>NC_140282.1:19893340-19895840 GCF_964030765.1 Micromesistius poutassou
CACACAGACACGATCATTCACGCAAACACACACGCACACACGCACACACACACACACACACACACACACACACACACACACACACACACACACACACACACACACGTATACCTAATATGAGGTGCAAACAGTCACCGTCTTCCTGTGGCTCGCAGGAGGTCCCATTTTAAAGTCCAACCGGTATTTGTCACCATTTGTCATTTATTACGCCGCCGGGCGGACCCACCGGACACAAAGTGGAGGGTCACATTCGGCACAGTGACGCGTGGTGGCATGACTGGCACGACGCCAGCAGGGGGATACCCTGAGTGTTCAGTCGCTATACTAGTCTACATCTGTCTTCATCAACGTGTGCGCGCTCTTATTTTGGCACAAGCCAGGGCCAGGGGGCTTCATGAACTTGATCACTCACCATTCACTCGTTGAAACTTTTGAGAGGGCTTGTAAATGAAATGATGTTTGCTGTTTGTTTTGAGTCTGATGGCCGCCCAGGTCTTCTTCTGTTCAAAGAGAAAAGGTGATTTACAGATGGCAGTATACACTTTGGTCTATGGAGTATAATAGAGAAAGAAAGTATGAATTCTGGCAAGATGGTATCGGATTTAACATTTCCTAGAACAACAATTTTGGTTATAGATCGATGGAACCGACTGGTCTGAAGATTTCACTGAGGAACGAAAATAAATCTATAAAGCTGTTATGCAGACATACACAAAATAAACCATTAAGTTATGAGTGAGAAGAGTAACGTTTGCTTTTAGAACATCACCTCCTTCGTCCCCCAAATATCAATAAAATAATGATTCTGGAGAGAACTGGTGGAGAGAAACTCTGTCTCTCTCCCTCTCTCTCTCTCTCTCTCTCCCTCTCTCTCTCTCCCTCTCTCTCTCTCCCTCTCTCTCTCTCCCTCTCTCTCTCTCTATTTCTCTGTCTCTCTCTCTGTCTCTCTGTCTCTCTGTCTCTCTGTCTCTCTGTCTCTCTCTCCCTCTCTCTCTCTCTCTCTCTCTATTTCTCTCTCTCCCTCTCTCTCTCTCTATTTCTCTCTCTCTCTGTCTCTCCCTCTCTCTCTCTCTCTCTCTCTCTCTCCCTCTCTCTCTCTCTCTCCCTCTCCCTCTCCCTCTCCCTCTCTCTCTCTCTCTCCCTCTCCCTCTCTCCCTCTCTCTCCCTCTCTCTCTCTCTCTCTCTCTCTCTCTCTCTCTATTTCTCTGTCTGTGGGTTCCAGGCTTTCTGTTCATTGAACATACAGGAACTCACAAGGATGCCATTGAATCACCGCTAATACAACAGTGGAATGTAGATGTTTATATTATTACAGTCCACCCCTCCCCCTCCCACCTTTAGACCAATGGGGAGGCTCCTTTCCTTGGAGTGGTGCTCTATGAGATTTCAAAGAATGGGGAGGGTCGTTTCCTAAAGCTCCATTTGAACTATTTGACTTCATACAAATAGCCTTTTATAATAATGATTGTCTCTAGTTACCAAATCTGACACTACACCAATTCTATGTATATTTTTTCATATATAAATTAGGAAATTATTTATAACATCTGATAGGATGTCTGATTTTTCTATTTTTCTACGAATTTAGAGGGTTCAAATTAACCGGTTTACATTAAAAGCAAATATGTCACTGTTACACGTGTATTATTTATATTTTTCCTTTGCAAGTAGCGTGGAGTTTTATTCAGTTTACATTTTTATTAAAATCAAATAGAGTGTCCAGATACTTTTAACATTATATTAATTAATTCATATTTGAACATTTTTGAGTTTTAAAGGAGAGAAAGAATGATGTAGCGTCAATGTTGCTTCTTTAAGAGTTAAGAAACTTGAAACCATGTTTGCGCAACAATCACTGCGGCTCATAGCCGCCAAAGTGTCTAGACTGGCACATGATGGAGGGAACCAACCAATGGCTCCAGAGCTTTCCTCTGGGCCCCGTGTGTGTGTGTGTGTGTGTGTGTGTGTGTGTGTGTGTGTGTGTGTGTGTGGTGTGTGTGTGTGTGTGTGTGTGTGTGTGTGTGTGTGTGTGTGTGTGTGTGTGTGTTTGGAGAGAGAGAGAGAGAGAGAGAGAGAGAGAGAGAGGGGGAGAGAGAGAGAGTGCATCCGACAAGGAATGACAGGGGAGTGGAGAGTGGAGTCATTCCAGCGCTCTCAACTTCTCAGCACGAAATACGCTCCGAGGCACTCCTGTAGGACCTGGCTATCGCTAATAACCGCTTTAATCTGGGTTTCTTGTTTCTTTTCTTATTTTTTCACAGGAGTTGTTTTTTTTAATGCGGTCGAAGAAAACATTGGAATGTAAATGTTGTCAGGATGACTACAGTTTCAAAGGACTTTGCCGATGCGTCGTGAGCGGATTTTAAGGATCTAAAGTGCCCAAAGTCCAAGAAAAACGCTTTTTGGATATTTAAGTCTTTCTTTAAATTCCAACTTTTTATTTATCCTCGGTAACGTGCTAATGTACATTTGACACATTACTAGCTATGGTTTTTGCCTC
>NC_140282.1:19899275-19931775 GCF_964030765.1 Micromesistius poutassou
TTTCGCTCATCCTCTCTCTATCACTCTCTCTCTATCTCTCTCTCTTCATGCTGATCTCACCACAAAATGACACAATGGACATAAGGAAATGCATGTTTATGCCTGTGTGTGTGTGTGTGTGGGCCTGCATGTGTGTGTGTGGGCCTGGGTGTGTGTGTGTATGTGTGCGTGTGTGTGGGCGCAGTTGTGTGCGTGTGTGTGCGTACATGTGTGTGCGTGCATGTACTTATGTCTATATATCTCTTTCCCCCCCCCCCCATTCAATCTGCACATGCATATGCTCCATCTCGGGACTGACAATGCAGCTCCCAAACTAATCAGGCTGGTGGTGGACTGTGTGCTGGTGCGTCTGCCTGCTCCGCCAGCAGCAAAAACCCAGGAAGCCCAACACTTTCTCCCTTTCCTCTTGGAGCTCACCACTTTTCCATTAACCGCTTCCAATCACTTCTCACCAGTGGCTGTACAGTGACACACACGGTGTCGTCTCTATGGACTTGGTTTGCGCTGGGGTTTCAGGTATGTGTGTAAATAGTTAGTAGGACAAGGGGACGAGTGATTGATGGGCCACAGGTCTTTTTTGCTTGTCTTGTCATGCTTGAGGAGGATTAAAAGAGAGTAGGCGAAGTGGTCTATATATAGATCACTTTGTCCACTATTGTACCGTACAATAAAAGCAAGGCAAAGAGAAAGAGAACGCCTTTCTGTGTGTGTGTGTGTATGTGTGTGTGTGTGTGCCCAATAAATTGTTTGTTTATCCTCTCTTGTGTGTATGTTTATGTGTGTGCGTGTGTGTGTGCGTGGTGTGTGTGTGCGTGCATACGTGCGTGGCCAAGAAATTGTTAGTTTATCCTCTCGCGTTTGTGTGTGTCCTCTAGTGTTTGTGTGCGTGTGTGTGCATGTGTGTGTGCAAACATTTGTGTGTTGTTTATTTGTGTCTGTGCAAGTACGCACACGCATGTGCACGCTTGCAAGCGTGTTTGTAAGAAAGGGCCTTGTTATATTTCACTGTAGTCCATGTCTGGCTGATAACACAGCCCTCTGATGGCAGAGATAGTCCAGACGCCAGCTTAAATGTGGCTTGCGGGATTGAAGTTTCCCCGTAATGATAGTTGTCTCAAACAACAGAGAACCTACCATTTGCAGCCCAGAGCGGGGGGGGGGGGGGGGGGGGGGGGTAGAGGGCTTTTCTTCCTTGTGCTGTGTTGTCCCTTTTTTTTTCCCCTCTCTTGTCCAAAGCGCTTTAGTACGGGCGAAATTTGAGGAAGTTTAATGGCAACAACAAAGGGTCCCTGAGAATGGTCAGCGGCTAAACTCTATCCTCCCCTCTGGTCCGCGGTCCCCACATATCCCCCCCGACCCCCCCCACCCACCCCCCACCCACCCCCCACCCATCCCAGTGCTCCGCTCCCAGCTCACCCACCTCTTTCAGCACACTGAAAGAGTCTAATAACTAGAGGGGAATCTAATCCTTGGCACTGGATGAAAGACAAGCCCTCCCCCCCACCCTCTCTCTCTTTCTCTCTTTTTTTCCCCTCTCTCTCTCGCTCTGTTTCTCTTTCTCTATTCTCTCTTTTCCCTCCCACTTTGTCCCACTCTTTCCATTTTTTATGACTGCTGCTGGTTGATGGGTTCCCGCTCTGTCTCCTCTCACATACACACACACACACGCAGGCACACACACACACACACACACACACACACACACACACACACACACACACACACACACACACACACACACACACACATGCACACACAAACACACACACACACACACAGGGACGCACACTCACAGCCGAGACACACATGAGAAAAGTAACTTTTCTCCTGGTTTCTGCCTCTTTTACCTGTTTTTTGCATTGTTGCCTCCCTCTCCCCCCACCCTCCCTCTCTCTCTGTCCCTCTCTCCCCACCCTCTCGCTCTCTCTCTGTCTCCCTCCCAGGGCTTGTGGGAGATGTATGGGGCAGGGGATTTATCATGCATTAAGCTGTGATGGGCGGAGAAGAAGAAGAAGGGTGAACAGAGAGCGAGGAAGGGAGAGAGAGAGAGAGAGGGAACGATAAAGGGGCCGTTCTGGTGGCTTTAAGCCAGATTTCTCAAGCCTGTGGGGAGGTCGCAGGAAGCGGCGTGTCTGACCTTTGAACTGAGCTTGCCGCGTTCAATTCCTTTTTTATATATATATATATATATATATATATATATATATATATATATATATGTGACAAAGCAAAAGTCAATGTATCACCTCTGCTCCTACTTGGTTTGGTTCTTAAAATATATTTCCTCTGCCCGTATCGGTTGTCATTCATTCTCAGTGAAAGGTCTTAGTGTTTTATAGTTTGGTTTTCACCAGAACCCGATTGGGTTTGGAGGGGAACATGGGCTTACCGGGCTTTTCCATGCAACTGGCACCATGCGAGGGTGATTTGGAGAAAGCAATAACAAAAGCTACTTATCTAATTGGTAAACAGAGCTGTTAAATGGTGGTCGGATTAAATGGTTGCAGAACACCGCCGTAATTGCTGCCAGCCCTCGCACACAGATAAACAATCGCACGCAGCACACATACGCACACATTGCGCACGCACGCATTTGCAGGCTTCTGCACGCACGCACACACACACACACACACACACACACACACGCCAACATACAAGCACACACAGGAACACGCACATTTTCTGACTTCCTCCACCCAAACATAAACAGACTGATAACCTCTGGTTTGAACCCTTTATACATTCCATTGAAGGACTTCATTGCCAAGCCAACCCCCCCCCCACCTTCTCCTCGTCTTCCTCTAGCCCCCCCCCCCGCCTCCTGGGTCTTTCTCACACAACCTCTTTATACCTCTGGGTTGGAGGTGGGCCAAGTGAGTGCGATGACGGTACGCGGGCGGATGCCAAAAACATTACACGTGACGAGCTGTAGCAGCAGAGCTGTCAAATAACATCTAGTTTACACAGAAGACACAAGCCCCACTCCAGTCCCGATGGCATGCCATCTTCTGGAGAGTCGCATTCGGCGTTTGGTCGGTGAGAAAAAAGGTGTGCAACACGATGGAGGCTGTGACCCTCACCCAGCAAAAGCTGGGTGAGGGTCACAGCCTCCATCGTGTTTGTTTTGTTTGTGTTCGTTACTATTTATGTTGAGTAGGCAATGAGTTCTGTTCTCGGGCGATTTGACACACATTTTGATTTGTTGTTCCATTTATACAGCTTGCCTCAGGATTTAAAAAAATGTGTGTTTGGTAAAACGAAAAAAACTTGAATCAAGGACTCTTGATTCATTGTCGTCATGGAATCGCAGTGCGTTGGAGCAGGAGGCCTCGGTGGCCATTTTGGACCAGTCTGTCGTGAGGATGTTTAGAACGTGGGTTCATCCTGGGATGGCTGCACAGTCTTGTTAAAGTGTGCATGTGTTTGTGTGCGTGTGTGTCTGTGTGTGTCTGTCTGTGTGTTTTTATCTGCACACACAGCTGAAGTGTGTTTGTTTGTTGATTGTATCATCGTGTCTGTTTATGTCACACACAGAAAGAGAGAGAGAGAGAGAAAGAGAGAGAGAGAGAGAGAGAGAGAGAGAGAGAGAGAGAGAGAGAGAGAGAGAGAGAGATCCTGTTAGTTAAGCCTGTTCTCTCTTATTGGGGAGCAGTAAAACCTCCAGACTTACCAGCCTGGAATTTACTAATGACACACGTGGGCCTCAGATGAGAAGTGCAATTTTGTGTGTGTATGAGTGTGTATGTGGTGTACGTTTTTCTCTGTGTGTGGGTGTCTGTCTGTGTATATGTGTGTGAGTGTGGTTTTTGCACGTGTGTGTGTGTGTGTGTGTGTGTGTGTGTGCGTGTTTGTGCATTTGTGTGTGTATGTGTGTTTGCGTGTCTTTGTGTGTTGGGTGCACTGTTTGGCTAATAAACTATGCACACACACACACACACACACACACACACACACACACACACACACACACACACACACACACACACACACACACACACACACACACCACACATATGCACACAGGCGATACACACATAAACAGCTCCTCTTTGCATGTCTCCCCTTTAAAGCAGCACTGCCCTTAAGCAAACGCATTCAGTCCCATCTCCGCCACAGTTTTGCCCCGAAGCAGCTTGTTAAGGGGAGAGCCGCGATGCCCCTGGCTAGATGGAGAGGTAGGACGCTGGCGGGGCTATGAAAGGAATGAGGCCAGCGGCACATGGGCCTTTAAATCCTCCATGTCAATAGAGTCTCTGGGGCCAAATAATGGCATCACTCTGGGTGGGAGTTAATGTGAGCTGATAGCATGAGGGCCGGGGGTCAGGGGTTCATGGGCTCGCGCTAGGCTGTCAGGGAGCTGAATACTCTGCAAGTATAACCCCCCCCCTCCCCCTCACCATTCCCACCACCATCCTTCACTTCCTACCCCCGCCTTCTTCAGCCCCCCGAAACCACACACACACACACACACACACACACACACACACACACACACACACACACACATACACACACACACACACACACACACTCAGAGGCAACACCAGCGCACACCACTATCTATCTTTTTCTTTGTCTCTTTGTTTCTGTGTTTCTTTTTTCATTCTTTCTCGCAGTTTTTCTTTCTTTCTTTCATTGTTTCCCTCGTCCTTCTCTTCCCCACTGGATTCTGAGGAATGGTTGTGGACCGAGGGGGGTAGGGGGAGAAGTGTGTGTGTGTGTGAGTGTGTGTGTGGGGGGTTGTTTGAGCTCCATCTCCCCCACAAGGAATGTGGAGGCCAGGGTGGTGAGGTGGAAGGGGAGGGGGGGCGGACCAGATAAACTGTTTTCAACCTCGCTGTCGGAGCGTGTTGACGATATTCGAGTCTGATGCGTACTCCTAAGGAGAGAAGAGCCTAAAAGACTTTAGTATGTAAATGGAAACCCGATCAATTGGGTTACGGTTTGACGAATGTCTGTTATTGCCGTCTGGCATACTCATCAAACACCAGGAAAAGCATGGATTAAGTGGATCCACTGGTAAATCTTTAAACCTGCTCCTGCGAGTGTGTACTATAGGGCGTGCAAGGACATGAGCGCAAACGTGTCTGCCATCCTATTTGCATCTTACACCGACCGACATGCTCCAAAAGGGTAGAGTCACCCCCATAACAGCTTCAAAAACATTCTGATGGGAAGCACAAATCTGCGTTGGAAGCAGGATTTTCCCCAACCAATCATTGTTTTGTTTAACGCAGATGCACACAATGAATTTGTTAAGTTCTCACACGTATACACATCATCTCTTCTGTGAGCCGCTGGAGAAGAGACAAAAAAGATGTTCACCTTTACAAACGCACAAACGTCCGCCCTCCCTCTGTGTTGTGTCACGACCGTGATCTGCAGGCCGAATGATCATAACACAGAGTCTCTCTCTCTCTCTGCCTCCACCAGACACGGGTACCTCCATCGGCTCCACCACCTCCGCCGACCGCCGCTCCCAGTGGTGCAGCGTGGCCTACTGGGAGCAGCGCACTCGCGTGGGCCGCCTCTACGCTGTCCGCGAGCCCTCGCTCAGCATCTTCTACGACCTACCTCAGGGCACGGGCCTCTGCCTGGGCCAGCTCCACGCCAACGCCTACCAGTGCCGGCGTCGCCGGGACGACGGCGACGACGACGACGCCTACGCCGACTCGGACCCCGGCGGCGCGCCGGCGGAGGCGCGGGGCCCTCGCCGCGGGGCCGTGGCCAGCTGCGTGCAACAGGTGCGCGGTAAGATCGGCCACGGCATCGCGCTGAGCCAGGAGGCGGACGGCGTGTGGGTGTACAACCGTAGCCAGCACCCCGTGTTTGTCCACTCGCCCACCCTGGACCTGCCCGGCGCCCGGGGAGGGCTGACGGTGCGGAGGGTGGTGCCGGGCTTCTCCCTCAAGGTGTTTGACTACGAGCGCTCCGGGTGGATGGCTGAGCACGGCGTGAAGCCCGAGGGCCAGGAGGGGCCCTGGGACCCGCGCAGCGTGCGCATCAGCTTTGCCAAGGGTTGGGGCCCCTGCTACTCCAGACAGTTCATCACCTCCTGCCCCTGCTGGCTGGAGGTGCTGCTCACCAACCACAGATAGCACACACACACACACACACACACACACATATGGACATTGCATAGACAGGTATGCACAAAGACCCACACCCGACACGCACACAGAAACACACGCAGCAACACAAACTCAACAGCGCACACCTATGAGGTTTCGTAACCAAGTATCCTAATTGTAATCTACCTAGATTTAATATAAATCTTTATATATTATATAAAATATATTATACATGTAAATACCTGAGTCATTTTTACAATGCAATTATTTATGTATAGTGTAATGTGTATATGAACAGGACAAAACTGAACAGGAGTAGGCACTTTTGATTCTATATAAGTATGGCGTTGATCCTTTTTCTTCAACGTTGGTTCCAGCATGTTAACTGCTAAAATTATGACAAAGCTGGTTTATGTTCTCAAGAATTTACGATTCCCACAGAAAGTATGCCATTCACACATTGACAATAAAGTATTTGTACTATTATACGCCTTGTGTTTTAAAAAATGTGTGTTTATTCCTAAATCAATGTGATTTTAGTCCAATGAATTTGATTACATGTCGATGAGTAATCCTTTGAATACTCATACCACAGTGGATTGCAATGCCAACTAAAGGATTTTAAGATTTTAGCTAAGCAGGGTTTTTTATGAGGTTTGTAACGCAAATGCAAATATGGCTTTTTTTCATGTCTTCAGCGTCTGAAAACTTGTAAATGTGATCCTTTCATGCAGCGATACAAAATACTATGATCTCAGGAAAAAAAGCAACACTGAGAATCATCCATCTTGGCGCACACAATTGTGTAAAATACAATACTGAAACACACATCGGAAAGATTGAACAAGATAACCGCAGCTGCGCACAGGCCCAAACCCGCCCTCTCTCCCCCAAGTTTATAGCAGAGTGGCATCCTGTTTTAAGTCCTTCAGCAACACAGTTATTCATGGAAAACACTCAACTGCAAGCTAAGCGGTCCGAGGCCTCGATCCCGTGGCAGTGAACCTCTTCTGGCGCTGCTTGCGTAACTTCCAGTAAGGATCAACGTGGTGGTGAGGTCGTTGTCGTCAGGGGGCGCTTATTTTTTTTATTTCCCCTTTTTTCGTTTTAAACCCTGCAGCTATAGGCTGACTAATGAAACTTGTAATTAACTTGAGCTCGAAAAAGAAAAGGAGGAAAGAAAAAGAAATACCCAGAGAGGCTTAATTACAAAGTTACAGTAGCAGCAGAAAAGTGAGGCTGCATCAAAATCCCCCCCCAACGTTTAAAAAGCTATAACGTTCTCATGGTTGTGGTCTGAGAGTCTCTTCAGAGAAAACAACGTAATCCACTTTAATGAGTGTTGCTTTGGCACTTTTTGCACCAAATGGGCAAATGCTAAAAAGCTGTCGAGGAGGTCATCATCCATTTGTTCAGCCTTCCCAGACGAGCCCTGGACATTCCCATCCACCACCTCAAAAATTCCTATGTATATTTCAGTCAAGTTTCCTCTCTGCTTTTCCAGGCAAAATGTGGGATTTGTGGTCAGGATACAATGGAAGGATTCAAAGGGAGGAAAGGGGTGAGGGGGCGGGCTTATGAGGTGGGCGTTGAGGTGTATGTATGACGTTTGTGAATGTGTGTGTGTGTGTGTGTGTGTGTTTAGTGGGGTGGGGGGAGAGAGGTGGCATGTGGTTTTGTGTGTCCGTTTGGGATTCGGGGGTGTAGTTGCTGTCTCTGAGTAATATAAAACTAACAATTTCAGAACTCTATATCTTTTCAAATTTCTGTCTCTCGTTTAAAAAAAGAAGAAGAAAGAAATCCCTCCCTTTTCACGTGTCTGGTTTTTCCGTTTTAATAGTTTTTCCATTGTCCAGAGTCGTTGCTTTGCCTTTGTCTTTAGAATGCCCATGAAGGCAATGGGAGCTTGTCTTGGAGGCCCCAGAGTGCTGGGTCTGGGTGGGCGGGGGGTGGTGGGGGTGGTGGGTTGCGGTGGGCTGAACCTCGTCTGAACCAAGAGCGATGGCGTTGGATAGTTCTGTTGCTGCCTGACGGGATCCACTTTGCCACCACGTCATCACCTCTCCCTCATCCACCACGCCATGCCATCTCTCCGTCAGGGGGCCAATTATAAGCGACATTCAGGGGGGGTCTCCCACTTTTTATGAACTTATATTATTGAATATAATAATGTATTCAGTCCAGAACCCATTGCAAAGTCGAGACAAATTTGTCTATGTCCGGGGAAAATGGTTAGACAAAAGGGATGGTTACACACATGTCAATGTAAAACAGTATTCGGACACAGAACAAGGCATAGTTTAATATCACGTTGTATATTTTGAATCTCATTTGAAGATGACATTGCCCCCCCCTGGTCCCTGCGTTAGCTTATGCATCATTATGGCTCTAATTGATGGAAGCCATTTTGTCCGTTTTCATACTGCAGGTTGAGAAATGACATAATCTCGTTGTATCTCCTAGAACCCATGATAAGTGGGTTGTGGTGATGGTTGACATTCCCATTAGCTAAGCGATCGTTGCTGTACCGCGTGAGGCTGAATACACACTTGATGAAGGCAAACCAAGTTCAGATCACTTGACCCCCAAACTAATGAATGATTCAAGGTCACATCATGGATTTGTAGCGCAGCTGAACTCCAGCTGAGCTGGGCTGGGGTAAGCTGTTCTAGATGAATACACACAGTTTCCGTAATCACAATATTGCAAAAATGTTTGAAAATAGATTGTTTTATGCCACTTTTTTTTGCAAGAAAACATAAGTTGACCTTTTACGAAAGTTCAATATGAATATAAACATAGAATTTTTCTCCAAAGAGATCCTTTTGTTTTTGCCCCTTCTTCCCTAAAACACAATCCCCCTTGCTAACTCCCTAACTAACTCCCTAACTAACTCCCTTACTCCCTTGCTAACGTGCTCATTCACTTACCAATGTGTGCACTCTACGCCGCCCGGTATGGCCCGTCCTTTTCCGCCGCATGGCTGCGGTGCTGTTTATTTTTCAGCCCGCCTTTGTTTTGTTACTTTAAGCACCATGTCTGTCAGCCCTAGTGTAATTATATGGAGACAGAGACGCAGGAGGGGAGAGGTCCGGGAGACAGCCCTCTCTTTCAGCTGCTGTGAGCCGCGACCAGTACTGCCTGGAGCTCTTTGAATGAAGGCCAAAAGACTCCTCGACTCCCTTTTAACCCCTTAGATCACCAAGAGCTACGGCTCCCAGCACCTGAAGGCTGAAGACCGCTTCTTCGTCTTGTCTTTCCCATGTGTGGGAAAGAGGAGGTGTATGTATGTGTGATAGTATGTATGTACGTATGTAAGTGTGTGTGGTGTGTGTGTGTGTGTGTGTGTGTGTGTGTGTTCCTGCGTGTGTGACTGTGTTTGTGGTTTCATGTGTGTGTGTGTGTGTGTGTGTGTGTGTTCCTGCGTGTGTGACTGTGTTTGTGGTTTCATGTGTGTGTGTGTGTGTGTATTTATGTATGTATGTCTATGTGTGTGGGAGGGGGGGGTATGTGTGTGTGTGTGTGTGTGTGTGTGTGTGTGTGTGTGTGTGTGTGTGTGTGTGTGTGTGCGTGCGTGCGTGCGTGCGTGTGTGTGTGTGTGTGCAAACATGCATGTATCTACCTAAAACGTCTATCAAGTTTGTTTTTCAAAGTAAATAAAACCCCTTCAGAACATTAATTTTTCCACTTCATCATGACTTCACTTCCATGTTACTAAGAAGCGTTTGCTGATCACTATGATGGTTAGTAAGTAACCATGTCAACCAACCAAGGGCAGAGTGCAGTGAATGGTATGCCTTGTATAACAGTGTGATTATTGATTATAATGGTTCTACATGGTCAGATTGACATCCATGTCACGTCCAGTGGAGCAGTAGGTCGACCTACTGTTCCATACCCAGGGACACACAGACAGACAGGCATACATACATACAGACGGACAGACAGACAGACAGATAGATGGATAGATGGAATGAATAGAGGGTGAATAGGTGGATAGATAGATAGATAGATAGATAGATAGATAGATAGATAGATAGATAGATAGATAGATAGATAGATAGACAGACAGATAGATAGATAGATATATGGTGAGATGTGGACAACTGGGTTTTGCGTTTTACAAATGACAGCAAAAACAATCCTGCAAAAATACAGAACATTCAAACCAACTGGTTGTTTTTTTTGTTTTTTTCATTGTTCGCAGATGAAAGGATTCCTTTACACAACTCGAATTTACCAAAGATGCCATGAAAAGAGAGAAAAAAACACACTTGTATACAAGCACACACATAACAAAACACAACGCAGCAAATGTAAAAAGGACTGTTCTTCTTTAAGTGCCCTTAATGTCTTCCATATTGTGGGGTTCTAAATTGATGCAGGAAATGCTGTCACTCCGCTGTGCTTTCCAAACTTCCAGAGTGAGGTTTTGGCTGCGACTCATGCCAGTGCGGTAGATTCCAACGCTGTACCGACCCTTCTCATGTTTCCCTCTAGCAGCGAGAGACGGACTGGTCGCCTTCTCCCCATTCTGGAGTCACCCCCCCCCAGCCCTCCCCATGCCCCCCTGCCTGATCTGGTGTGTTTGGGTGTTTTTTGGACTGTGTGTGCAATGAGGTATTTAAGGGGTCTTTTATGTCTCATTTATATTCTCAAGCGTGTGTGTGTGTGTGTGTGTGTGTCTGTGTGCATGCATACGTATGTGTGTGTGTGTGTGTGTGGACGGGTGCAGGCGTGTGTGAGTGTGTCTGTAGGTTTGTGTGCGTGACTTTGTGTGTGTGTGTGTGTGTGTGTGTGTGTGTGTGTGTGTGTGTGTAAGAGATGCATAAGGTATGCAGTTTCGGTTTGACATATCTTGGTCTACGATATATTAAACTTAGAAGACTTATCCTTCCTCTTGCATTTCAAACACCTAAACACAGAAACATCAACACAATGCAATCACACACACACACATCCACACGCACACGGACACACACATCCACATCCACGCACACACACACACACACACACACACACACACACACACACACACACACACACACACACACACACACACACACACACATACATACATACAAACACACAAACACACACACACACACACACATCTCATTGTCTGGAAAAGATTGCTCTGGGACTGCATATTTTGCACCTCAGATGTCGAATTATACAATATATTGAAGGAATTCTTAAACCGAAATAAGTTACTTCCTATAGGGACCATTTCTAGCAAAAGACGACACAAATTAAGGGAGTGATGTTCTTTAGCTGTGTATTAACATCACACACACACACACACACACACACACACACACACAGACACACACACACACTTACTATAAACACACACATACGTATCAACCTTTTTATTTGGCCCTGGCGACTAGAGTTTCAGCAGGACATGGGAGCATGGGAGCCTCTCTATTGTCTGGGAGCCAAGGTGTTCGAGGCACTAGTAAAGGGCCAGGATTGAGGGGTCCTGTCCCTTCAGGATAAGACCTATGTTTTGCAAGCCCACCGCCCTGATCGCTGCATGCCTGAAACTGAAGAACATAATTTGGGCTCATCATGGCGACTGGAAAAGATAACAAAAAAAGTCCCAGTTTGTACTGTAATCAGATACTGAAGAAGGGCTGCAAGCTACACTTGTCCTGTTAGACAAAGTGTCTTTCTTTCTATCTGTCTGTCTGTCTCTCTCTGCCTGTGTCCCTGTCTCACCCTGTTAAGGTGTATTAATGAGAATTATCTCAGCCTTCTTCTGGTCCTGTCAATCACAAGGGTGTAGGCGTAAAAACGATGTCGGAGAGTCACTGTGTTGTGTTTGTAGCCATTCAACAGGGCCCTGCAGGTAACATTACCGCCCAATTATGGACGCTCTCAAACAAGATGATTGGGGTAGCTGTTGACACATGCCCTGCAGTGCAACCTGGCCTGAAGATGATATATGGGCTGAACATCATGAGGAACTAAGGCTTGGCTCACCCTCTCTCTCTCTCTCTATCTCCAGCGTTTTGATCTGTTTGATAGCGCTGCAATGATTAGTAAATTATTCGATTAGTTGATCAAAAGAAAATTTATGAAATCTAATTTGATAATCAATTTATCAAGAACAAATACAAAACATTTGCTGCTTAATGCTTCAGAAATTCAAGCATTTGGTTGAGTCATTATTCAATCAAAATCAAAGAAAATGTAAGTAATTTTGACTCTTTAAACTTGCATGCTATCATTGCTATTATTTATGACATTTCTAGACTTAATGATTCATCTGAAAAATAGATAGCTAGATTAATCATCTATGAAAATAATCATTAAATCGTCAATTTAAGCCATACTGTGGGATAGTAAATTGCATTGTGGGAACTCTGAGAAGTCCAGCTATCCTGACAGTGAAGGTCTTCTCATTTACGTAAACGTTACATAAATTATTCTAACAATTTAAAAGGCGTTTATTGAGCTAAGTTTACAGTTAAATTTTTTTTTTTTATTATTAAAGGGTAATGGCCCTTTTCCACTGACAGTACCAGCTCAACTCACTTCGACTTAGCCAGCCTTTTCTTGCGTTTCGATCACCAAAATTAGGTACCTGGTACCTGAAACTTTTTTATATCGCTTTTCCACCGACAGTACCAGCTCGACTCGACTCGACTCGCCTCGACTTGGCCCGCCTTTTTTTGCGTTGCAAAAAAAGCGTTTCGTTGTTTCGTTTTAGTGTCGTTCCTTTACAGGGCTCGAGTTTCGCCTCCATCAACGTTGCCGTATGACAACAATAGACGCGCAGTCATTGCACTTTTTATTTGATTTTATTTCCCATCATAACCTTTCCCGGGAATCAGGAAATAGTCTTGATCAGATTCAGATTTCACGGGAATCGCGTCTCCCGTGATTAAAACCTAATGACGACCCGCCCATGTTGGAGAGGTTCTTTTCTACGACCTGCCCACACTGAAGAGGTTCTTTTTTAGATGGAAATGCGACGTGCCTGGAACCAAACCGAGTCGGGTCGAGGCGAGGCGAGTCGAGCTGGTACTGTCGGTGGAAAAGCGGCATTAGTCTCACCTCCTTCGAGGTTCAAAGAGAGCTGATCTGATACTTTTGTGTGGCGTAAACAGGCTGCTGGCCACTGATTGGCCAGAGAGTGACGCCACTGGACGAGTCATGATGAGCGCGATGTCCGAGCCTGACATCCGACATCTTTAAATACTAGCATCAGGGTTCCGTCAACAGTAGTGATTGATTACCATACTGAACACGCCGTGGACCGTGGTGGAGGTGGAGACGTGCCTGTGTGTAGCCCTGTCTGTGTGTCGTGTGGATAAGAAGGTCACTGCAGTTTCGCGCATGCATGTTATGACGCCCCGCCCACGTTAAAGAGGTACTTTATTCTAGATGGAAACACAACGTGCCTGGCCCCAAACCAAGTCATGCCATGCTGACTTGGTTGTGGCGAGTTGAGCTGGTACTGTCGGTGGAAAAGAGGCATAAGTATACCCCATTTTAGCAGGACTTCACCTACGAGTTGAAATTATGCAATCTGAGCGGTCATGACAGTTGTTTCAGAAATACAAGTTTCAGAAATACCTGACACATTTGGTTCCATAGTAGTAGGTGCAAGGGGTGTTTTCAAATGTTTGAAATGCTGGAAAATACTTTTTAGCTGGTAATTTACAGAGAATGACCCTCGTTTAACTTTACATTTTACAAAAAAGGCCACAGAAATGTTCACCAACAGTTTTGAGTGAGTTTTCAACTAAAAAAGTGATTTGGGGTGTTAACTTATCCTTCAATGCTTGTTATCCAGCATAGTTCCAGAGCATCATTCCAAAATCAGCTATAGACTACACATGATTTCAATACAAATGTGCAAAAGTCTACATTGTTAATATGTTGTGTATACATTTCAATCAGGAGAGACTAGTATTTAAAATGAACCACAACATTTATTCACAACACATTTGGAGATTAGAGTTGAGGAGGAGATGATTCTTCATGGGCACGATGGATCCATGAAGTCTGCCCGGAGTTCCTTGGCCCTGGAGGACGCCATCTCTTTCTCCGTAGACAGGTGGCGCTTAGTCCCGGAGGTGAAGGGGATAGAGGAAAGCTGCAACCAGTCTTGATGAAACAATACAAGCTACACGCATGAATGAGAGATTTTTACATACACTGCAGGTTGGTGCACATTTGTACTTCTGTTAATGCATGAGGTCCTGATTGGTTGAGAGATTAAGGTGGAGGGGCCTGTGATTAGAACCCAACATAGAGCAATGAGTAATAGAAGGGGAATGTCTTCTTCCTGATTTAATTTTTGTATTAGCTACAATTTTGGAACATAGAGTAATACCAAGCCAGATATGATTTAAATAAAAACCAAATATCTCTAGCAAGACAGAAAAAAATAGCAACATCAAAACAAATGTTGGTACTGAAACAATGGACATAGAAAATGGAGTAAGTGTGCTCTGACAGCATGCGTTGAATACAATACAGAGCTGAAGTCATGTCTAAAAAATTGCCAGGAAACAAAGACTGAATGAGATCAAGGCTAAACCAATTTATGAATGGGAAGGGTAGTTTTGAAAGCATTTGAATCAAACTATTTTCAGTATCACTCCTACAATCATGAATTAACAGAGCCTTTACTCAAGTCACATAATGAGATAGACAAGGGACATTTTCAGATTTTTTTTAGATTTATACTGTTTGCCTGAAGCATTTAGAAAGCTCTTATAGCCTGCCTCATTGATAATTGGCTTGACACTATGGTGTTGTGAACAGATATACACACAATTTTTTTTAATCTCTCTTAATCTAAGTCTGTTATTATTTATTTTATTATTTTAGTTATTATTACGTCTATTAATATATCACAGACTACCACACCTCTGCATTTTAACTATAGAAAAAACATACACTTTTTTAGGCATTACAGTAATGTTGTCAACTCAAATCAGAATATTATAACGTTATAACAAGGTTTAAAAAAAAAAAAAAAAATTATACTTTCTGAAAAACAATGTAGCCTACTGAACTTCTGCTTATATAGATACAGTTTTTTCTTGTCAAAAATAATGCACAATAAATCCCTGAAAATGTCCGGTGTTAACATAGTTAAGATTTAAAATCAAATTTAAGTAAATATGGGATTTCAATTTTGAGTGAGTTTTATTTGACAGTTACCGAAGGAGAGCTTTTGTCTGTATCATTTCACCATTCTAACACAACTTGTTTATTGTCTTGGACAGAACACGCCCTTAAAACCATCCCTGGTAAAAGATGGGTCGGTGTGTTGATAGATTGGTCCCCCCTCAAACATCACTGGCATGCTTTGTGACTTTGCAAAATGTTAAAGACAACAACAACGAGACAGGATGGGAGATGTCGGAGACAGAAACAGAGAGTGACAGAGATAAAGGATCTCATCCCTCCCTCGGTCTCTCTCTATCTCCAACCCCTCCCTGCTCTGCTCTGCTCTGAAGCATGGCTGCTGGTCAGCCTATGCTCACACAGACAACCAGACAGACAGGCAGCTAGACACTCTGGCTCCATACCATGGCAGTACATACACACAGACAGCCACACACTCTGTCATGGCCTTTGCTTTCAACCCAGCCACACTGACTATACTAAGGGGAAGATAGGACGCACGCACGCACGCACGCACGCACGCACGCACGCACGCACGCACGCACGCACGCACAATACATACACAAGCACACACATATCACATACTCATACACATACACATGCAAATACACACATGCACGCACATAATGTCACAATTGATCATGTCAGTCCCATCCCTCACATACTGTACACACCATACTGTATCTTTCACCCACATACTGTTTATGATTACATTAATATAATGTCAGTCCTTTCATCGACTTACTATGTATGAATAAATGTTTAACATGTCAGTCCCAACCAGATACTGCATATGAATACATATAATGACAACAATTCTGTGTGTGTGTGTGTGTGTGTGTGTGTGTCTGTGTGTCTGTGTGTGCATGTGTACAGTTGGAGGCTCGAGTCCGTTCCTTCAATGTCGTGTCATGGCTGTTTGCTGCCACCTTCTGATTCAAAGCTACTAAGACATATACATGTGTCCCAGTTCCATGTGTGCTTTGTGATAGGACCAGGCGTTGAGCAGGCTATCAGGGTCCTATCATGTGTTACTGGCTTCTACCATCAGGTGGAGGAAAAGCAGAGCGACAGCTGGTCGTATGATTCCTTGGTTTTATTCCAAATCTGTTATCGAAGAACAACCACCTCCACAATACACGTACATTTAAAAATGCACAACCACACGCACACACACACACACACACACACACACACACACACAGACACACACACACACACACACACACACACACACACACACACACACACACACACACACACACACAGCCACAGCCACCGAGGCACAGGGAAAGTATGTGGCCTACAAATATTGGCCTGAGGTAGAACCATTCAGATAAATGAGGCAATACAGCTTAGCCAACCAGAACAGCCTAAGGGAATGATTTTCTTCCCTGAAAACCCCTGGTTCACCCATTGGCATTGCACCATACCCACTCCCTGGAGTTACACACCGCATGCTGACATTAACATGTTGAGTGTAGTTTACATTTTTTATGTGTTTCTTTGTATGTTCCTTTATTCCTGAAAATACACGTTTGCGTGAGGAAACAACGTGAGATAACTTGTTCATGTAATTGTCTGATTTGTGTCCTTGGTGTCCTGGCTTAAACTGCCCAACCAGGCTCATTCAATCTGGCCCCCTAATCATCCCCCTGTATATAATTGGCTCATTCATTAATTCCCTCACTCTCCACCTCAAGCTGGTGTGTGGTGAGTGTTCTGCCGCTGATTGGCTGCCGTGCATCACCCAAGTGGGTGCTACACATTGGTGGTGGTTAGTGAGGTCCCCCCTGTAAAAGCGCTTTGGGTGTCTTGAGTGTCTAGAAAAGCGCTATATAAATTCAATTAATTGTTAATTATTATTATTATTTCCATATTGATAAAAACCCAGGACTCCAATAACAACATGTGACACAATGATACCCCTTTGTTTACGGGCCCCGACGCTAGGACCATCTTCAACACACGAGCCCTATGAGATTTAGACCACAACAACAACTCCACTATCTGTGACTGCTCCTCTTACTCGCATTGTACAAGTGTAGCAACACAATGGTAGCCCAGGGATGCTATTTGCATATTGTCAAAGGGGTGTGTGAATGGGGCAAAAGAAAATGAGGAATTATATCAGGCACAGAAAAAAGCAATCCTAGTTCCTCCATGCATATGTTATCCCAGATTGAGTGGTTTTTATTGTCATGTGGATGCAAATGGGGCGACTGGTAGTGATGGAAGCAGAGAGCAATTATGGCTTTGATGGGAGGTTGAGCAGATCTAATCAGATCTGGCGCGATGTGTAGCATTATGTGCGATTGATGACAATGTAGCGGCGGTGTGTGTGGTCGTTGAGAGATGCAAGATGAGAAGTAATTCGGTCAATGATGTGGTCATCAATAACTCATGGATTATTGTGGAAGCAAGATCACCCAGATTCAGCCCAGAATGATTTGATTAGTTTTTTTATTGGATTTGTTTTGAAAGCTACGGCAAAAAAACGACAATAACAGTAATACTACAATTTTCTGCACACACTTATTTCCTGTCCAGGGTTACAGTTGGGTGGAGACTATTACAGTTACCATAGGTGATATACCATACTGTAAGGATACTGTACTGGCTAGGTGGTTCGACCTGCCAGAAAGGTATATTTTGATCGCCTATGGCCACATCTTTCCTGTATAGCTAAAATATAGCTATTTTAGCTATCCAGCTACATCTATTTTATTCATCATTGGGATGTATGATTGAAATGAATGTGTGAGAATGTATGTATTGATCATGATCCCTGAGAAACGCCTTCTCGTTTTGTTGTTACTTGTTATCAACAAAATGACAATAAATTAATTTGATTTGATTTGATTTATAGGCAAGGCATCCTTTATGACCTCACATAGTCACTTTAGATTTTCTGCTGAATGCCGAAATACTTAAATACTACTATTAAATGGATCATTCAGTCATAGGTTATCAAAGTCAGTCTAAGATTGAAATTATCTTGTTTTCAACCAGTAGAGATGGAGAAAATTCAGGAAACATACAATAACTGTATGTAATACTCAATGTAATACCTACTAATAGTAGCTTCTGTAATGCTACTTCTAATGTGGCTATATTAAGGCCACCACAACTGCTGTTGTGGTAGGGGCAGTTGTGGTATTGTATTGTTATTGTCCTACTGTTTTATGTCTGGCTAATTAGCTACCATTGTACTCTTATCAGATAATTCTTACTTTTCTTCCGTTCTGGGGGCTTTGGCGATGTTTTTAAATATGGGCCTGGCACGTTCTTCGTGAAGCTGCCTAATTTCTACTTATTATTTCACCCACATGATGGCGCTGTTTACAAACTTAACTAAACACTAAACTGGCTGTTTTTTTTTTATTAAAAATATTTTTCGCCCTTTTTTCTATAGTTGTCGTGGTTTCATGCAGAGACCATTTAAACAATAAATACATTAGAAACACAAATACATGTTGAAAAGTGTTTGAAAGGTTTCCATTGGACAATAAATAACCCTTTAAGTTACACTTTAAGTTTAAACATAACACAAACAGTTTATGCAACAAAGGGCTTGTGTTGGTATACAGGGCCAAAGAACAATCATAGGGGGCAGCTGTTTGGTCTGTTCAGGATTGGACGTACATGGGATTGGGGGATGATGATGATGTTAGGGGAGGGGGGTGGATGCAGATGGTCTGTGGCTACACTGGGCTAGAGTTGCTGATGGTTGAGGTGTGGGGGTGCTGGGGGAGGGGAGGCTGCTGAAGAAGAGGAAATCTTTGGAGGGGGGTGTCCGTGAGAAGAATAAGCCCAGCATTAAAGGCCCTGTTGGGCGTATGAATGGAGTGGTGACCCCAGACGATCCGATGGATGGCAATGACATTGTGCTCCGCCGGGCCTCAGGGACTTGGTCAGGAGTTTTGGAGTGTGTGTGTGTGTATGTGTGTGTGTGTGTGTGTGTGTGCCTGCATTTGAATGCATGTGTGCAATCATTAAAAATAATATAACTACTCTTACTTATGATTACTATCTAATCATTTATTGTACGATTATTTATTGTATTGAGTTTATAATCAGCTCAGTAGCAATTGGTCCTGGGAGTTGGACCAGTTGGGCTTTCGCTTGCGTTTCACGTTGTCTTCTCCTTCATTCATCATGATAGGAGGACTTGAACGGTGGTATGGGCTGATAGTTAAAGTGTTTAGTGGTGTAGCCACGGGTGTGCATGGGTGTGCCTGGGACACCCAAGAGTGGTCCTGGCACACCTAAATATTTTCAGAATTAATTCATTACAACGATTTATTTTAATTTAAAGTAAAATGTGACAGAGAGCGCAGTGAGCGGTGCGCGTTGCACTAGGACTTCGTAGTGACCGGTCTAGGTCCAAGCATTCGCTACCACAGAAGCGGGGCTGTGAAGGAAATTGCTCATTGGATAATAGTTTGCAGGGTGCTTTTAATTACCTTCTTGATATAATATAATTTAATTGTTTGCTTTGGCTGTCTTTTTAACGTGCATACAAAGTCATTATCGTGGTCTGCACAAACTTGTCATCATGTGTGTATTCTGCTAACTGGACTTCAATTGTAGCCTCGGCTATTTTCTTATTTTTCGTTGATTTAGTGGGCTCGTTTGTGGGAAGTTGCGAATTTCACGGAGACCGCCGGCACTCAACAAGCAATCACCATACTGACCGCTTCTGAACTCACGAGAATCGACGTCAGGGGGCGTTAGGGGCGTTACTCTTAGTTCACTCTTTGTGATTTATCCTTAGTATGAGTAGGTCTCAGCGGCTTTGTGGATTACTTTTAAGAAGAAACTCCTACATAAAAACTTTTAGAGCGAGTTAGGGTTAGGGTTGGGGTTGGGGTTGGGATTAGGGTTAGAGGGTTAGGGTTAGCAGGGAAATGTGTTAGTTAAGGTGGTGGGGTGGGCCGTCAGACGTGGGGGGGGGTGCACTGCACTCTTTCACAGGTGGACAGTTTATGCTTATTTTCATGCAGGCTGTTAGACTGTTGCCCTGCAGCCTGCAGGATCCACTGCTATTTAGTTAGGATATTGATGCTGCGCGCCTCCTATTTGCAACGGAATTAGTTTAAGATATAAAACCATTTAAATACATTTTTGGAAACGAAAATTGAAAAGTGAGGCGCCCGCGAGGGGGGGGCTCTCCATCGTGGGAGAGTACAGTTAATGAGAGAAGTCAATGAGTCTATGGCTTTTTCACTCATGTGAATTATAAAGGGAAGTATAACTACAAAGAAGCTTCTCTACATTTACTCATTACCCTGGCGGTTCAGTGGTAAGAGTGTTGGGTTAGAAGTCTGTGGACCTGGGTTCGAGTCCCCACTCGAACATTAGGACAGACTCAACTTAATTAAGATCTTATTTCTTCTACAAACTGTATGGTTAAGTAAAACTTCCGAAGCTGTTGAAGCAAGCGTCCTGGTAGTCCAGTGGGCAGAGTCTACGGTAGTAGATAAGATACTCTGTAGACTCTGGTTCGAGTCCCCACGCAAATGGTTACCAGGACGATCGTCAGCTGGGAGTCCACTGACGGTGGACGTCCACCGTCAGTGGGCCCCCCCCCACCCCCCCTCTGATGGGGGGTGGGGGGGGGGGTACAAAACTGATGGGGTCTTGAAAAAAGTTACAACTGCCTGGGGAGGTCTCGCGTAGGATAAGGAGGTGTGTGTGCAGGTAAGGACTAGGGTGTTAGGGTTAGGACTCGGGGTTAGGGTTAGGACTCGGTGTTAGGGTTAGGACTCGGTGTTAGGGTTAGGACTCGGGGTTAGGGTTAGGGTTAGGACTCGGTGTTAGGGTTAGGACTCGGGGTTAGGGTTAGGGTTAGGGTAAGGACTCGGTGTTAGGGTTAGGGTTAGGGTTAGGTAGGAGAGGTGGTGGTTGATGGGGACTGTGTTGTCTCGGGGTTAGGGTTAGGGTTAGGACTCGGTGTTAGGGTTAGGGTTAGGTAGGAGAGGTGGTGGTTGATGGGGACTGTGTTGTCTCGGGGTTAGGGTTAGGGTTAGGACTCGGTGTTAGGGTTAGGACTCGGGGTTAGGGTTAGGGTTAGGGTAAGGACTCGGTGTTAGGGTTAGGACTCGGGGTTAGGGTTAGGGTTAGGGTTAGGGTTAGGGTTAGGGTTAGGGTTAGGGTTAGGGTTAGGGTTAGGGTTAGGGTTAGAGGTTAGGGTTAGGGTTAGGGTTAGGGTTAGGGTTAGGGTTAGGGTTAGGGTTAGGGTTAGGGTTAGGGTTAGGGTTAGGGTTAGGGTTAGGGTTAGGGTTAGGGTTAGGGTTAGGGTTAGGGTTAGGGTTAGGGTTAGGGTTAGGGTTAGGGTTAGGTTTTTGTGTAATATTCTGCTATTGTAGGTCCATGACCCTAGGTGCACTGGCACACCATCTCCCAATGCTTTTATTTTCTTTTTTGCTTTTTCATATATAAAAATATATATATATATATATATAAAAATTGTTTTTCATTTTTCTGTTTTTTTTTTTTTTAAAAAAAGGGGGGGGGAAGGAAGAAGAGACGGAATAAAAACAGGGGAAGAGAAGGGGGAGCAGGAGGAGCAGCAGCTGGGGTCTGAGGAGGCGCGGAGCAAAAGTAAGGTAAGTATTTTTGTTGTTTTTGTGACCCCCAAGGGGAAACAAAAGGGAGCAAGGTACCGCCAGGGCCGGTGAAGGCCCAAGGGGCTGGGGTCCCGAGAGGCCTCCCTTAGAGGGGCAGCCAGCACAGCAACCGGGTCGATTAAAAACACATCTATTAAAAAGAGAAGGTAAAATAAATAAAAAGAAGGGGGAGAGATCTATACTGGTCCACACGCACACACACACACACACACACACACACACGCGCACCCGCATTCAGACCCATCCATACACATCCTCTCATAAATAATAAATCATCAAGAATAATAATTAAAACGCATGCATATAGATAAATAATCAAGGATAAAAAGTTTTGGATAAAAAAGGAAGCACACTGCAATCTAAAATTCATGTTAAGACTGCAGGAAATCCTTTTAATTAAAAACATGCACACACATATATATATGTAAAACGAATAATATAAAAGTATAGATATAAAATGCAGAAACACTAAAAACACGTGGATAAAAGAGAAAAGTGCTAAAATAAGTGCCAAATAATGAGTGAATAAATACATAAATAAAATAAATAGGTTGAAGGAATAAAAATAAGACATATTAAAACCATTCAAACATTCATATCATTCTCTCATAAAAGCAGGGGAGGAGAGAAATAACGAGAGGCCTCCAACAGAACTTGGAACTGGAGGCCTAAATAAAATCATGGCAAAGGAGAACGCAGTAATAAAAACATGCAACATTTTAAAACACACACTGTGTGGACCCGGTGCCATGCAGGGAGCCCCAAGGAGGAGTCCCGGGTTCTCCCAGTGCCCCCAGCAGCGGCCCAGCGCGGTCCCTACTCCCTGATGTTCAGGCCCAAGGGGGTAAGTGTTTTTAATTTTGCTATCCATCTATGCTCCGCAGCCTTCCTCTGTCTGTCCGACCAGCACGCCTTCATCTCCAGCCCAGTTATGAATAATGAGGTAATGGGGTGTGTTTGGAAATGTTCGACAGGGTTAGGGTTAGGGTTAGGGTTAGGGTTAGGGTTAGGGTTAGGGTTAGGGTTAGGGTTAGGGTTAGGGTTAGGGTTAGGGTTAGGGTTAGGGTTAGGGTTAGGGTTAGGGTTAGGGTTAGGGTTAGGGTTAGGGTTAGGGTTAGGGTTAGGGTTAGGGTTAGGGTTAGGGTTAGGGTTAGGGTTAGGGTTAGGGTTAGGGTTAGGGTTAGGGTTAGGGTTAGGGTTAGGGTTAGGGTTAGGGTTAGGGTTAGGGTTAGGGTTAGGGTTAGGGTTAGGGTTAGGGTTAGGGTTAGGGTTAGGGTTAGGGTTAGGGTTAGGGTTAGGGTTAGGGTTAGGGTTAGGGTTAGGGTTAGGGTTAGGGTTAGGGTTAGGGTTAGGGTTAGGGTTAGGGTTAGGGTTAGGGTTAGGGTTAGGGTTAGGGTTAGGGTTAGGGTTAGGGTTAGGGTTAGGGTTAGGGTTAGGGTTAGGGTTAGGGTTAGGGTTAGGGTTAGGGTTAGGGTTAGGGTTAGGGTTAGGGTTAGGGTTAGGGTTAGGGTTAGGGTTAGGGTTAGGGTTAGGGTTAGGGTTAGGGTTAGGGTTAGTAGGGTTAGGGTTAGGGTTAGGGTTAGGGTTAGGGTTAGGGTTAGGGTTAGGGTTAGGGTTAGGGTTAGGGTTAGGGTTAGGGTTAGGGTTAGGGTTAGGGTTAGGGTTAGGGTTAGGGTTAGGGTTAGGGTTAGGGTTAGGGTTAGGGTTAGGGTTAGGGTTAGGGTTAGGGTTAGGGTTAGGGTTAGGGTTAGGGTTAGGGTTAGGGTTAGGGTTAGGGTTAGGGTTAGGGTTAGGGTTAGGGTTAGGGTTAGGGTTAGGGTTAGGGTTAGGGTTAGGGTTAGGGTTAGGGTTAGGGTTAGGGTTAGGGTTAGGGTTAGGGTTAGGGTTAGGGTTAGGGTTAGGGTTAGGGTTAGGGTTAGGGTTAGGGTTAGGGTTAGGGTTAGGGTTAGGGTTAGGGTTAGGGTTAGGGTTAGGGTTAGGGTTAGGGTTAGGGTTAGGGTTAGGGTTAGGGTTAGGGTTAGGGTTAGGGTTAGGGTTAGGGTTAGGGTTAGGGTTAGGGTTAGGGTTAGGGTTAGGGTTAGGGTTAGGGTTAGGGTTAGGGTTAGGGTTAGGGTTAGGGTTAGGGTTAGGGTTAGGGTTAGGGTTAGGGTTAGGGTTAGGGTTAGGGTTAGGGTTAGGGTTAGGGTTAGGGTTAGGGTTAGGGTTAGGGTTAGGGTTAGGGTTAGGGTTAGGGTTAGGGTTAGGGTTAGGGTTAGGGTTAGGGTTAGGGTTAGGGTTAGGGTTAGGGTTAGGGTTAGGGTTAGGGTTAGGGTTAGGGTTAGGGTTAGGGTTAGGGTTAGGGTTAGGGTTAGGGTTAGGGTTAGGGTTAGGGTTAGGGTTAGGGTTAGGGTTAGGGTTAGGGTTAGGGTTAGGGTTAGGGTTAGGGTTAGGGTTAGGGTTAGGGTTAGGGTTAGGGTTAGGGTTAGGGTTAGGGTTAGGGTTAGGGTTAGGGTTAGGGTTAGGGTTAGGGTTAGGGTTAGGGTTAGGGTTAGGGTTAGGGTTAGGGTTAGGGTTAGGGTTAGGGTTAGGGTTAGGGTTAGGGTTAGGGTTAGGGTTAGGGTTAGGGTTAGGGTTAGGGTTAGGGTTAGGGTTAGGGTTAGGGTTAGGGTTAGGGTTAGGGTTAGGGTTAGGGTTAGGGTTAGGGTTAGGGTTAGGGTTAGGGTTAGGGTTAGGGTTAGGGTTAGGGTTAGGGTTAGGGTTAGGGTTAGGGTTAGGGTTAGGGTTAGGGTTAGGGTTAGGGTTAGGGTTAGGGTTAGGGTTAGGGTTAGGGTTAGGGTTAGGGTTAGGGTTAGGGTTAGGGTTAGGGTTAGGGTTAGGGTTAGGGTTAGGGTTAGGGTTAGGGTTAGGGTTAGGGTTAGGGTTAGGGTTAGGGTTAGGGTTAGGGTTAGGGTTAGGGTTAGGGTTAGGGTTAGGGTTAGGGTTAGGGTTAGGGTTAGGGTTAGGGTTAGGGTTAGGGTTAGGGTTAGGGTTAGGGTTAGGGTTAGGGTTAGGGTTAGGGTTAGGGTTAGGGTTAGGGTTAGGGTTAGGGTTAGGGTTAGGGTTAGGGTTAGGGTTAGGGTTAGGGTTAGGGTTAGGGTTAGGGTTAGGGTTAGGGTTAGGGTTAGGGTTAGGGTTAGGGTTAGGGTTAGGGTTAGGGTTAGGGTTAGGGTTAGGGTTAGGGTTAGGGTTAGGGTTAGGGTTAGGGTTAGGGTTAGGGTTAGGGTTAGGGTTAGGGTTAGGGTTAGGGTTAGGGTTAGGGTTAGGGTTAGGGTTAGGGTTAGGGTTAGGGTTAGGGTTAGGGTTAGGGTTAGGGTTAGGGTTAGGGTTAGGGTTAGGGTTAGGGTTAGGGTTAGGGTTAGGGTTAGGGTTAGGGTTAGGGTTAGGGTTAGGGTTAGGGTTAGGGTTAGGGTTAGGGTTAGGGTTAGGGTTAGGGTTAGGGTTAGGGTTAGGGTTAGGGTTAGGGTTAGGGTTAGGGTTAGGGTTAGGGTTAGGGTTAGGGTTAGGGTTAGGGTTAGGGTTAGGGTTAGGGTTAGGGTTAGGGTTAGGGTTAGGGTTAGGGTTAGGGTTAGGGTTAGGGTTAGGGTTAGGGTTAGGGTTAGGGTTAGGGTTAGGGTTAGGGTTAGGGTTAGGGTTAGGGTTAGGGTTAGGGTTAGGGTTAGGGTTAGGGTTAGGGTTAGGGTTAGGGTTAGGGTTAGGGTTAGGGTTAGGGTTAGGGTTAGGGTTAGGGTTAGGGTTAGGGTTAGGGTTAGGGTTAGGGTTAGGGTTAGGGTTAGGGTTAGGGTTAGGGTTAGGGTTAGGGTTAGGGTTAGGGTTAGGGTTAGGGTTAGGGTTAGGGTTAGGGTTAGGGTTAGGGTTAGGGTTAGGGTTAGGGTTAGGGTTAGGGTTAGGGTTAGGGTTAGGGTTAGGGTTAGGGTTAGGGTTAGGGTTAGGGTTAGGGTTAGGGTTAGGGTTAGGGTTAGGGTTAGGGTTAGGGTTAGGGTTAGGGTTAGGGTTAGGGTTAGGGTTAGGGTTAGGGTTAGGGTTAGGGTTAGGGTTAGGGTTAGGGTTAGGGTTAGGGTTAGGGTTAGGGTTAGGGTTAGGGTTAGGGTTAGGGTTAGGGTTAGGGTTAGGGTTAGGGTTAGGGTTAGGGTTAGGGTTAGGGTTAGGGTTAGGGTTAGGGTTAGGGTTAGGGTTAGGGTTAGGGTTAGGGTTAGGGTTAGGGTTAGGGTTAGGGTTAGGGTTAGGGTTAGGGTTAGGGTTAGGGTTAGGGTTAGGGTTAGGGTTAGGGTTAGGGTTAGGGTTAGGGTTAGGGTTAGGGTTAGGGTTAGGGTTAGGGTTAGGGTTAGGGTTAGGGTTAGGGTTAGGGTTAGGGTTAGGGTTAGGGTTAGGGTTAGGGTTAGGGTTAGGGTTAGGGTTAGGGTTAGGGTTAGGGTTAGGGTTAGGGTTAGGGTTAGGGTTAGGGTTAGGGTTAGGGTTAGGGTTAGGGTTAGGGTTAGGGTTAGGGTTAGGGTTAGGGTTAGGGTTAGGGTTAGGGTTAGGGTTAGGGTTAGGGTTAGGGTTAGGGTTAGGGTTAGGGTTAGGGTTAGGGTTAGGGTTAGGGTTAGGGTTAGGGTTAGGGTTAGGGTTAGGGTTAGGGTTAGGGTTAGGGTTAGGGTTAGGGTTAGGGTTAGGGTTAGGGTTAGGGTTAGGGTTAGGGTTAGGGTTAGGGTTAGGGTTAGGGTTAGGGTTAGGGTTAGGGTTAGGGTTAGGGTTAGGGTTAGGGTTAGGGTTAGGGTTAGGGTTAGGGTTAGGGTTAGGGTTAGGGTTAGGGTTAGGGTTAGGGTTAGGGTTAGGGTTAGGGTTAGGGTTAGGGTTAGGGTTAGGGTTAGGGTTAGGGTTAGGGTTAGGGTTAGGGTTAGGGTTAGGGTTAGGGTTAGGGTTAGGGTTAGGGTTAGGGTTAGGGTTAGGGTTAGGGTTAGGGTTAGGGTTAGGGTTAGGGTTAGGGTTAGGGTTAGGGTTAGGGTTAGGGTTAGGGTTAGGGTTAGGGTTAGGGTTAGGGTTAGGGTTAGGGTTAGGGTTAGGGTTAGGGTTAGGGTTAGGGTTAGGGTTAGGGTTAGGGTTAGGGTTAGGGTTAGGGTTAGGGTTAGGGTTAGGGTTAGGGTTAGGGTTAGGGTTAGGGTTAGGGTTAGGGTTAGGGTTAGGGTTAGGGTTAGGGTTAGGGTTAGGGTTAGGGTTAGGGTTAGGGTTAGGGTTAGGGTTAGGGTTAGGGTTAGGGTTAGGGTTAGGGTTAGGGTTAGGGTTAGGGTTAGGGTTAGGGTTAGGGTTAGGGTTAGGGTTAGGGTTAGGGTTAGGGTTAGGGTTAGGGTTAGGGTTAGGGTTAGGGTTAGGGTTAGGGTTAGGGTTAGGGTTAGGGTTAGGGTTAGGGTTAGGGTTAGGGTTAGGGTTAGGGTTAGGGTTAGGGTTAGGGTTAGGGTTAGGGTTAGGGTTAGGGTTAGGGTTAGGGTTAGGGTTAGGGTTAGGGTTAGGGTTAGGGTTAGGGTTAGGGTTAGGGTTAGGGTTAGGGTTAGGGTTAGGGTTAGGGTTAGGGTTAGGGTTAGGGTTAGGGTTAGGGTTAGGGTTAGGGTTAGGGTTAGGGTTAGGGTTAGGGTTAGGGTTAGGGTTAGGGTTAGGGTTAGGGTTAGGGTTAGGGTTAGGGTTAGGGTTAGGGTTAGGGTTAGGGTTAGGGTTAGGGTTAGGGTTAGGGTTAGGGTTAGGGTTAGGGTTAGGGTTAGGGTTAGGGTTAGGGTTAGGGTTAGGGTTAGGGTTAGGGTTAGGGTTAGGGTTAGGGTTAGGGTTAGGGTTAGGGTTAGGGTTAGGGTTAGGGTTAGGGTTAGGGTTAGGGTTAGGGTTAGGGTTAGGGTTAGGGTTAGGGTTAGGGTTAGGGTTAGGGTTAGGGTTAGGGTTAGGGTTAGGGTTAGGGTTAGGGTTAGGGTTAGGGTTAGGGTTAGGGTTAGGGTTAGGGTTAGGGTTAGGGTTAGGGTTAGGGTTAGGGTTAGGGTTAGGGTTAGGGTTAGGGTTAGGGTTAGGGTTAGGGTTAGGGTTAGGGTTAGGGTTAGGGTTAGGGTTAGGGTTAGGGTTAGGGTTAGGGTTAGGGTTAGGGTTAGGGTTAGGGTTAGGGTTAGGGTTAGGGTTAGGGTTAGGGTTAGGGTTAGGGTTAGGGTTAGGGTTAGGGTTAGGGTTAGGGTTAGGGTTAGGGTTAGGGTTAGGGTTAGGGTTAGGGTTAGGGTTAGGGTTAGGGTTAGGGTTAGGGTTAGGGTTAGGGTTAGGGTTAGGGTTAGGGTTAGGGTTAGGGTTAGGGTTAGGGTTAGGGTTAGGGTTAGGGTTAGGGTTAGGGTTAGGGTTAGGGTTAGGGTTAGGGTTAGGGTTAGGGTTAGGGTTAGGGTTAGGGTTAGGGTTAGGGTTAGGGTTAGGGTTAGGGTTAGGGTTAGGGTTAGGGTTAGGGTTAGGGTTAGGGTTAGGGTTAGGGTTAGGGTTAGGGTTAGGGTTAGGGTTAGGGTTAGGGTTAGGGTTAGGGTTAGGGTTAGGGTTAGGGTTAGGGTTAGGGTTAGGGTTAGGGTTAGGGTTAGGGTTAGGGTTAGGGTTAGGGTTAGGGTTAGGGTTAGGGTTAGGGTTAGGGTTAGGGTTAGGGTTAGGGTTAGGGTTAGGGTTAGGGTTAGGGTTAGGGTTAGGGTTAGGGTTAGGGTTAGGGTTAGGGTTAGGGTTAGGGTTAGGGTTAGGGTTAGGGTTAGGGTTAGGGTTAGGGTTAGGGTTAGGGTTAGGGTTAGGGTTAGGGTTAGGGTTAGGGTTAGGGTTAGGGTTAGGGTTAGGGTTAGGGTTAGGGTTAGGGTTAGGGTTAGGGTTAGGGTTAGGGTTAGGGTTAGGGTTAGGGTTAGGGTTAGGGTTAGGGTTAGGGTTAGGGTTAGGGTTAGGGTTAGGGTTAGGGTTAGGGTTAGGGTTAGGGTTAGGGTTAGGGTTAGGGTTAGGGTTAGGGTTAGGGTTAGGGTTAGGGTTAGGGTTAGGGTTAGGGTTAGGGTTAGGGTTAGGGTTAGGGTTAGGGTTAGGGTTAGGGTTAGGGTTAGGGTTAGGGTTAGGGTTAGGGTTAGGGTTAGGGTTAGGGTTAGGGTTAGGGTTAGGGTTAGGGTTAGGGTTAGGGTTAGGGTTAGGGTTAGGGTTAGGGTTAGGGTTAGGGTTAGGGTTAGGGTTAGGGTTAGGGTTAGGGTTAGGGTTAGGGTTAGGGTTAGGGTTAGGGTTAGGGTTAGGGTTAGGGTTAGGGTTAGGGTTAGGGTTAGGGTTAGGGTTAGGGTTAGGGTTAGGGTTAGGGTTAGGGTTAGGGTTAGGGTTAGGGTTAGGGTTAGGGTTAGGGTTAGGGTTAGGGTTAGGGTTAGGGTTAGGGTTAGGGTTAGGGTTAGGGTTAGGGTTAGGGTTAGGGTTAGGGTTAGGGTTAGGGTTAGGGTTAGGGTTAGGGTTAGGGTTAGGGTTAGGGTTAGGGTTAGGGTTAGGGTTAGGGTTAGGGTTAGGGTTAGGGTTAGGGTTAGGGTTAGGGTTAGGGTTAGGGTTAGGGTTAGGGTTAGGGTTAGGGTTAGGGTTAGGGTTAGGGTTAGGGTTAGGGTTAGGGTTAGGGTTAGGGTTAGGGTTAGGGTTAGGGTTAGGGTTAGGGTTAGGGTTAGGGTTAGGGTTAGGGTTAGGGTTAGGGTTAGGGTTAGGGTTAGGGTTAGGGTTAGGGTTAGGGTTAGGGTTAGGGTTAGGGTTAGGGTTAGGGTTAGGGTTAGGGTTAGGGTTAGGGTTAGGGTTAGGGTTAGGGTTAGGGTTAGGGTTAGGGTTAGGGTTAGGGTTAGGGTTAGGGTTAGGGTTAGGGTTAGGGTTAGGGTTAGGGTTAGGGTTAGGGTTAGGGTTAGGGTTAGGGTTAGGGTTAGGGTTAGGGTTAGGGTTAGGGTTAGGGTTAGGGTTAGGGTTAGGGTTAGGGTTAGGGTTAGGGTTAGGGTTAGGGTTAGGGTTAGGGTTAGGGTTAGGGTTAGGGTTAGGGTTAGGGTTAGGGTTAGGGTTAGGGTTAGGGTTAGGGTTAGGGTTAGGGTTAGGGTTAGGGTTAGGGTTAGGGTTAGGGTTAGGGTTAGGGTTAGGGTTAGGGTTAGGGTTAGGGTTAGGGTTAGGGTTAGGGTTAGGGTTAGGGTTAGGGTTAGGGTTAGGGTTAGGGTTAGGGTTAGGGTTAGGGTTAGGGTTAGGGTTAGGGTTAGGGTTAGGGTTAGGGTTAGGGTTAGGGTTAGGGTTAGGGTTAGGGTTAGGGTTAGGGTTAGGGTTAGGGTTAGGGTTAGGGTTAGGGTTAGGGTTAGGGTTAGGGTTAGGGTTAGGGTTAGGGTTAGGGTTAGGGTTAGGGTTAGGGTTAGGGTTAGGGTTAGGGTTAGGGTTAGGGTTAGGGTTAGGGTTAGGGTTAGGGTTAGGGTTAGGGTTAGGGTTAGGGTTAGGGTTAGGGTTAGGGTTAGGGTTAGGGTTAGGGTTAGGGTTAGGGTTAGGGTTAGGGTTAGGGTTAGGGTTAGGGTTAGGGTTAGGGTTAGGGTTAGGGTTAGGGTTAGGGTTAGGGTTAGGGTTAGGGTTAGGGTTAGGGTTAGGGTTAGGGTTAGGGTTAGGGTTAGGGTTAGGGTTAGGGTTAGGGTTAGGGTTAGGGTTAGGGTTAGGGTTAGGGTTAGGGTTAGGGTTAGGGTTAGGGTTAGGGTTAGGGTTAGGGTTAGGGTTAGGGTTAGGGTTAGGGTTAGGGTTAGGGTTAGGGTTAGGGTTAGGGTTAGGGTTAGGGTTAGGGTTAGGGTTAGGGTTAGGGTTAGGGTTAGGGTTAGGGTTAGGGTTAGGGTTAGGGTTAGGGTTAGGGTTAGGGTTAGGGTTAGGGTTAGGGTTAGGGTTAGGGTTAGGGTTAGGGTTAGGGTTAGGGTTAGGGTTAGGGTTAGGGTTAGGGTTAGGGTTAGGGTTAGGGTTAGGGTTAGGGTTAGGGTTAGGGTTAGGGTTAGGGTTAGGGTTAGGGTTAGGGTTAGGGTTAGGGTTAGGGTTAGGGTTAGGGTTAGGGTTAGGGTTAGGGTTAGGGTTAGGGTTAGGGTTAGGGTTAGGGTTAGGGTTAGGGTTAGGGTTAGGGTTAGGGTTAGGGTTAGGGTTAGGGTTAGGGTTAGGGTTAGGGTTAGGGTTAGGGTTAGGGTTAGGGTTAGGGTTAGGGTTAGGGTTAGGGTTAGGGTTAGGGTTAGGGTTAGGGTTAGGGTTAGGGTTAGGGTTAGGGTTAGGGTTAGGGTTAGGGTTAGGGTTAGGGTTAGGGTTAGGGTTAGGGTTAGGGTTAGGGTTAGGGTTAGGGTTAGGGTTAGGGTTAGGGTTAGGGTTAGGGTTAGGGTTAGGGTTAGGGTTAGGGTTAGGGTTAGGGTTAGGGTTAGGGTTAGGGTTAGGGTTAGGGTTAGGGTTAGGGTTAGGGTTAGGGTTAGGGTTAGGGTTAGGGTTAGGGTTAGGGTTAGGGTTAGGGTTAGGGTTAGGGTTAGGGTTAGGGTTAGGGTTAGGGTTAGGGTTAGGGTTAGGGTTAGGGTTAGGGTTAGGGTTAGGGTTAGGGTTAGGGTTAGGGTTAGGGTTAGGGTTAGGGTTAGGGTTAGGGTTAGGGTTAGGGTTAGGGTTAGGGTTAGGGTTAGGGTTAGGGTTAGGGTTAGGGTTAGGGTTAGGGTTAGGGTTAGGGTTAGGGTTAGGGTTAGGGTTAGGGTTAGGGTTAGGGTTAGGGTTAGGGTTAGGGTTAGGGTTAGGGTTAGGGTTAGGGTTAGGGTTAGGGTTAGGGTTAGGGTTAGGGTTAGGGTTAGGGTTAGGGTTAGGGTTAGGGTTAGGGTTAGGGTTAGGGTTAGGGTTAGGGTTAGGGTTAGGGTTAGGGTTAGGGTTAGGGTTAGGGTTAGGGTTAGGGTTAGGGTTAGGGTTAGGGTTAGGGTTAGGGTTAGGGTTAGGGTTAGGGTTAGGGTTAGGGTTAGGGTTAGGGTTAGGGTTAGGGTTAGGGTTAGGGTTAGGGTTAGGGTTAGGGTTAGGGTTAGGGTTAGGGTTAGGGTTAGGGTTAGGGTTAGGGTTAGGGTTAGGGTTAGGGTTAGGGTTAGGGTTAGGGTTAGGGTTAGGGTTAGGGTTAGGGTTAGGGTTAGGGTTAGGGTTAGGGTTAGGGTTAGGGTTAGGGTTAGGGTTAGGGTTAGGGTTAGGGTTAGGGTTAGGGTTAGGGTTAGGGTTAGGGTTAGGGTTAGGGTTAGGGTTAGGGTTAGGGTTAGGGTTAGGGTTAGGGTTAGGGTTAGGGTTAGGGTTAGGGTTAGGGTTAGGGTTAGGGTTAGGGTTAGGGTTAGGGTTAGGGTTAGGGTTAGGGTTAGGGTTAGGGTTAGGGTTAGGGTTAGGGTTAGGGTTAGGGTTAGGGTTAGGGTTAGGGTTAGGGTTAGGGTTAGGGTTAGGGTTAGGGTTAGGGTTAGGGTTAGGGTTAGGGTTAGGGTTAGGGTTAGGGTTAGGGTTAGGGTTAGGGTTAGGGTTAGGGTTAGGGTTAGGGTTAGGGTTAGGGTTAGGGTTAGGGTTAGGGTTAGGGTTAGGGTTAGGGTTAGGGTTAGGGTTAGGGTTAGGGTTAGGGTTAGGGTTAGGGTTAGGGTTAGGGTTAGGGTTAGGGTTAGGGTTAGGGTTAGG
>NC_140283.1:0-120000 GCF_964030765.1 Micromesistius poutassou
AAGCTCAGTTACACGTTTGCATTGAAAGGGACTGAGTTATTCACTTTTCCAGTTTTTATGCGTGCAAAGTGCTTTTCAGAGCGAGAGAATCACTTTTTGACCAAAAAGGTGTTTTTGACCCTGACACGTGAATTGTGCTCAAAACAACTGCTCTTCACTTCCAAATAGTGCGCAATGGCATAAATAACCCTATTTAAGCTCAGTTACACGTTTGCATTGAAAGGGACTGAGTTATCAACTTTTCCAGTTTTTATGCGTGCAAAATGCTTTTTAGAGCGAGAAAAGCATGTTTTGACCCACAATGTGTTTTTGACCCTAACACGTGAATTATAGTCAAAACAACTGCTCTCCACTTCCAAATGGTGCGCGATGGCATAAATAACCCTATTTAAGCTCAGTTACACGTTTGCATTGAAAGGGACTGAGTTATCAACTTTTCCAGTTTTTATGCGTGCAAAATGCTTTTCAGAGCGAGAAAAGCATGTTTTGACCCACAATGTGTTTTTGACCCTAACACGTGAATTATTGTCAAAACATCTGCACTCCACTTCCAAATGGTGCGCGATGGCATAAATAACCCTATTTAAGCTCAGTTACACGTTTGCATTGAAAGGGACTGAGTTATTCACTTTTCCAGTTTTTATGCGTGCAAAGTGCTTTTCAGAGCGAGAGAATCACTTTTTGACCAAAAAGGTGTTTTTGACCCTGACACGTGAATTGTGCTCAAAACAACTACTCTTCACTTCCAAATGGTGCGCAATGGCATAAATAACCCTATTTAAGCTCAGTTACACGTTTGCATTGAAACTGACTGAGTTATTCACTTTTCCAGTTTTTATGCGTGCAAAATGCTTTTCAGAGCGAGAAAAACATGTTTTGACCCACAATGTGTTTTTGACCCTAACACGTGAATTATGCTCAAAACCAACGCTCTCCACTTCCAAATTGTGCGCGATGGCATAAGTAACCCTATTCAAGCTTAGTTACACGTTTTCATTGAAAGGGACTGAGTTATCAACTTTTCCAGTTTTTATGCGTGCAAAATGCTTTTCAGAGCGAGAAAAGCACTTTTTGACCCACAATGTGTTTTTGACCCTAACACGTGAATTATGCTCAAAACCAACGCTCTCCACTTCCAAATTGTGCGCGATGGCATAAGTAACCCTATTCAAGCTTAGTTACACGTTTTCATTGAAAGGGACTGAGTTATCAACTTTTCCAGTTTTTATGCGTGCAAAATGCTTTTCAGAGCGAGAAAAGCATGTTTTGACCCACAATGTGTTTTTGACCCTGACACGTGAATTGTGCTCAAAACCAATGCTCTCCACTTCCAAATGGTGCGCAATGGCATAAATAACCCTATTTAAGCTCAGTTACACGTTTGCATTGAAAGTGACTGTTATTCACTTTTCCAGTTTTTATGCGTGCAAAGTGCTTTTCAGAGCGAGAAAAGCATGTTTTGACCCACAATGTGTTTTTGACCCTAACACGTGAATTATAGTCAAAACAAATGCTCTCCACTTCCAAATAGTGCGCAATGGCATAAATAACCCTATTTAAGCTCAGTTACACGTTTGCATTGAAAGGGACTGAGTTATCAACTTTTCCAGTTTTTATGCGTGCAAAATGCTTTTCAGAGCGAGAAAAGCATGTTTTGACCCACAATGTGTTTTTGACCCTAACACGTGAATTATAGTCAAAACAACTGCTCTCCACTTCCAAATGGTGCGCGATGGCATAAATAACCCTATTTAAGCTCATTTACACGTTTGCATTGAAAGGGACTAAGTAATCAACTTTTCCAGTTTTTATGCGTGCAAAATGCTTTTCAGAGCGAGAAAAGCATGTTTTGACCCACAATGTGTTTTTGACCCTAACACGTGAATTATAGTCAAAACAACTGCTCTCCACTTCCAAATGGTGCGCGATGGCATAAATAACCCTATTTAAGCTCAGTTACACGTTTGCATTGAAAGGGACTGAGTTATCAACTTTTCCAGTTTTTATGCGTGCAAAGTGCTTTTCAGAGCGAGAAAAGCATGTTTTGACCCACAATGTGTTTTTGACCCTAACACGTGAATTATTGTCAAAACAACTGCACTCCAATTACAAATGGTGCGCGATGGCATAAATAACCCTATTTAAGCTCAGTTACACGTTTGCATTGAAAGGGACTGAGTTATTCACTTTTCCAGTTTTTATGCGTGCAAAGTGCTTTTCAGAGCGAGAGAATCACTTTTTGACCAAAAAGGTGTTTTTGACCCTGACACGTGAATTGTGCTCAAAACAACTGCTCTTCACTTCCACATGGTGCGCAATGGCATAAATAACCCTATTTAAGCTCAGTTACACGTTTGCATTGAAAGTGACTGTTATTCACTTTTCTAGTTTTTATGCGTGCAAAGTGCTTTTCAGAGCGAGAGAATCACTTTTTGACCAAAAAGGTGTTTTTGACCCTGACACGTGAATTGTGCTCAAAACAACTGCTCTTCACTTCCAAATGGTGCGCAATGGCATAAATAACCCTATTTAAGCTCAGTTACACGTTTGCATTGAAAGTGACTGTTATTCACTTTTCCAGTTTTTATGCGTGCAAAATGCTTTTCAGAGCGAGAAAAGCATGTTTTGACCCACAATGTGTTTTTGACCCTAACACGTGAATTATAGTCAAAACAAATGCTCTCCACTTCCAAATAGTGCGCAATGGCATAAATAACCCTATTTAAGCTCAGTTACACGTTTGCATTGAAAGGGACTGAGTTATCAACTTTTCCAGTTTTTATGCGTGCAAAATGCTTTTCAGAGCGAGAAAAGCATGTTTTGACCCACAATGTGTTTTTGACCCTAACACGTGAATTATAGTCAAAACAACTGCTCTCCACTTCCAAATGGTGCGCGATGGCATAAATAACCCTATTTAAGCTCATTTACACGTTTGCATTGAAAGGGACTAAGTAATCAACTTTTCCAGTTTTTATGCGTGCAAAATGCTTTTCAGAGCGAGAAAAGCATGTTTTGACCCACAATGTGTTTTTGACCCTAACACGTGAATTATAGTCAAAACAACTGCTCTCCACTTCCAAATGGTGCGCGATGGCATAAATAACCCTATTTAAGCTCAGTTACACGTTTGCATTGAAAGGGACTGAGTTATCAACTTTTCCAGTTTTTATGCGTGCAAAGTGCTTTTCAGAGCGAGAAAAGCATGTTTTGACCCACAATGTGTTTTTGACCCTAACACGTGAATTATTGTCAAAACAACTGCACTCCAATTACAAATGGTGCGCGATGGCATAAATAACCCTATTTAAGCTCAGTTACACGTTTGCATTGAAAGGGACTGAGTTATTCACTTTTCCAGTTTTTATGCGTGCAAAGTGCTTTTCAGAGCGAGAGAATCACTTTTTGACCAAAAAGGTGTTTTTGACCCTGACACGTGAATTGTGCTCAAAACAACTGCTCTTCACTTCCACATGGTGCGCAATGGCATAAATAACCCTATTTAAGCTCAGTTACACGTTTGCATTGAAAGTGACTGTTATTCACTTTTCTAGTTTTTATGCGTGCAAAGTGCTTTTCAGAGCGAGAGAATCACTTTTTGACCAAAAAGGTGTTTTTGACCCTGACACGTGAATTGTGCTCAAAACAACTGCTCTTCACTTCCAAATGGTGCGCAATGGCATAAATAACCCTATTTAAGCTCAGTTACACGTTTGCATTGAAAGTGACTGAGTTATTCACTTTTCCAGTTTTTATGTGTGCAAAATGCTTTTCAGAGCGAGAAAAGCATGTTTTGACCCACAATGTGTTTTTGACCCTAACACGTGAATTATAGTCAAAACAACTGCTCTCCACTTCCAAATGGTGCGCGATGGCATAAATAACCCTATTTAAGCTCAGTTACACGTTTGCATTGAAAGGGACTGAGTTATCAACTTTTCCAGTTTTTATGCGTGCAAAATGCTTTTCAGAGCGAGAAAAGCATGTTTTGACCCCCAATGTGTTTTTGACCCTAACACGTGAATTATTGTCAAAACAACTGCTCTCCACTTCCAAATGGTGCGCGATGGCATAAATAACCCTATTTAAGCTCAGTTACACGTTTGCATTGAAAGTGACTGAGTTATTCACTTTTCCAGTTTTTATGCGTGCAAAGTGCTTTTCAGAGCGAGAGAATCACTTTTTGACCAAAAAGGTGCTTTTGACCCTGACACGTGAATTGTGCTCAAAACAACTGCTCTTCACTTCCAAATGGTGCGCAATGGCATACATAACCCTATTTAAGCTCAGTTACACGTTTGCATTGAAAGGGACTGAGTTATCAACTTTTCCAGTTTTTATGCGTGCAAAATGCTTTTCAGAGCGAGAAAAGCATGTTTTGACCCACAATGTGTTTTTGACCCTAACACGTGAATTATAGTCAAAACAAATGCTCTCCACTTCCAAATAGTGCGCAATGGCATAAATAACCCTATTTAAGCTCAGTTACACGTTTGCATTGAAAGGGACTGAGTTATCAACTTTTCCAGTTTTTATGCGTGCAAAATGCTTTTCAGAGCGAGAAAAGCATGTTTTGACCCCCAATGTGTTTTTGACCCTAACACGTGAATTATAGTCAAAACAACTGCTCTCCACTTCCAAATGGTGCGCGATGGCATAAATAACCCTATTTAAGCTCATTTACACGTTTGCATTGAAAGGGACTGAGTTATCAACTTTTCCAGTTTTTATGCGTGCAAAATGCTTTTCAGAGCGAGAAAAGCATGTTTTGACCCCCAATGTGTTTTTGACCCTAACACGTGAATTATAGTCAAAACAACTGCTCTTCACTTCCAAATGGTGCGCAATGGCATACATAACCCTATTTAAGCTCAGTTACACGTTTGCATTGAAAGGGACTGAGTTATCAACTTTTCCAGTTTTTATGCGTGCAAAATACTTTTCAGAGCGAGAAAAGCATGTTTTGACCCACAATGTGTTTTTGACCCTAACACGTGAATTATGCTCAAAACCAACGCTCTCCACTTCCAAATTGTGCGCGATGGCATAAGTAACCCTATTCAAGCTTAGTTACACGTTTTCATTGAAAGGGACTGAGTTATCAACTTTTCCAGTTTTTATGCGTGCAAAATGCTTTTCAGAGCGAGAAAAGCATGTTTTGACCCCCAATGTGTTTTTGACCCTAACACGTGAATTATAGTCAAAACAACTGCTCTCCACTTCCAAATGGTGCGCGATGGCATAAATAACCCTATTTAAGCTCAGTTACACGTTTGCATTGAAAGTGACTGAGTTATTCACTTTTCCAGTTTTTATGCGTGCAAAGTGCTTTTCAGAGCGAGAGAATCACTTTTTGACCAAAAAGGTGCTTTTGACCCTGACACGTGAATTGTGCTCAAAACAACTGCTCTTCACTTCCAAATGGTGCGCAATGGCATAAATAACCCTATTTAAGCTCAGTTACACGTTTGCATTGAAAGTGACTGTTATTCACTTTTCCAGTTTTTATGCGTGCAAAATGCTTTTCAGAGCGAGAAAAGCATGTTTTGACCCACAATGTGTTTTTGACCCTAACACGTGAATTATAGTCAAAACAACTGCTCTCCACTTCCAAATGGTGCGCGATGGCATAAATAACCCTATTTAAGCTCAGTTACACGTTTAAATTGAAAGGGACTGAGTTATCAACTTTTCCAGTTTTTATGCGTGCAAAATGCTTTTCAGAGCGAGAAAAGCATGTTTTGACCCACAATGTGTTTTTGACCCTAACACGTGAATTATTGTCAAAACAACTGCACTCCACTTCCAAATGGTGCGCGATGGCATGAATAACCATATTTAAGCTCAGTTACACGTTTGCATTGAAAGGGACTGAGTTATCAACTTTTCCAGTTTTTATGCGTGCAAAATGCTTTTCAGAGCGAGAAAAGCATGTTTTGACCCACAATGTGTTTTTGACCCTAACACGTGAATTATAGTCAAAACTAATGCTCTCCACTTCCAAATAGTGCGCAATGGCATAAATAACCCTATTTAAGCTCAGTTACACGTTTGCATTGAAAGGGACTGAGTTATCAACTTTTCCAGTTTTTATGCGTGCAAAATGCTTTTCAGAGCGAGAAAAGCATGTTTTGACCCACAATGTGTTTTTGACCCTAACACGTGAATTATAGTCAAAACAACTGCTCTCCACTTCCAAATGGTGCGCGATGGCATAAATAACCCTATTTAAGCTCAGTTACACGTTTGCATTGAAAGGGACTGAGTTATTCACTTTTCCAGTTTTTATGCGTGCAAAGTGCTTTTCAGAGCGAGAGAATCACTTTTTGACCAAAAAGGTGTTTTTGACCCTGACACGTGAATTGTGCTCAAAACAACTGCTCTTCACTTCCAAATGGTGCGCAATGGCATAAATAACCCTATTTAAGCTCAGTTACACGTTTGCATTGAAAGTGACTGAGTTATTCACTTTTCCAGTTTTTATGTGTGCAAAATGCTTTTCAGAGCGAGAAAAGCATGTTTTGACCCACAATGTGTTTTTGACCCTAACACGTGAATTATAGTCAAAACAACTGCTCTCCACTTCCAAATGGTGCGCGATGGCATAAATAACCCTATTTAAGCTCAGTTACACGTTTGCATTGAAAGGGACTGAGTTATCAACTTTTCCAGTTTTTATGCGTGCAAAATGCTTTTCAGAGCGAGAAAAGCATGTTTTGACCCCCAATGTGTTTTTGACCCTAACACGTGAATTATAGTCAAAACAACTGCTCTCCACTTCCAAATGGTGCGCGATGGCATAAATAACCCTATTTAAGCTCATTTACACGTTTGCATTGAAAGGGACTAAGTAATCAACTTTTCCAGTTTTTATGCGTGCAAAATGCTTTTCAGAGCGAGAAAAGCATGTTTTGACCCACAATGTGTTTTTGACCCTAACACGTGAATTATAGTCAAAACAACTGCTCTCCACTTCCAAATGGTGCGCGATGGCATAAATAACCCTATTTAAGCTCAGTTACACGTTTGCATTGAAAGGGACTGAGTTATCAACTTTTCCAGTTTTTATGCGTGCAAAGTGCTTTTCAGAGCGAGAAAAGCATGTTTTGACCCACAATGTGTTTTTGACCCTAACACGTGAATTATTGTCAAAACAACTGCACTCCAATTACAAATGGTGCGCGATGGCATAAATAACCCTATTTAAGCTCAGTTACACGTTTGCATTGAAAGGGACTGAGTTATTCACTTTTCCAGTTTTTATGCGTGCAAAGTGCTTTTCAGAGCGAGAGAATCACTTTTTGACCAAAAAGGTGTTTTTGACCCTGACACGTGAATTGTGCTCAAAACAACTGCTCTTCACTTCCACATGGTGCGCAATGGCATAAATAACCCTATTTAAGCTCAGTTACACGTTTGCATTGAAAGTGACTGTTATTCACTTTTCTAGTTTTTATGCGTGCAAAGTGCTTTTCAGAGCGAGAGAATCACTTTTTGACCAAAAAGGTGTTTTTGACCCTGACACGTGAATTGTGCTCAAAACAACTGCTCTTCACTTCCAAATGGTGCGCAATGGCATAAATAACCCTATTTAAGCTCAGTTACACGTTTGCATTGAAAGTGACTGTTATTCACTTTTCCAGTTTTTATGCGTGCAAAATGCTTTTCAGAGCGAGAAAAGCATGTTTTGACCCACAATGTGTTTTTGACCCTAACACGTGAATTATAGTCAAAACAAATGCTCTCCACTTCCAAATAGTGCGCAATGGCATAAATAACCCTATTTAAGCTCAGTTACACGTTTGCATTGAAAGGGACTGAGTTATCAACTTTTCCAGTTTTTATGCGTGCAAAATGCTTTTCAGAGCGAGAAAAGCATGTTTTGACCCACAATGTGTTTTTGACCCTAACACGTGAATTATAGTCAAAACAACTGCTCTCCACTTCCAAATGGTGCGCGATGGCATAAATAACCCTATTTAAGCTCATTTACACGTTTGCATTGAAAGGGACTAAGTAATCAACTTTTCCAGTTTTTATGCGTGCAAAATGCTTTTCAGAGCGAGAAAAGCATGTTTTGACCCACAATGTGTTTTTGACCCTAACACGTGAATTATAGTCAAAACAACTGCTCTCCACTTCCAAATGGTGCGCGATGGCATAAATAACCCTATTTAAGCTCAGTTACACGTTTGCATTGAAAGGGACTGAGTTATCAACTTTTCCAGTTTTTATGCGTGCAAAGTGCTTTTCAGAGCGAGAAAAGCATGTTTTGACCCACAATGTGTTTTTGACCCTAACACGTGAATTATTGTCAAAACAACTGCACTCCAATTACAAATGGTGCGCGATGGCATAAATAACCCTATTTAAGCTCAGTTACACGTTTGCATTGAAAGGGACTGAGTTATTCACTTTTCCAGTTTTTATGCGTGCAAAGTGCTTTTCAGAGCGAGAGAATCACTTTTTGACCAAAAAGGTGTTTTTGACCCTGACACGTGAATTGTGCTCAAAACAACTGCTCTTCACTTCCACATGGTGCGCAATGGCATAAATAACCCTATTTAAGCTCAGTTACACGTTTGCATTGAAAGTGACTGTTATTCACTTTTCTAGTTTTTATGCGTGCAAAGTGCTTTTCAGAGCGAGAGAATCACTTTTTGACCAAAAAGGTGTTTTTGACCCTGACACGTGAATTGTGCTCAAAACAACTGCTCTTCACTTCCAAATGGTGCGCAATGGCATAAATAACCCTATTTAAGCTCAGTTACACGTTTGCATTGAAAGTGACTGAGTTATTCACTTTTCCAGTTTTTATGTGTGCAAAATGCTTTTCAGAGCGAGAAAAGCATGTTTTGACCCACAATGTGTTTTTGACCCTAACACGTGAATTATAGTCAAAACAACTGCTCTCCACTTCCAAATGGTGCGCGATGGCATAAATAACCCTATTTAAGCTCAGTTACACGTTTGCATTGAAAGGGACTGAGTTATCAACTTTTCCAGTTTTTATGCGTGCAAAATGCTTTTCAGAGCGAGAAAAGCATGTTTTGACCCCCAATGTGTTTTTGACCCTAACACGTGAATTATTGTCAAAACAACTGCTCTCCACTTCCAAATGGTGCGCGATGGCATAAATAACCCTATTTAAGCTCAGTTACACGTTTGCATTGAAAGTGACTGAGTTATTCACTTTTCCAGTTTTTATGCGTGCAAAGTGCTTTTCAGAGCGAGAGAATCACTTTTTGACCAAAAAGGTGCTTTTGACCCTGACACGTGAATTGTGCTCAAAACAACTGCTCTTCACTTCCAAATGGTGCGCAATGGCATACATAACCCTATTTAAGCTCAGTTACACGTTTGCATTGAAAGGGACTGAGTTATCAACTTTTCCAGTTTTTATGCGTGCAAAATGCTTTTCAGAGCGAGAAAAGCATGTTTTGACCCACAATGTGTTTTTGACCCTAACACGTGAATTATAGTCAAAACAAATGCTCTCCACTTCCAAATAGTGCGCAATGGCATAAATAACCCTATTTAAGCTCAGTTACACGTTTGCATTGAAAGGGACTGAGTTATCAACTTTTCCAGTTTTTATGCGTGCAAAATGCTTTTCAGAGCGAGAAAAGCATGTTTTGACCCCCAATGTGTTTTTGACCCTAACACGTGAATTATAGTCAAAACAACTGCACTCCACTTCCAAATGGTGCGCGATGGCATGAATAACCATATTTAAGCTCAGTTACACGTTTGCATTGAAAGGGACTGAGTTATCAACTTTTCCAGTTTTTATGCGTGCAAAATGCTTTTCAGAGCGAGAAAAGCATGTTTTGACCCACAATGTGTTTTTGACCCTAACACGTGAATTATAGTCAAAACTAATGCTCTCCACTTCCAAATAGTGCGCAATGGCATAAATAACCCTATTTAAGCTCAGTTACACGTTTGCATTGAAAGGGACTGAGTTATCAACTTTTCCAGTTTTTATGCGTGCAAAATGCTTTTCAGAGCGAGAAAAGCATGTTTTGACCCACAATGTGTTTTTGACCCTAACACGTGAATTATAGTCAAAACAACTGCTCTCCACTTCCAAATGGTGCGCGATGGCATAAATAACCCTATTTAAGCTCAGTTACACGTTTGCATTGAAAGGGACTGAGTTATTCACTTTTCCAGTTTTTATGCGTGCAAAGTGCTTTTCAGAGCGAGAGAATCACTTTTTGACCAAAAAGGTGTTTTTGACCCTGACACGTGAATTGTGCTCAAAACAACTGCTCTTCACTTCCAAATGGTGCGCAATGGCATAAATAACCCTATTTAAGCTCAGTTACACGTTTGCATTGAAAGTGACTGAGTTATTCACTTTTCCAGTTTTTATGTGTGCAAAATGCTTTTCAGAGCGAGAAAAGCATGTTTTGACCCACAATGTGTTTTTGACCCTAACACGTGAATTATAGTCAAAACAACTGCTCTCCACTTCCAAATGGTGCGCGATGGCATAAATAACCCTATTTAAGCTCAGTTACACGTTTGCATTGAAAGGGACTGAGTTATCAACTTTTCCAGTTTTTATGCGTGCAAAATGCTTTTCAGAGCGAGAAAAGCATGTTTTGACCCCCAATGTGTTTTTGACCCTAACACGTGAATTATAGTCAAAACAACTGCTCTCCACTTCCAAATGGTGCGCGATGGCATAAATAACCCTATTTAAGCTCAGTTACACGTTTGCATTGAAAGTGACTGAGTTATTCACTTTTCCAGTTTTTATGCGTGCAAAATGCTTTTCAGAGCGAGAGAATCACTTTTTGACCAAAAAGGTGTTTTTGACCCTGACACGTGAATTGTGCTCAAAACAACTGCTCTTCACTTCCAAATGGTGCGCAATGGCATAAATAACCCTATTTAAGCTTAGTTACACGTTCGCATTGAAAGGGACTGAGTTATCAACTTTTCCAGTTTTTATGCGTGCAAAATGCTTTTCAGAGCGAGAAAAGCATGTTTTGACCCACAATGTGTTTTTGACCCTAACACGTGAATTATAGTCAAAACAAATGCTCTCCACTTCCAAATAGTGCGCAATGGCATAAATAACCCTATTTAAGCTCAGTTACACGTTTGCATTGAAAGGGACTGAGTTATCAACTTTTCCAGTTTTTATGCGTGCAAAATGCTTTTCAGAGCGAGAAAAGCATGTTTTGACCCCCAATGTGTTTTTGACCCTAACACGTGAATTATAGTCAAAACAACTGCTCTCCACTTCCAAATGGTGCGCGATGGCATAAATAACCCTATTTAAGCTCATTTACACGTTTGCATTGAAAGGGACTGAGTTATCAACTTTTCCAGTTTTTATGCGTGCAAAATGCTTTTCAGAGCGAGAAAAGCATGTTTTGACCCCCAATGTGTTTTTGACCCTAACACGTGAATTATAGTCAAAACAACTGCTCTCCACTTCCAAATGGTGCGCGATGGCATAAATAACCCTATTTAAGCTCAGTTACACGTTTGCATTGAAAGTGACTGAGTTATTCACTTTTCCAGTTTTTATGCGTGCAAAGTGCTTTTCAGAGCGAGAGAATCACTTTTTGACCAAAAAGGTGCTTTTGACCCTGACACGTGAATTGTGCTCAAAACAACTGCTCTTCACTTCCAAATGGTGCGCAATGGCATACATAACCCTATTTAAGCTCAGTTACACGTTTGCATTGAAAGGGACTGAGTTATCAACTTTTCCAGTTTTTATGCGTGCAAAATGCTTTTCAGAGCGAGAAAAGCATGTTTTGACCCACAATGTGTTTTTGACCCTAACACGTGAATTATAGTCAAAACAAATGCTCTCCACTTCCAAATAGTGCGCAATGGCATAAATAACCCTATTTAAGCTCAGTTACACGTTTGCATTGAAAGGGACTGAGTTATCAACTTTTCCAGTTTTTATGCGTGCAAAATGCTTTTCAGAGCGAGAAAAGCATGTTTTGACCCCCAATGTGTTTTTGACCCTAACACGTGAATTATTGTCAAAACAACTGCACTCCACTTCCAAATGGTGCGCGATGGCATAAATAACCCTATTTAAGCTCAGTTACACGTTTGCATTGAAAGGGACTGAGTTATTCACTTTTCCAGTTTTTATGCGTGCAAAGTGCTTTTCAGAGCGAGAGAATCACTTTTTGACCAAAAAGGTGCTTTTGACCCTGACACGTGAATTGTGCTCAAAACAACTGCTCTTCACTTCCAAATGGTGCGCAATGGCATACATAACCCTATTTAAGCTCAGTTACACGTTTGCATTGAAAGGGACTGAGTTATCAACTTTTCCAGTTTTTATGCGTGCAAAATGCTTTTCAGAGCGAGAAAAGCATGTTTTGACCCACAATGTGTTTTTGACCCTAACACGTGAATTATAGTCAAAACAAATGCTCTCCACTTCCAAATAGTGCGCAATGGCATAAATAACCCTATTTAAGCTCAGTTACACGTTTGCATTGAAAGGGACTGAGTTATCAACTTTTCCAGTTTTTATGCGTGCAAAATGCTTTTCAGAGCGAGAAAAGCATGTTTTGACCCCCAATGTGTTTTTGACCCTAACACGTGAATTATTGTCAAAACAACTGCACTCCACTTCCAAATGGTGCGCGATGGCATAAATAACCCTATTTAAGCTCAGTTACACGTTTGCATTGAAAGGGACTGAGTTATTCACTTTTCCAGTTTTTATGCGTGCAAAGTGCTTTTCAGAGCGAGAGAATCACTTTTTGACCAAAAAGGTGTTTTTGACCCTGACACGTGAATTGTGCTCAAAACAACTGCTCTTCACTTCCAAATGGTGCGCAATGGCATAAATAACCCTATTTAAGCTCAGTTACACGTTTGCATTGAAAGTGACTGTTATTCACTTTTCCAGTTTTTATGCGTGCAAAATGCTTTTCAGAGCGAGAAAAGCATGTTTTGAACCACAATGTGTTTTTGACCCTAACACGTGAATTATGCTCAAAACTAATGCTCTCCACTTCCAAATGGTGTGCAATGGCATAAATAACCCTATTTAAGCTTAGTTACACGTTTGCATTGAAAGGGACTGAGTTATCAACTTTTCCAGTTTTTATGCGTGCAAAATGCTTTTCAGAGCGAGAGAATCACTTTTTGACCAAAAAGGTGTTTTTGACCCTGACACGTGAATTTTGCTCAAAACAAATGCTCTCCACTTGCAAATGGTGCGCAATGGCATGAATAACCCTATTTAAGCTCAGTTACACGTTTGCATTGAAAGTGACTGAGTTATTCACTTTTCCAGTTTTTATGCGTGCAAAATGCTTTTCAGAGCGAGAAAAGCATGTTTTGACCCACAATGTGTTTTTGACCCTAACACGTGAATTATAGTCAAAACAAATGCTCTCCACTTCCAAATAGTGCGCAATGGCATAAATAACCCTATTTAAGCTCAGTTACACGTTTGCATTGAAAGGGACTGAGTTATCAACTTTTCCAGTTTTTATGCGTGCAAAATGCTTTTCAGAGCGAGAAAAGCATGTTTTGACCCCCAATGTGTTTTTGACCCTAACACGTGAATTATAGTCAAAACAACTGCTCTCCACTTCCAAATGGTGCGCGATGGCATAAATAACCCTATTTAAGCTCATTTACACGTTTGCATTGAAAGGGACTGAGTTATCAACTTTTCCAGTTTTTATGCGTGCAAAATGCTTTTCAGAGCGAGAAAAGCATGTTTTGACCCCCAATGTGTTTTTGACCCTAACACGTGAATTATAGTCAAAACAACTGCTCTCCACTTCCAAATGGTGCGCGATGGCATAAATAACCCTATTTAAGCTCAGTTACACATTTGCATTGAAAGTGACTGAGTTATTCACTTTTCCAGTTTTTATGCGTGCAAAGTGCTTTTCAGAGCGAGAGAATCACTTTTTGACCAAAAAGGTGCTTTTGACCCTGACACGTGAATTGTGCTCAAAACAACTGCTCTTCACTTCCAAATGGTGCGCAATGGCATACATAACCCTATTTAAGCTCAGTTACACGTTTGCATTGAAAGGGACTGAGTTATCAACTTTTCCAGTTTTTATGCGTGCAAAATGCTTTTCAGAGCGAGAAAAGCATGTTTTGACCCACAATGTGTTTTTGACCCTAACACGTGAATTATAGTCAAAACAAATGCTCTCCACTTCCAAATAGTGCGCAATGGCATAAATAACCCTATTTAAGCTCAGTTACACGTTTGCATTGAAAGGGACTGAGTTATCAACTTTTCCAGTTTTTATGCGTGCAAAATGCTTTTCAGAGCGAGAAAAGCATGTTTTGACCCCCAATGTGTTTTTGACCCTAACACGTGAATTATTGTCAAAACAACTGCACTCCACTTCCAAATGGTGCGCGATGGCATAAATAACCCTATTTAAGCTCAGTTACACGTTTGCATTGAAAGGGACTGAGTTATCAACTTTTCCAGTTTTTATGCGTGCAAAATGCTTTTCAGAGCGAGAAAAGCATGTTTTGACCCACAATGTGTTTTTGACCCTAACACGTGAATTATAGTCAAAACAACTGCTCTCCACTTCCAAATGGTGCGCGATGGCATAAATAACCCTATTTAAGCTCAGTTACACGTTTGCATTGAAAGGGACTGAGTTATCAACTTTTCCAGTTTTTATGCGTGCAAAATGCTTTTCAGAGCGAGAAAAGCATGTTTTGACCCACAATGTGTTTTTGACCCTAACACGTGAATTATTGTCAAAACAACTGCACTCCAATTCCAAATGGTGCGCGATGGCATAAATAACCCTATTTAAGCTCAGTTACACGTTTGCATTGAAAGGGACTGAGTTATTCACTTTTCCAGTTTTTATGCGTGCAAAGTGCTTTTCAGAGCGAGAGAATCACTTTTTGACCAAAAAGGTGTTTTTGACCCTGACACGTGAATTGTGCTCAAAACAACTGCTCTTCACTTCCAAATGGTGCGCAATGGCATAAATAACCCTATTTAAGCTCAGTTACACGTTTGCATTGAAAGGGACTGAGTTATCAACTTTTCCAGTTTTTATGCGTGCAAAATGCTTTTCAGAGCGAGAAAAGCATGTTTTGACCCACAATGTGTTTTTGACCCTAACACGTGAATTATGCTCAAAACCAACGCTCTCCACTTCCAAATTGTGCGCGATGGCATAAGTAACCCTATTCAAGCTTAGTTACACGTTTTCATTGAAAGGGACTGAGTTATCAACTTTTCCAGTTTTTATGCGTGCAAAATGCTTTTCAGAGCGAGAAAAGCATGTTTTGACCCACAATGTGTTTTTGACCCTGACACGTGAATTGTGCTCAAAACCAATGCTCTCCACTTCCAAATGGTGCGCAATGGCATATATAACCCTATTTAAGCTCAGTTACACGTTCGCATTGAATGGGACTGAGTTATTCACTTTTCCAGTTTTTATGCGTGCAAAATGCTTTTCAGAGCGAGAAAAGCATGTTTTGACCCACAATGTGTTTTTGACCCTAACACGTGAATTATGCTCAAAACCAACGCTCTCCACTTCCAAATGGTGCGCGATTGCATAAATAACCCTATTTAAGCTTAGTTACACGTTTGCATTGAAAGGGACTGAGTTATCAACTTTTCCAGTTTTTATGCGTGCAAAATGCTTTTCAGAGCGAGAAAAGCATGTTTTGACCCACATTGTGTTTTTGACCCTAACACGTGAATTATGCTCAAAACCAACGCTCTCCACTTCCAAATGGTGCGCGATGGCATAAATAACCCTATTTAAGCTTAGTTACACGTTTGCATTGAAAGTGACTGAGTTATTCACTTTTCCAGTTTTTATGCGTGCAAAATGCTTTTCAGAGCGAGAGAATCACTTTTTGACCAAAAATGTGTTTTTGACCCTGACACGTGAATTGTGCTCAAAACAACTGCTCTTCACTTCCAAATGGTGCGCAATGGCATAAATAACCCTATTTAAGCTTAGTTACACGTTCGCATTGAAAGGGACTGAGTTATCAACTTTTCCAGTATTTATGCGTGCAAAATGCTTTTCAGAGCGAGAAAAGCATGTTTTGACCCACAATGTGTTTTTGACCCTAACACGTGAATTATGCTCAAAACCAACGCTCTCCACTTCCAAATGGTGCGCGATGGCATAAATAACCCTATTTAAGCTTAGTTACACGTTTGCATTGAAAGGGACTGAGTTATCAACTTTTCCAGTTTTTATGCGTGCAAAATGCTTTTCAGAGCGAGAGAAGCATGTTTTGACCCACAATGTGTTTTTGACCCTAACACGTGAATTATGCTCAAAACTAATGCTCTCCACTTCCAAATGGTGTGCAATGGCATAAATAACCCTATTTAAGCTTAGTTACACGTTTGCACTGAAAGGGACTGAGTTATCAACTTTTCCAGTTTTTATGCGTGCAAAATGCTTTTCAGAGCGAGAGAATCACTTTTTGACCAAAAAGGTGTTTTTGACCCTGACACGTGAATTGTGCTCAAAACCAACGCTCTCCACTTCCAAATGGTGCGCGATGGCATAAATAACCCTATTTAAGCTTAGTTACACGTTTGCATTGAAAGTGACTGAGTTATTAACTTTTCCAGTTTTTATGCTTGCAAAATGCTTTTCAGAGCGAGAGAATCACTTTTTGACCAAAAATGTGTTTTTGACCCTGACACGTGAATTTTGCTCAAAACAAATGCTCTCCACTTCCAAATGGTGTGCAATGGCATAAATAACCCTATTTAAGCTCAGTTACACGTTCGCATTGAAAGGGACTGAGTTATCAACTTTTCCAGTTTTTATGCGTGCAAAATGCTTTTCAGAGCGAGAAAAGCATGTTTTGACCCACAATGTGTTTTTGACCCTAACACGTGAATTATGCTCAAAACCAACGCTCTCCACTTCCAAATGGTGCGCAATGGCATAAATAACCATATTTAAGCTTAGTTACACGTTTGCATTGAAAGGGACTGAGTTATCAACTTTTCCAGTTTTTATGCGTGCAAAATGCTTTTCAGAGCGAGAAAAGCATGTTTTGACCCACAATGTGTTTTTGACCCTGACACGTGAATTGTGCTCAATACCAATGCTCTCCACTTCCAAATGGTGCGCAATGGCATAAATAACCCTATTTAAGCTCAGTTACACGTTTGCATTGAAAGTGACTGAGTTATTCACTTTTCCAGTTTTTATGCGTGCAAAATGCTTTTCAGGGCGAGAGAATCACTTTTTGACCAAAAAGGTGTTTTTGACCCTGACACGTGAATTGTGCTCAAAACCAATGCTCTCCACTTCCAAATGGTGCGCAATGGCATAAATAACCCTATTTGAGCTCAGTTACACGTTTGCATTGAAAGTGACTGAGTTATTCACTTTTCCAGTTTTTATGCGTGCAAAATGCTTTTCAGAGCGAGAGAATCACTTTTTGACCAAAAAGGTGTTTTTGACCCTGACACGTGAATTGTGCTCAAAACCAATGCTCTCCACTTCCAAATGGTGCGCAATGGCATAAATAACCCTATTTGAGCTCAGTTACACGTTTGCATTGAAAGTGACTGAGTTATTCACTTTTCCAGTTTTTATGCGTGCAAAATGCTTTTCAGAGCGAGAGAATCACTTTTTGACCAAAAAGGTGTTTTTGACCCTGACACGTGAATTGTGCTCAAAACCAATGCTCTCCACTTCCAAATGGTGCGCAATGGCATAAATAACCCTATTTGAGCTCAGTTACACGTTTGCATTGAAAGTGACTGAGTTATTCACTTTTCCAGTTTTTATGCGTGCAAAATGCTTTTCAGAGCGAGAGAATCACTTTTTGACCAAAAATGTGTTTTTGACCCTGACACGTGAATTGTGCTCAAAACAACTGCTCTTCACTTCCAAATGGTGCGCAATGGCATAAATAACCCTATTTAAGCTTAGTTACACGTTTGCATTGAAAGGGACTGAGTTATCAACTTTTCCAGTTTTTATGCGTGCCCCACAATGTGTTTTTGACCCTAACACGTGAATTATGCTCAAAACCAACGCTCTCCACTTCCAAATGGTGCGCGATGGCATAAATAACCCTATTCAAGCTTAGTTACACGTTTGCATTGAAAGGGACTGAGTTATCAACTTTTCCAGTTTTTATGCGTGCAAAATGCTTTTCAGAGCGAGAAAAGCATGTTTTGACCCACAATGTGTTTTTGACCCTGACACGTGAATTGTGCTCAAAACCAATGCTCTCCACTTCCAAATGGTGCGCAATGGCATAAATAACCCTATTTAAGCTCAGTTACACGTTTGCATTGAAAGGGACTGAGTTATTCACTTTTCCAGTTTTTATGCGTGCAAAATGCTTTTCAGAGCGAGAAAAGCATGTTTTGACCCAAAATGTGTTTTTGACCCTAACACGTGAATTATGCTCAAAACCAACGCTCTCCACTTCCAAATGGTGCGCGATGGCATAAATAACCCTATTTAATCTTAGTTACACGTTTGCATTGAAAGGGACTGAGTTATCAACTTTTCCAGTTTTTATGCGTGCAAAATGCTTTTCAGAGCGAGAAAAGCATGTTTTGACCCACAATGTGTTTTTGACCCTAACACGTGAATTATGCTCAAAACCAACGCTCTCCACTTCCAAATGGTGCGCAATGGCATAAATAACCATATTTAAGCTTAGTTACACGTTTGCATTGAAAGGGACTGAGTTATCAACTTTTCCAGTTTTTATGCGTGCAAAATGCTTTTCAGAGCGAGCAAAGCATGTTTTCACCCACAATGTGTTTTTGACCCTAACACGTGAATTATGCTCAAAACCAACGCTCTCCACTTCCAAATGGTGCGCGATGGCATAAATAACCCTATTTAAGCTTAGTTACACGTTTGCATTGAAAGGGACTGAGTTATCAACTTTTCCAGTTTTTATGCGTGCAAAATGCTTTTCAGAGCGAGAGAATCACTTTTTGACCAAAAAGGTGTTTTTGACCCTGACACGTGAATTGTGCTCAAAACAACTGCTCTTCACTTCCAAATGGTGCGCAATGGCATAAATAACCCTATTTAAGCTTAGTTACACGTTTGCATTGAAAGGGACTGAGTTATCAACTTTTCCAGTTTTTATGCGTGCAAAATGCTTTTCAGAGCGAGAGAATCACTTTTTGACCAAAAATGTGTTTTTGACCCTGACACGTGAATTTTGCTCAAAACAAATGCTCTCCACTTCCAAATGGTGCGCAATGGCATAAATAACCCTATTTAAGCTTAGTTACACGTTTGCATTGAAAGGGACTGAGTTATCAACTTTTCCAGTTTTTATGCGTGCAAAATGCTTTTCAGAGCGAGAAAAGCATGTTTTGACCCACAATGTGTTTTTGACCCTAACACGTGAATTATGCTCAAAACCAACGCTCTCCACTTCCAAATGGTGCGCGATGGCATAAATAACCCTATTTAAGCTTAGTTACACGTTTGCATTGAAAGGGACTGAGTTATCAACTTTTCCAGTTTTTATGCGTGCAAAATGCTTTTCAGAGCGAGAGAAGCATGTTTTGACCCACAATGTGTTTTTGACCCTAACACGTGAATTATGCTCAAAACTAATGCTCTCCACTTCCAAATGGTGTGCAATGGCATAAATAACCCTATTTAAGCTTAGTTACACGTTTGCACTGAAAGGGACTGAGTTATCAACTTTTCCAGTTTTTATGCGTGCAAAATGCTTTTCAGAGCGAGAGAATCACTTTTTGACCAAAAAGGTGTTTTTGACCCTGACACGTGAATTGTGCTCAAAACCAACGCTCTCCACTTCCAAATGGTGCGCGATGGCATAAATAACCCTATTTAAGCTTAGTTACACGTTTGCATTGAAAGTGACTGAGTTATTAACTTTTCCAGTTTTTATGCTTGCAAAATGCTTTTCAGAGCGAGAGAATCACTTTTTGACCAAAAATGTGTTTTTGACCCTGACACGTGAATTTTGCTCAAAACAAATGCTCTCCACTTCCAAATGGTGTGCAATGGCATAAATAACCCTATTTAAGCTCAGTTACACGTTCGCATTGAAAGGGACTGAGTTATCAACTTTTCCAGTTTTTATGCGTGCAAAATGCTTTTCAGAGCGAGAAAAGCATGTTTTGACCCACAATGTGTTTTTGACCCTAACACGTGAATTATGCTCAAAACCAACGCTCTCCACTTCCAAATGGTGCGCAATGGCATAAATAACCATATTTAAGCTTAGTTACACGTTTGCATTGAAAGGGACTGAGTTATCAACTTTTCCAGTTTTTATGCGTGCAAAATGCTTTTCAGAGCGAGAAAAGCATGTTTTGACCCACAATGTGTTTTTGACCCTGACACGTGAATTGTGCTCAATACCAATGCTCTCCACTTCCAAATGGTGCGCAATGGCATAAATAACCCTATTTAAGCTCAGTTACACGTTTGCATTGAAAGTGACTGAGTTATTCACTTTTCCAGTTTTTATGCGTGCAAAATGCTTTTCAGGGCGAGAGAATCACTTTTTGACCAAAAAGGTGTTTTTGACCCTGACACGTGAATTGTGCTCAAAACCAATGCTCTCCACTTCCAAATGGTGCGCAATGGCATAAATAACCCTATTTGAGCTCAGTTACACGTTTGCATTGAAAGTGACTGAGTTATTCACTTTTCCAGTTTTTATGCGTGCAAAATGCTTTTCAGAGCGAGAGAATCACTTTTTGACCAAAAAGGTGTTTTTGACCCTGACACGTGAATTGTGCTCAAAACCAATGCTCTCCACTTCCAAATGGTGCGCAATGGCATAAATAACCCTATTTGAGCTCAGTTACACGTTTGCATTGAAAGTGACTGAGTTATTCACTTTTCCAGTTTTTATGCGTGCAAAATGCTTTTCAGAGCGAGAGAATCACTTTTTGACCAAAAAGGTGTTTTTGACCCTGACACGTGAATTGTGCTCAAAACCAATGCTCTCCACTTCCAAATGGTGCGCAATGGCATAAATAACCCTATTTGAGCTCAGTTACACGTTTGCATTGAAAGTGACTGAGTTATTCACTTTTCCAGTTTTTATGCGTGCAAAATGCTTTTCAGAGCGAGAGAATCACTTTTTGACCAAAAATGTGTTTTTGACCCTGACACGTGAATTGTGCTCAAAACAACTGCTCTTCACTTCCAAATGGTGCGCAATGGCATAAATAACCCTATTTAAGCTTAGTTACACGTTTGCATTGAAAGGGACTGAGTTATCAACTTTTCCAGTTTTTATGCGTGCCCCACAATGTGTTTTTGACCCTAACACGTGAATTATGCTCAAAACCAACGCTCTCCACTTCCAAATGGTGCGCGATGGCATAAATAACCCTATTCAAGCTTAGTTACACGTTTGCATTGAAAGGGACTGAGTTATCAACTTTTCCAGTTTTTATGCGTGCAAAATGCTTTTCAGAGCGAGAAAAGCATGTTTTGACCCACAATGTGTTTTTGACCCTGACACGTGAATTGTGCTCAAAACCAATGCTCTCCACTTCCAAATGGTGCGCAATGGCATAAATAACCCTATTTAAGCTCAGTTACACGTTTGCATTGAAAGGGACTGAGTTATTCACTTTTCCAGTTTTTATGCGTGCAAAATGCTTTTCAGAGCGAGAAAAGCATGTTTTGACCCAAAATGTGTTTTTGACCCTAACACGTGAATTATGCTCAAAACCAACGCTCTCCACTTCCAAATGGTGCGCGATGGCATAAATAACCCTATTTAATCTTAGTTACACGTTTGCATTGAAAGGGACTGAGTTATCAACTTTTCCAGTTTTTATGCGTGCAAAATGCTTTTCAGAGCGAGAAAAGCATGTTTTGACCCACAATGTGTTTTTGACCCTAACACGTGAATTATGCTCAAAACCAACGCTCTCCACTTCCAAATGGTGCGCAATGGCATAAATAACCATATTTAAGCTTAGTTACACGTTTGCATTGAAAGGGACTGAGTTATCAACTTTTCCAGTTTTTATGCGTGCAAAATGCTTTTCAGAGCGAGCAAAGCATGTTTTCACCCACAATGTGTTTTTGACCCTAACACGTGAATTATGCTCAAAACCAACGCTCTCCACTTCCAAATGGTGCGCGATGGCATAAATAACCCTATTTAAGCTTAGTTACACGTTTGCATTGAAAGGGACTGAGTTATCAACTTTTCCAGTTTTTATGCGTGCAAAATGCTTTTCAGAGCGAGAGAATCACTTTTTGACCAAAAAGGTGTTTTTGACCCTGACACGTGAATTGTGCTCAAAACAACTGCTCTTCACTTCCAAATGGTGCGCAATGGCATAAATAACCCTATTTAAGCTTAGTTACACGTTTGCATTGAAAGGGACTGAGTTATCAACTTTTCCAGTTTTTATGCGTGCAAAATGCTTTTCAGAGCGAGAGAATCACTTTTTGACCAAAAATGTGTTTTTGACCCTGACACGTGAATTTTGCTCAAAACAAATGCTCTCCACTTCCAAATGGTGCGCAATGGCATAAATAACCCTATTTAAGCTTAGTTACACGTTTGCATTGAAAGGGACTGAGTTATCAACTTTTCCAGTTTTTATGCGTGCAAAATGCTTTTCAGAGCGAGAAAAGCATGTTTTGACCCCCAATGTGTTTTTGACCCTGACACGTGAATTGTGCTCAAAACCAATGCTCTCCACTTCCAAATGGTGCGCAATGGCATAAATAACCCTATTTAAGCTCAGTTACACGTTCGCATTGAATGGGACTGAGTTATTCACTTTTCCAGTTTTTATGCGTGTAAAATGCTTTTCAGAGCGAGAAAAGCATGCTTTGACCCACAATGTGTTTTTGACCCTAACACATGAATTATGCTCAAAACCAACGCTCTCCACTTCCAAATGGTGCGCGATTGCATAAATAACCCTATTTAAGCTTAGTTACACGTTTGCATTGAAAGGGACTGAGTTATCAACTTTTCCAGTTTTTATGCGTGCAAAATGCTTTTCAGAGCGAGAAAAGCATGTTTTGACCCACATTGTGTTTTTGACCCTCACACGTGAATTATGCTCAAAACCAACGCTCTCCACTTCCAAATGGTGCGCGATGGCATAAATAACCCTATTTAAGCTTAGTTACACGTTTGCATTGAAAGTGACTGAGTTATTCACTTTTCCAGTTTTTATGCGTGCAAAATGCTTTTCAGAGCGAGAGAATCACTTTTTGACCAAAAATGTGTTTTTGACCCTGACACGTGAATTGTGCTCAAAACAACTGCTCTTCACTTCCAAATGGTGCGCAATGGCATAAATAACCCTATTTAAGCTTATTTACACGTTCGCATTGAAAGGGACTGAGTTATCAACTTTTCCAGTTTTTATGCGTGCAAAATGCTTTTCAGAGCGAGAAAAGCATGTTTTGACCCACAATGTGTTTTTGACCCTAACACGTGAATTATGCTCAAAACCAACGCTCTCCACTTCCAAATGGTGCGCGATGGCATAAATAACCCTATTTAAGCTTAGTTACACGTTTGCATTGAAAGGGACTGAGTTATCAACTTTTCCAGTTTTTATGCGTGCCCCACAATGTGTTTTTGACCCTAACACGTGAATTATGCTCAAAACCAACGCTCTCCACTTCCAAATGGTGCGCGATGGCATAAATAACCCTATTCAAGCTTAGTTACACGTTTGCATTGAAAGGGACTGAGTTATCAACTTTTCCAGTTTTTATGCGTGCAAAATGCTTTTCAGAGCGAGAAAAGCATGTTTTGACCCACAATGTGTTTTTGACCCTGACACGTGAATTGTGCTCAAAACCAATGCTCTCCACTTCCAAATGGTGCGCAATGGCATAAATAACCCTATTTAAGCTCAGTTACACGTTTGCATTGAAAGGGACTGAGTTATTCACTTTTCCAGTTTTTATGCGTGCAAAATGCTTTTCAGAGCGAGAGAATCACTTTTTGACCAAAAATGTGTTTTTGACCCTGACACGTGAATTGTGCTCAAAACAACTGCTCTTCACTTCCAAATGGTGCGCAATGGCATAAATAACCCTATTTAAGCTCAGTTACACGTTTGCATTGAAAGGGACTGAGTTATTCACTTTTCCAGTTTTTATGCGTGCAAAATGCTTTTCAGAGCGAGAGAATCACTTTTTGACCAAAAATGTGTTTTTGACCCTGACACGTGAATTGTGCTCAAAACAACTGCTCTTCACTTCCAAATGGTGCGCAATGGCATAAATAACCCTATTTAAGCTTAGTTACACGTTCGCATTGAAAGGGACTGAGTTATCAACTTTTCCAGTTTTTATGCGTGCAAAATGCTTTTCAGAGCGAGAAAAGCATGTTTTGACCCACAATGTGTTTTTGACCCTAACACGTGAATTATGCTCAAAACCAACGCTCTCCACTTCCAAATGGTGCGCGATGGCATAAATAACCCTATTTAAGCTTAGTTACACGTTTGCATTGAAAGGGACTGAGTTATCAACTTTTCCAGTTTTTATGCGTGCCCCACAATGTGTTTTTGACCCTAACACGTGAATTATGCTCAAAACCAACGCTCTCCACTTCCAAATGGTGCGCGATGGCATAAATAACCCTATTCAAGCTTAGTTACACGTTTGCATTGAAAGGGACTGAGTTATCAACTTTTCCAGTTTTTATGCGTGCAAAATGCTTTTCAGAGCGAGAAAAGCATGTTTTGACCCACAATGTGTTTTTGACCCTGACACGTGAATTGTGCTCAAAACCAATGCTCTCCACTTCCAAATGGTGCGCAATGGCATAAATAACCATATTTAAGCTTAGTTACACGTTTGCATTGAAAGGGACTGAGTTATCAACTTTTCCAGTTTTTATGCGTGCAAAATGCTTTTCAGAGCGAGCAAAGCATGTTTTCACCCACAATGTGTTTTTGACCCTAACACGTGAATTATGCTCAAAACCAACGCTCTCCACTTCCAAATGGTGCGCGATGGCATAAATAACCCTATTTAAGCTTAGTTACACGTTTGCATTGAAAGGGACTGAGTTATCAACTTTTCCAGTTTTTATGCGTGCAAAATGCTTTTCAGAGCGAGAGAATCACTTTTTGACCAAAAAGGTGTTTTTGACCCTGACACGTGAATTGTGCTCAAAACAACTGCTCTTCACTTCCAAATGGTGCGCAATGGCATAAATAACCCTATTTAAGCTTAGTTACACGTTTGCATTGAAAGGGACTGAGTTATCAACTTTTCCAGTTTTTATGCGTGCAAAATGCTTTTCAGAGCGAGAGAATCACTTTTTGACCAAAAATGTGTTTTTGACCCTGACACGTGAATTTTGCTCAAAACAAATGCTCTCCACTTCCAAATGGTGCGCAATGGCATGAATAACCCTATTTAAGCTCAGTTACACGTTTGCATTGAAAGTGACTGAGTTATTCACTTTTCCAGTTTTTATGCGTGCAAAATGCTTTTCAGAGCGAGAAAAGCATGTTTTGACCCACAATGTGTTTTTGACCCTGACACGTGAATTGTGCTCTAAACAACTGCTCTTCACTTCCAAATGGTGCGCAATGGCATAAATAACCCTATTTAAGCTTAGTTACACGTTTGCATTGAAAGGGACTGAGTTATCAACTTTTCCAGTTTTTATGCGTGCAAAATGCTTTTCAGAGCGAGAAAAGCATGTTTTGACCCACAATGTGTTTTTGACCCTGACACGTGAATTGTGCTCAAAACCAATGCTCTCCACTTCCAAATGGTGCGCAATGGCATAAATAACCCTATTTAAGCTCAGTTACACGTTCGCATTGAATGGGACTGAGTTATTCACTTTTCCAGTTTTTATGCGTGTAAAATGCTTTTCAGAGCGAGAAAAGCATGCTTTGACCCACAATGTGTTTTTGACCCTAACACGTGAATTATGCTCAAAACCAACGCTCTCCACTTCCAAATGGTGCGCGATTGCATAAATAACCCTATTTAAGCTTAGTTACACGTTTGCATTGAAAGGGACTGAGTTATCAACTTTTCCAGTTTTTATGCGTGCAAAATGCTTTTCAGAGTGAGAAAAGCATGTTTTGACCCACAATGTGTTTTTGACCCTGACACGTGAATTCTGCTCAAAACCAACGCTCTCCACTTCCAAATGGTGCGCGATGGCATAAATAACCCTATTTAAGCTTAGTTACACGTTTGCATTGAAAGTGACTGAGTTATTAACTTTTCCAGTTTTTATGCGTGCAAAATGCTTTTCAGAGCGAGAGAATCACTTTTTGACCAAAAAGGTGTTTTTGACCCTGACACGTGAATTGTGCTCAAAACTAATGCTCTCCACTTACAAATGGTGCGCAATGGCATAAATAACCCTATTTAAGCTCAGTTACACGTTTGCATTGAAAGTGACTGAGTTATTCACTTTTCCAGTATTTATGCGTGCAAAATGCTTTTCAGAGCGAGAGAATCACTTTTTGACCAAAAAGGTGTTTTTGACCCTGACACGTGAATTGTGCTCAAAACAACTGCTCTTCACTTCCAAATGGTGCGCAATTGCATGAATAACCCTATTTAAGCCCAGTTACACGTTTGCATTGAAAGTGACTGAGTTATTCACTTTTCCAGTTTTTATGCGTGCAAAATGCTTTTCAGAGCGAGAAAAGCATGTTTTGACCCACAATGTGTTTTTGACCCTAACACGTGAATTATGCTCAAAACCAACGCTCTCCACTTCCAAATGGTGCGCGATGGCATAAATAACCCTATTTAAGCTTAGTTACGCGTTTGCATTGAAAGGGACTGAGTTATCAACTTTTCCAGTTTTTATGCGTGCAAAATGCTTTTCAGAGCGAGAAAAGCATGTTTTGACCCACAATGTGTTTTTGACCCTGACACGTGAATTGTGCTCAAAACCAATGCTCTCCACTTCCAAATGGTGTGCAATGGCATAAATAACCCTATTTAAGCTTAGTTACACGTTTGCATTGAAAGGGACTGAGTTATCAACTTTTCCAGTTTTTATGCGTGCAAAATGCTTTTCAGAGCGAGAGAATCACTTTTTGACCAAAAAGGTGTTTTTGACCCTGACACGTGAATTGTGCTCAAAACCAACGCTCTCCACTTCCAAATTGTGCGCGATGGCATAAGTAACCCTATTCAAGCTTAGTTACACGTTTTCATTGAAAGGGACTGAGTTATCAACTTTTCCAGTTTTTATGCGTGCAAAATGCTTTTCAGAGCGAGAAAAGCACTTTTTGACCAAAAATGTGTTTTTGACCCTGACACGTGAATTTTGCTCAAAACAAATGCTCTCCACTTCCAAATGTTGCGCAATGGCATAAATAACCCTATTTAAGCTCAGTCACACGTTTGCATTGAAAGTGACTGAGTTATTCACTTTTCCAGTTTTTATGCGTGCAAAATGCTTTTCAGACAGAGAGAATCACTTTTTGACCAAAAATGTGTTTTTGACCCTGACACGTGAATTGTGCTCAAAACCAATGCTCTCCACTTCCAAATGGTGCGCAATGGCATAAATAACCCTATTTAAGCTCAGTTACACGTTCGCATTGAAAGGGACTGAGTTATCAACTTTTCCAGTTTTTATGCGTGCAAAATGCTTTTCAGAGCGAGAAAAGCATGTTTTGACCCACAATGTGTTTTTGACCCTGACACGTGAATTGTCCTCAAAACCAATGCTCTCCACTTCCAAATGGTGCGCAATGGCATAAATAACCCTATTTAAGCTCAGTTACACGTTCGCATTGAATGGGACTGAGTTATTCACTTTTCCAGTTTTTATGCGTGCAAAATGCTTTTCAGAGCGAGAAAAGCATGTTTTGACCCACAATGTGTTTTTGACCCTGACACGTGAATTGTCCTCAAAACCAATGCTCTCCACTTCCAAATGGTGCGCAATGGCATAAATAACCCTATTTAAGCTCAGTTACACGTTCGCATTGAATGGGACTGAGTTATTCACTTTTCCAGTTTTTATGCGTGCAAAATGCTTTTCAGAGCGAGAAAAGCATGTTTTGACCCACAATGTGTTTTTGACCTTAACGCGTGAATTATGCTCAAAACCAACGCTCTCCACTTCCAAATGGTGCGCGATGGCATGAATAACCCTATTTAAGCTTAGTTACACGTTTGCATTGAAAGGGACTGAGTTATCAACTTTTCCAATTTTTATGCGTGCAAAATGCTTTTCAGAGCGAGAAAAACATGTTTTGACCCACAATGTGTTTTTGACCCTAACACGTGAATTATGCTCAAAACTAATGCTCTCCACTTCCAAATGGTGTGCAATGGCATAAATAACCCTATTTAAGCTTAGTTACACGTTTGCATTGAAAGGGACTGAGTTATCAACTTTTCCAGTTTTTATGCGTGCAAAATGCTTTTCAGAGCGAGAGAATCACTTTTTGACCAAAAAGGTGTTTTTGACCCTGACACGTGAATTTTGCTCAAAACAAATGCTCTCCACTTCCAAATGGTGCGCAATGGCATGAATAACCCTATTTAAGCTCAGTTACACGTTTGCATTGAAAGTGACTGAGTTATTCACTTTTCCAGTTTTTATGCGTGCAAAATGCTTTTCAGAGCGAGAAAAGCATGTTTTGACCCACAATGTGTTTTTGACCCTGACACGTGAATTGTGCTCAAAACAACTGCTCTTCACTTCCAAATGGTGCACAATGGCATAAATAACCCTATTTAAGCTTAGTTACACGTTTGCATCGAAAGGGACTGAGTTATCAACTTTTCCAGTTTTTATGCGTGCAAAATGCTTTTCAGAGCGAGAAAAGCATGTTTTGACCCACAATGTGTTTTTGACCCTGACACGTGAATTGTGCTCAAAACAACTGCTCTTCACTTCCAAATGGTGCGCAATGGCATAAATAACCCTATTTAAGCTTAGTTACATGTTTGCATTGAAAGGGACTGAGTTATCAACTTTTCCAGTTTTTATGCGTGCAAAATGCTTTTCAGAGCGAGAAAAGCATGTTTTGACCCACAATGTGTTTTTGACCCTAACACGTGAATTATGCTCAAAACCAACGCTCTCCACTTCCAAATTGTGCGCGATGGCATAAGTAACCCTATTCAAGCTTAGTTACACGTTTTCATTGAAAGGGACTGAGTTATCAACTTTTCCAGTTTTTATGCGTGCAAAATGCTTTTCAGAGCGAGAAAAGCATGTTTTGACCCACAATGTTTTTTTGACCCTAACACGTGAATTATGCTCAAAACCAACGCTCTCCACTTCCAAATTGTGCGCGATGGCATAAGTAACCCTATTCAAGCTTAGTTACACGTTTTCATTGAAAGGGACTGAGTTATCAACTTTTCCAGTTTTTATGCGTGCAAAATGCTTTTCAGAGCGAGAAAAGCATGTTTTGACCCACAATGTGTTTTTGACCCTGACACGTGAATTGTGCTCAAAACCAATGCTCTCCACTTCCAAATGGTGCGCAATGGCATAAATAACCCTATTTAAGCTCAGTTACACGTTCGCATTGAATGGGACTGAGTTATTCACTTTTCCAGTTTTTATGCGTGCAAAATGCTTTTCAGAGCGAGAAAAGCATGTTTTGACCCACAATGTGTTTTTGACCCTAACACGTGAATTATGCTCAAAACCAACGCTCTCCACTTCCAAATGGTGCGCGATTGCATAAATAACCCTATTTAAGCTTAGTTACACGTTTGCATTGAAAGGGACTGAGTTATCAACTTTTCCAGTTTTTATGCGTGCAAAATGCTTTTCAGAGCGAGAAAAGCATGTTTTGACCCACATTGTGTTTTTGACCCTAACACGTGAATTATGCTCAAAACCAACATTCTCCACTTCCAAATGGTGCGCGATGGCATAAATAACCCTATTTAAGCTTAGTTACACGTTTGCATTGAAAGTGACTGAGTTATTCACTTTTCCAGTTTTTATGCGTGCAAAATGCTTTTCAGAGCGAGAGAATCACTTTTTGACCAAAAATGTGTTTTTGACCCTGACACGTGAATTGTGCTCAAAACAACTGCTCTTCACTTCCAAATGGTGCGCAATGGCATAAATAACCCTATTTAAGCTTAGTTACACGTTCGCATTGAAAGGGACTGAGTTATCAACTTTTCCAGTTTTTATGCGTGCAAAATGCTTTTCAGAGCGAGAAAAGCATGTTTTGACCCACAATGTGTTTTTGACCCTAACACGTGAATTATGCTCAAAACCAACGCTCTCCACTTCCAAATGGTGCGCGATGGCATAAATAACCCTATTTAAGCTTAGTTACACGTTTGCATTGAAAGGGACTGAGTTATCAACTTTTCCAGTTTTTATGCGTGCAAAATGCTTTTCAGAGCGAGAGAAGCATGTTTTGACCCACAATGTGTTTTTGACCCTAACACGTGAATTATGCTCAAAACTAATGCTCTCCACTTCCAAATGGTGTGCAATGGCATAAATAACCCTATTTAAGCTTAGTTACACGTTTGCATTGAAAGGGACTGAGTTATCAACTTTTCCAGTTTTTATGCGTGCAAAATGCTTTTCAGAGCGAGAGAATCACTTTTTGACCAAAAAGGTGTTTTTGACCCTGACACGTGAATTGTGCTCAAAACCAACGCTCTCCACTTCCAAATGGTGCGCGATGGCATAAATAACCCTATTTAAGCTTAGTTACACGTTTGCATTGAAAGTGACTGAGTTATTAACTTTTCCAGTTTTTATGCGTGCAAAATGCTTTTCAGAGCGAGAGAATCACTTTTTGACCAAAAATGTGTTTTTGACCCTGACACGTGAATTTTGCTCAAAACAAATGCTCTCCACTTCCAAATGTTGCGCAATGGCATAAATAACCCTATTTAAGCCCAGTTACACGTTTGCATTGAAAGTGACTGAGTTATTCACTTTTCCAGTTTTTATGCGTGCAAAATGCTTTTCAGAGCGAGAAAAGCATGTTTTGACCCACAATGTGTTTTTGACCCTAACACGTGAATTATGCTCAAAACCAACGCTCTCCACTTCCAAAAGGTGCACGATGGCATAAATAACCCTATTTAAGCTTAGTTACACGTTCGCATTGAAAGGGACTGAGTTATTCACTTTTCCTGTTTTTATGCGTGCAAAATGCTTTTCAGAGCGAGAAAAGCATGTTTTGACCCACAATGTGGTTTTGACCCTAACACGTGAATTATGCTCAAAACCAACGCTCTCAACTTCCAAATGGTGCGCGATGGCATAAATAACCCTATTTAAGCTTAGTTACACGTTTGCATTGAAAGGGACTGAGTTATCAACTTTTCCAGTTTTTATGCGTGCAAAATGCTTTTCAGAGCGAGAGAATCACTTTTTGACCAAAAATGTGTTTTTGACCCTGACACGTGAATTTTGCTCAAAACAAATGCTCTCCACTTCCAAATGGTGTGCAATGGCATAAATAACCCTATTTAAGCTCAGTTACACGTTTGCATTGAAAGTGACTGAGTTATCAACTTTTCCAGTTTTTATGCGTGCAAAATGCTTTTCAGAGCGAGAGAATCACTTTTTGACCAAAAATGTGTTTTTGACCCTGACACGTGAATTTTGCTCAAAACCAACGCTCCACTTCCAAATGGTGCGCGATGGCATAAATAACCCTATTTAAGCTTAGTTACACGTTTGCATTGAAAGTGACTGAGTTATCAACTTTTCCAGTTTTTATGCGTGCAAAATGCTTTTCAGAGCGAGAAAAGCATGTTTTGACCCACAATGTGTTTTTGACCCTAACACGTGAATTATGCTCAAAACTAATGCTCTCCACTTCCAAATGGTGTGCAATGGCATAAATAACCCTATTTAAGCTTAGTTACACGTTTGCATTGAAAGGGACTGAGTTATCAACTTTTCCAGTTTTTATGCGTGCAAAATGATTTTCAGAGCGAGAAAAGCATGTTTTGACCCACAATGTGTTTTTGACACTATAACACGTGAATTATGCTCAAAACTAATGCTCTCCACTTCCAAATGGTGCGCAATGGCATAAATAACCCTATTTAAGCTCAGTTACACGTTTGCATTGAAAGGGACTGAGTTATCAACTTTTCCAGTTTTTATGCGTGCAAAATGCTTTTCAGAGTGAGAGAATCACTTTTTGACCAAAAATGTGTTTTTGAGCCTGACACGTGAATTTTGCTCAAAACAAATGCTCTCCACTTCCAAATGGTGCGCAATGGCATGAATAACCCTATTTAAGCCCAGTTACACGTTTGCATTGAAAGTGACTGAGTTATTCACTTTTCCAGTTTTTATGCGTGCAAAATGCTTTTCAGAGCGAGAAAAGCATGTTTTGACCCACAATGTGTTTTTGACCCTAACACGTGAATTATGCTCAAAACCAACGCTCTCCACTTCCAAATGGTGCGCGATGGCATAAATAACCCTATTTAAGCTTAGTTACACGTTTGCATTGAAAGTGACTGAGTTATTCACTTTTCCAGTTTTCATGCGTGCAAAATGCTTTTCAGAGCGAGAAAAGCATGTTTTGACCCACAATGTGTTTTTGACCCTAACACGTGAATTATGCTCAAAACCAACGCTCTCCACTTCCAAATGGTGCGCGATGGCATAAATAACCCTATTTAAGCTTAGTTACACGTTCGCACTTACCCTAACCCTTACCCTAACCCTAGCCCAGTACGGGTCCCGGTCCTGGTCCCCTGGGGCCTGGACCTGGGGGCCCTCATGTGGGGGTGTTGCTGGGGGGTCTGCTGGAGGCATGGAGGCCGGGACTGGGGGTGTGGAACGTTGTAGGTGGAGGCCTGGTCCGTGCCTGCCTAACCCTAACCCTGGCCCAGTACGGGTCCCGGTCCTGGTCCCCTGGGGCCTGGACCTGGGGGCCCTCATCTGGGGGTGTTGCTGGGGGGTCTGCTGGAGGCATGGAGGTCAGGACTGGGAGTGTGGAACGTTGTAGGTGGAGGCCTGGTCCGTGTGTGTCTCGGTCTAGGGGCTTGCCCAGTACGGGTCCCGGTCCTGGTCCCCTGGGGCCTGGACCTGGGGGCCTTCATCTGGGGGTATTGCTGTGGGGTCTGCTGGAGGCATGGAGGCCGGGACTGGGGGTGTGGAACGTTGTAGGGGGAGGCCTGGTCCGTGCCTGCCTAACCCTAACCCTGGCCCAGTACGGGTCCCGGTCCTGGTCCCCTGGGGCCTGGACCTGGGGGCCCTCATGTGGGGGTGTTGCTGGGGGGTCTGCTGGAGGCATGGAGGCCGGGACTCGGGGTGTGGAACGTTGTTGGGGGAGGCCTGGTCCGTGCCTGCCTAACCCTAACCCTGGCCCAGTACGGGTCCCGGTCCTGGTCCCCTGGGGCCTGGACCTGGGGGCCCTCATGTGGGGGTGTTGCTGGGGGGTCTGCTGGAGGCATGGAGGCCGAGACTGGGGGTGTGGAACGTTGTAGGGGGAGGCCTGGTCCGTGTGTGTCTTGGTCTGGGGGCTGGCCCAGTACGGGTCACGGTCTTGGTCTCCTGAGGCCTGGACCTGGGGTCCCTGTGTGGAGGTGGTGCTGGGGGGTCTGTTGGAGGCATGGAGGTCGGGACTGGGGGTGTGGAACGTTGTAGGGGGAGGCCTGGTCCGTGCCTGCCTAACCCTAACCCTGGCCCAGTACGGGTCCCGGTCCTGGTCCCCTGGGGCCTGGACCTGGGCGCCCTGTGTGGAGGTGGTGCTGGGGGGTCTGCTGGAGGCATGGAGGTTGGGACTGGGGGTGTGGAACGTTGTAGGGGGAGGCCTGGTCCGTGTGTGTCTGGGTCTGGGGGCTGGCCCAGTACGGGTCCCGGTCCTGGTCCCCTGGGGCCTGGACCTGGGGGCCCTCATGTGGGGGTGTTGCTGGGGGCCTGCTGGAGGCATGGAGGCCGGGACTGGGGGTGTGGAACGTTGTAGGGGGAGGCCTGGTCCGTGCCTGCCTAACCCTAACCCTGGCCCAGTACGGGTCCCGGTCCTGGTCCCCTGGGGCTGGACCTGGGGGCCCTCATGTGGGGGTGTTGCTGGGGGGTCTGCTGGAGGCATGGAGGCCGGGACTGGGGGTGTGGAACTTTGTAGGGGGAGGCCTGGTCCGTGCCTGCCTAACCCTAACCCTGGCCCAGTACGGGTCCCGGTCCTGGTCCCCTGGGGCCTGGACCTGGGGGCCATCATGTGGGGGTGTTGCTGGGGGGTCTGCTGGAGGCATGGAGGCCGGGACTGGGGGTGTGGAACGTTGTAGGGGGAGGCCTGGTCCGTGTGTGTCTGGGTCTGGGGGCTGGCCCAGTACGGGTCCCGGTCCTGGTCCCCTGGGGCCTGGACCTAGGGGCGCTCATGTGGGGGTGTTGCTGGGGGGTCTGCTGGAGGCATGGAGGCCGGGACTGGGGGTGTGGAACGTTGTAGGGGGAGGCCTGGTCCGTGCCTGCCTAACCCTAACCCTGGCCCAGTACGGGTCCCGGTCCTGGTCCCCTGGGGCCTGGACCTGGGGGCCCTCATGTGGGGGTTTTGCTGGGGGTCTGCTGGAGGCATGGAGGCCGGGACTGGGGGTGTGGAACGTTGTAGGGGGAGGCCTGCTCCGTGTGTGTCTGGGTCTGGGGGCTGGCCAAGTACGGGTCACGGTCCTGGTCTCCTGGGGCCTGGACCTGGGGGCCCTGTGTGGAGGTGGTGCTGGGGGGTCTGCTGGAGGCATGGAGGTCGGGACTGGGGGTGTGGAACGTTGTAGGGGGAGGCCTGGTCCGTGTGTGTCTGGGTCTGGGGGCTGGCCAAGTACGGGTCACGGTTCTGGTCTCCTGGGGCCTGGACCTGGGGGCCCTGTGTGGAGGTGGTGCTGGGGGGTCTGCTGGAGGCATGGAGGTCGGGACTGGGGGTGTGGAACGTTGTAGGGGGAGGCCTGGTCCGTGTGTGTCTGGGTCTGGGGGCTGGCCCAGTATGGGTCCCGGTCCTGGTCCCCTGGGGCCTGGACCTGGGGGCCCTCATGTGGGGGTGTTGCTGGGGGGTCTGCTGGAGGCATGGAGGCCGGGACTGGGGGTGTGGAACGTTGTAGGGGGAGGCCTGGTCCGTGCCTGCCTAACCCTAACCCTGGCCCAGTACGGGTCCCGGTCCTGGTCCCCTGGGGCCTGGACCTGGGGGCCCTCATGTGAGGGTGTCTCAGGCAGGAATCACAGTCGTGCAATGGTGCAATCGATCATCAATCAACACAACAATACAACATTAACTAAGTTCCTTTCACCACTAACACATTCAGCGAACAAACAGTGACTCGCGAGTCAGCACGTCAGAGACTAGTGGGTGGGTCTGGGAGTCGAGTCTTGGAGAACGAACGAGACGAACGAGACAAACTGAAACGGGGAATCAGGTTGGTTCGTTCTTGTTAAAGAGTCATTCATTCGAACTGATTCGGTCGCGAACGACCCATCACTAGCCCCCATACCAGATGGCAATCGTCGCTGTGGGACTTGCAGCCAATGTAACTTCACATACCGTTGCACCAGTTTTAAACATCCACACACAGGAAAGGAAATTCCATTAGAGGGATTATATCTTCTAACACCAGATCAGTTATTTACTTACTTACCTGTCCTTGCAATAAATGTCACGTAGGTAAAACCAGTAGAGCTCTAAAAACCCGGATTGCAGCACAATCAGATCAGAATTTAAACTCTCCAGTAGCAGCACATTTTACTCAATTCAACCATCCCGTGTCCTCATTAAAATACATAGATATAGAAAAAGTATCTTTTCCCCCTAGACAGGGCGATCTAGACACCCTCCTAGCAAGAAGAGAACATTTCTGGATTTATAATCTTAAAACTTGTATACCTCATGGTTTAAATATTGACTATGATTTGAGATGTTTCCTCTAACTGTGTTTATGTGAGTATATTTTCGATTGGATATAGATGTTATTTATTAAGTTCTCTCTGAGAACAGAAACTGTAATATAATTTTCTATATATCTATGATTGATTTCAATCATTCAATCTAGACCTAGTCTATATATAGTGGCAGCTTTTCAGCGGCCGCTTCTGGGAGACGGATAAATCTGGACAACACGCGTCTTAATTATAGATCGATTTATTTGTTCCCTTCTTGATAAATACAAACAAAAGGATGTCCCTATCGCATTCACGCGATTGAAAAATTGTTTGCCACTTCCGCCCCCCCTGGTCATAGGTAACCCATCCATATATTAGACATCTGCCAGTCATAACGTCAGACGTCTCGGTCAATTGGCCAGACAGAACACGGCAGTCAATCCATTTTCAAACATAGAATTAAGTAATCGTAAACCATAATTCACCGTACTATTAAACCATATTTCATAAACTTAAATATTTATAATTATTTCAATAGTGTTATCAATCTTAATCACTCAAATTAATTTGCAAACATAAATATCCAAAATGGCTCCAACACTCCGGCCCAATTGGCCATAATAAGGCAATTCATAACATAAATATTCACAGGAGCCGTACAGTTCAAAGGTCCATTGTAACATTATTCACGTTTCACATTTCTTTTCCTTTTTTTTCCACATATTTGTTTCAATAGTTCATGAAAAATCCATCGAAAAGGGGTTTTCTTTTCCTTTCAAAAATATTACCCCTTATAAAAGTCAAGGGGAATTCAGAGTCTTTTCTCAAAAAATAATCCAATAAAAATAATCCAATAGTCCTTTTCAAAATCAAGGGGAATTCAGAGTCTTTTCACAAAAAATAATCCAATAAAAATAATCCAATAGTCGTTTAAATAGTCCATTAGTCTTTTTCTAAATCATATCATTTCACATGAACCCATTTCATTTAATCCTTTTTCTATAAACATCAACAGGTAAGTATCCAACAGATTAATATGTATTCTTTACTCATTCAAAAGAGAAATATACTCTTGTGTATATTGATTTCAGTAGGTTTCAGGATCTTATCAAAATGAATGTTATGTTTGTTAGCAGTGTAGTGTGGTGTTTGTCAGTGTGTAAGTCAGTCAGTCGGGTCAGTAGGATGGTCAGTCAGGACATGTCTTTGAGAAGACACAGCTTGGTAATAGGTCTTTCCAAGATGTTTGTCTGAGTTTTCACTTTGACACGACGTACAAAGCCCTTTGTATCTGGAAAGGTTTCCATGATACGTCCCATAGGCCAGGAGTTTCGTGGAGAGGTTTCATCTATGATCAGTACTATGTCTCCAGGTTTCAGATTTCTTTTGACCTCATTCCATTTTTGTCTCTCCTGCATTAGGGGAAGATACTCCCGTGTCCATCTTTTCCAGAAGAGGTCTGATAGGTACTGAACCTGTTTCCACCTTCTTCTAGAGTAGCTATCCTGCTTGGAAAAGAGCCCAGGTGGAAGAATGGGTTTTCCCTTCAAGAGCAGAAGGTGATTTGGAGTTAGGGGTTCAGGATCTTTAGAGTCTCCAGATGTTACTGTAATGGGACGGGCATTGAGAACTGCCTCTACCTCGCACAAGGCAGTTTGAAGACATTCGTCATCCAAGGTCTGTTCCTTTGTAATGGAGTAAAGGATTTTTTTTATGATTCGAATGAGACGTTCCCACACACCTCCGTGGTGAGAACCATAAGGCGGGTTGAAACTCCATTTGATGCCTTTTGTATTCATTGAATCCTGTATTTTATTCATGTTTAGGTGAGCAAGTGCTTCTTTTAATTCGCGCTCTGCGCCCACAAAATTTGTTCCATTGTCTGAAACTATTTCTTTGATTTGACCATGTCTGCAGATGAATCTTCGTAAGGCTGAGATACATGAATCTGTATCCATGGAGTAAGCCATCTCTAAGTGTACAGCCCTACTGGCAAGACATGTAAATAAGGCTCCGTATCTCTTCACCCTGCTACGGCCACTCTTGACTTCTATGGGCCCAAAATAGTCCAAGCCAGTGTGAGTGAACGGGGGGAGATCTGGTATTATGCGTATGAGCGGTAAATCCGTCATTTTCTGTTTCATAGCAGTGCCATGCCATCTTCTGCAGAGTGTGCAATCGCGGGTTATTTTCCTTGCAGCCTGATTGGCTTTGAGAATCCAATATTTTGATCTTAGCTTAGAAAGCATTTGATTTTTTCCACAATGACCAACCAGATGGTGGGTGTGGTTCAGAAGAAGTTTTGAGAAGTGGTCTACATTAGACAGAATAGCCGGGTGTTTGAAGTCCTCCGGCATAGCCAACTTACTCAATCTACCTCCCACTCTCAGTATTCCGTCATTAAGAATGGGATCCAACTTGTAGAGTCTGCTACTCCTTCTTACAGCTTGGCCTGTTCTTAAGGCATTCACTTCATCCCTGAAGGCTTTCTGTTGAACATAAGCAACAAGTGATTTCTCAGCATCTATAAAATCCTGCACGGACAGTTGCTGATCGGATAGCTGCTTCTACTTCACATATTCTGATTTAACTGATGCACTGTGTGAAGTACTGGTTTTTTTCAATTGGATTAAGTGTCTCAGAGTCCCTTTGAACTTCAAAAGCCACGCCGTAGATCTGATGAGTTTGTCCCATGATGAGAATAATTTGACAAAGTGAGTCAGAGGGTCTTCGTGGGCTGTTGTTGCGAAGGCCACAACAGTTTTCTTTACCTCTGAGTCACTGTCAGAAAGTACCAGTGGTGTAGTGACTTGTTCTTAAATAAAACAACAAAACGAACCTAAGCCACTGAGGGGCTGCTGACTGGAACTTAGTAATTGACGCGTCCGTCGTCTTCCGGGTCCAATGAATCCAACACGTTTTTGCTTTGCAATCATCAACATTTATTCAGCCTTGCGCTCTTGACATGATACGCGCCCTTAACGTACTGTGCATACGAATAACAAAAGGCTCACATATTTGCCACAACACAAACCAAAGTCGACAAAAGACGACGACGGTGACGGTCGAAAAACTGTGTGCTCTTCCCGTCAACAGCACACCTGCTGAGTGATTACCTGTGCCTGTATTTCACACTTCCTGCACACACAGTACAGAGTGCCACCTACTGTGGACTGCAGGCAATAACCAAAAAATAAACAAAACACAAATAACCCCAAAATGGCTCTAACAAGTGGTTCGGTGGAAAGTTTCGGCCAGTCAGATTCGCATTTGGCCAGAAAGTCTGGACCATTAAGCCAACATCTTTCTCTCAGGAAAGCATCAGCTCGCATTCCCCTAGACACATTGTCTGCTGGGTTGAGATCAGTTTTAATGTGACGCCACTGAGATTTCTGTCAGGTCACGAATCACAGATACTCGGTTAGCCACAAAAGTCTTGAATCTCTGAGTGTCATTCAGAATGTACTTCAGGACAGAAGTACTATCAGTCCAGAAGAAGGAGTCTGAGATCTGAAGACCCAGTTCTTTCCTGAGCATATTGTCAATACGAGCGGCTAGCACCGCTGCGGTAAGCTCCATTCTGGGAATTGTGACCACTTTCAGGGGTGCAACCCTCGCCTTCCCCATCACTAACGTAATGTGAGGAGGTTTGCCTCTGCTGGTAAGTCTTATGTAACTGACAGTCCCATAGCCACTCTCACTGGCATCGCAGAAGTGGTGTAATTGAGTGTCAGTGACATCAAAATCCACGGGTTTGTAGCATCTTTCTATTCTGAAGTCGGAAATCACATGAAGATCTTTCTGCCACTCGCTCAATTTTGAGGCAAGGGCAGGTGGGATTTCACCATCCCATCCGCAGTTGATCTTACAAAGCTCCTGCTGTATCAGTTTTCCTGTGAGCATCACTGGCAATAAGAATCCCAGAGGATCGTAAACAGAATTGAGCACAGACAAGATTCCTCTTCGACTAACTGGTTGTTGTTTCAGAGTGATGTCAAAGAAGAATGTATCAGACTCAACATCCCACCGCATGCCAAGTGCTCTCTCTACAGGAAGCTTGTCTTTCTCAAGGTCAATGTTCTTTACTTCTTTTGCCTTTTCCTCTACGGGTAAAGATGCAAGGACAGAACGGCTGTTGCTGGTCCATTTGGTTAGTTTAAATCCTCCAGTTGCACATATTTTCTTTAAGTTCTGAACCAGACTAATGGCTTGGTTTTCATCTGGAACTGATTTAACACAATCATCCACGTAGAAATTGTGACGAATAGTGTTCAGTGCTGAGCTATCAGCTTTTCCTTCATTATCCTCAGCCGTCTGCTTGAGGGCAAAATTTGCGCAGCTGGGAGATGAAACTGCACCGAATAGATGCACAGTCATTCGAAATTCTCTCAGTTTTTGAGTAGTGTCGCCACCTGGCCACCACAAGAACCTCAGAAAGTCCACATCCGTTTCAGGAATTTTCACTTGGTGGAACATTCCTTCGATGTCCCCCATCACAGCTACTCGTTCTTGTCTGAACTTCAGAAGTACACCTAGCAAGGTGTTCGTAAGGTCTGGACCTTGTAGTAACTCTGAGTTCAAAGAGGTACCTCTGTAGGCCGAAGTACAGTCGAAGACTACCCGGATCGTCTTTTTACGTTTGTGGTACACTCCGTGGTGGGGAATGTACCAGAGTCTCCCATCAGTCCGGTGGAGCTGTTCTTCGGGTACCATCTCTGCATGTCCTTTCAATAAGACATCGTTCATGAAGCACACATAATCATTCTTAAACGACTCCTCCTTCTCAAGTCTTTTCTTAAGGCTATATGCTCTTTGTTCAGCCATTTGTCTATTATTTGGCATACGAAGATCCTCCTTACGGAAAGGAAGTCGGATTTCATAATGACCGTCACTTTTTCTTAAGGATTCTTTCATGATTTGCAGAAACCTTTTAACCTCAAACGAATGTTCGGCTTTCTCTTCATAGGTCAGTTCTGGAAAGTCCTGGTTGTATTGTTGGATCAGAAGATCGCCCAAGCGAGCCACTGATATTCTATTTGTTGTTATCTGTGGTCGTCCATGTTTGTCCACATGTGAACTGATTCCCAGTGGGCCATTTACTATCCATCCCAGATGCGTCAGAACAGCATATGGGCCATTGTCTTGGCTGTTGATGACCTTGAGTGGTTCCATAGCTTTGGGAATGTTCGTCCCGATCAACAGACTCACGTCAGCTTTAATGGAGTTCAACTTGACCTCATTTAGGTAAGGCCATTGTTTAAGATCTTCTTCTCTCGGGATGTTTTGATCGTTTACAGGAATCGCATGTTGTGTAAAGACCTCTGGAAGTTCGATGAAGTCTTTGCCATCAAGGCTGCTTACTTCCAGTCCGCATAATTTGAAGGTTTTCACAGGTTTTTCATAACACATGGTTTGAAGCAGAATTTCTGTTTTCCTTCCTCTGACAGACAGTTCTTCCATAAGTTTTTCTGTACAGAAGGTAGCGGAACTCCCGGGATCCAGGAATGCGTATGTTTTTATTGAATGACTACCCTTGGTCGATTTCACTATTACAGGTACAATTGCCAGTTTGTGGTCTGTATTGCCGGCCTCTGTTTGGTCAGTTGGTGGCAGGGTAACTGTGACAGAGTTGGCATGAACGGTTGTGCCACAGCTAGTGTTGTTCATGGTAACTGCAGGTGCTTTAGTATCTATGGCGCCATCTGGTGGCCAGTTTTCAATATGTGTTACGTACAGTGTTCTGTATGTCTTATCTGTTATACATGGTATAGGCCTACATGTATTGTGTTCTGTTTTGTGTAGTATGTTTGTGTTGTTGTTCTGTCTCCTCCTCCTGTTTTCATTCTCCAAACTCACAGATGTGCACACCTGGTCCCATTCACCAAATCACCACACCTGTTCCAGATCTCCCATCAACCATTCCCCTTTAAATAGTCCTGTGTTTGTTTGTCAATGGGGGGGGGGGTGCTTTGGTTTGAGCTGTGGCAGAGCTTTGGTTGAGCTCTGTTGGCTTGTTTTTTTGGAGCGTATTGGCTAGTGTTTACTAGTGGTTGCGAGTGCTTGGTTTCTTTGTTGGTTTATTGTATTGTCTTTAGTTATTACACACTTGTTTAAACCTCAGTACTTTAGTTGTTAGCAGCCTACTTTAGTTTTGTCTTTGCCTTTGTTAATTCTTTTGTTGTGCGCACAGGGTCAATAAGGACAGGTAAGATACCCTGGGGTTTACATATTGCATACACGTAGGTTTACCTGTTGTTAATACCCTAGGTTAGAGTGAGCACCACCCACTGTACTTTTTGGGTGCAAAGCACCTGTCAATGGGGGTGTGGGTTTTGTTGTGTTCTTTTCTTTGGTGCCACTGACAGTCCTTGTTGATCCCTGTGTTGCTTTTTTTTTTTGTAAATAAATACTTTATATTGAATTCACCTTTTGTCTTGGATTTTGTGTGACTGCAGCCTCACTTGCCCAAACCTGTTGCCCTTATGTTGCGTCCTACTCCGAGCCACCAGGGGGCGTAACATAAGTTGGGGGCTCGTCTGGGATCCTTGATCCTTTTAAGCAACGGGTTTGATGAGTGTTGGTGTGCAGTGCACACGTCCAGTAGGCTGGTAGGGTTGGTTAGGTTGGTAAAGTTTTGGCTTAAGGCTATTTGAGAAAAAATGAGTGTGTTTAACCTTGAGCGTTTTCTTAGTGATCCTTCTGTGGATGAGATTGATCGCTGCAGAAAAAAAGATTTGTATGCCATTGCGGCACACTTTTCATTTGAAGCATCAGCAGGTCTGCTTAAAGCAGAATTGAAAGAAGCTGTTGTACAGATGTTAGTAAACGAAAAAGTGTTTGGTACTGGCAGCGGTGCGACTGCTAGTGAGCCTACTATTTTCCCATCCTTGTCTTCCAGCTCAGAGAAGGAGAGCAGGGAGGAAGAAGTAGTTGGGAGAGGGCTGGTTGAGAGTGAGCCAGTTCCTGTAGATACAGACGCTAATGTGGAGTTTAAGCCTCCTCATACTGTGCCCCGATTCTCTCCGTTTTCTTTACCTAGGGTAAGTGATGATGCCCGCCATAGGCTACGCATAGCGCGTTTGCAACTGGAGGCTCAGGAGAAAGATAGAGACGCCGAATACAGTCACAAGTTGGCTATTCGGAAGGTGGAGCTAGAGATGGAGGCGGACACCGCCAACCGCAAAATTGAATTAGAGATAGCTGCAGAAAAAGAGGTGAAGCTTAAGCGCCTAGAACTGGAAGCTGCTTCTCTGATTTCAGCTCAATCACCTGGTCATAGCTCCATACATTCTGATCCCTCCGCGCCTATGAGAGGTTTTGAGGTGAGCAGAAATGTTGTTTTGGTACCTCAATTTCGTGAGGCGGAAGTAGATGCCTATTTTACTGCGTTCGAGCGAGTTGCCACCTCACTGAAATGGCCAAAAGAGGTCTGGTCGATACTGCTTCAGTGTAAACTGACAGGTAAGGCCCAGGAAATTTTAGCTGCACTTTCTCTAGAAGAGAGTTTATGTTATGAAAGTATTAAGACAGCTGTGCTTCGTGCCTACGAACTAGTGCCTGAGGCCTATAGACAGAAATTTAGAACTTTTAAAAAAATGTCTAATAAAACCTTTGTTGAGTTCGCCCGTGAGAAGGAGACTTTGTTTAATCGGTGGTGCAAGGCAAGCAACGCGATAAATTTTAACACTCTGTCACAATTGGTTCTCATTGAAGAGTTTAAGAATAGTCTGCCTGATCGTATTGTGACGTATCTCAATGAGCAAAAGGTAGGGACCTTAGCGGAGGCTGCTGTGCTTGCCGATGAGTTTGTTTTATCGCACAAACAAACTTTTGTGAGTCCCCGATATGAGAGTAGGTCTTTTACTCCTTCTGCCTCGGCTAGAATGCCGTCTAGTCCTCCACGTCCATTGCCACTCCGCTCCACTGAGGAACGAGAGTGTTTCTATTGTCACCAAACAAGTCACGTAAAGAACGACTGTGTTATGTTGAAATGCAAGTTGTTACAGCCAAACAAACGACCAAAAGAGGTTTTGTTAGTGCGAACGTTGGTGGGTCCAGTGTCCCTAGCCCCGGAGATGGAGGGTGACAATCTGGAACCCTGTTATAAACCGTTCATGTTGGACGGGTTGGTTTCTCTCAGCGCAAATGCGTTGAACCAGTGTCCAGTGCGTATCCTTAGAGATACTGGCGCAGCACAGTCTTTTATCTTATCGGGTGTGTTACCTTTTAGTAATGACTCTTTAAGTGGCTCTAGTGTGCTTGTGCAAGGCATTGAAATGGGGTTTGTGTCTGTGCCTCTCCATGAGATACATTTATCCTTTGACTTAGCAAATGGAGTGTTTAAAGTGGGTGTGCGCCCGTCTTTGCCTGTTAGAGGCGTCACATTTCTACTAGGGAATGACATCGCTGGTGGCAAAGTGATGCCAGTTTTAGAAGTTCTAGAACGACCTGAGATTTTGCAGCCTGATGTGTTGGCGCAGGACTTCCCTGAAGTGTTCCCTGTGTGTGTGGTCACTCGTGCTCAAGCACGTAGTTTGGGTGAAGCAGTTGTTTTGTCGGATACTCTGTTCGCGACTGAGTTGACCGGCCAGACTGTTTCTCCACCTGTGTTTCCTCGGTCTACTGCTGAGCCGAGTGTCCAGCCTAAGGTTCAATGTGATACTTCCACCAAAGAGACAACTAGGTTGCCTATGATTAGAAGTAATCTGATTGCTGCTCAGAAAGAGGACGTGACTTTGGTGAAGTGTTTTGATGCGGCTCTTGCTCCAGAGAGCGCTAAAAATAAAGAAAGTGATTATTTTTTTGAAAATGATCTCTTGATGCGGAGATGGAAATCTCGCGCTGGGGTTGATAATGACTGGACTAATGTCTTTCAAATTGTGGTGCCTACACCGTACCGACAGTCCGTTCTATCTCTGGCTCATGAGCATCTCTGGTCTGGTCATCTAGGTATTACAAAAACCTATGACCGAGTGTTGCGACAGTTCTTCTGGCCAGGTTTGAAGCGAGATGTGTCGTTGTTTTGCCGTACATGCCATGTATGTCAGGTCACGGGGAAGCCTAATCAGGTTATAAAGCCTGCGCCTCTTCACCCGGTCCCAGCTATAGGGGAACCGTTTGAGCATGTACTTGTGGATTGTGTTGGCCCTCTGCCAAAAACGAAATCCGGTAACCAGTTCCTGTTGACCATAATGTGTGTAGCTACCCGGTACCCTGAGGCGATCCCTCTTAGGAGCATAACAGCTCAGTCAGTAGTAAAGGCCCTGATCAAGTTCTTTTCTACTTTCGGGCTCCCTAAGATCGTGCAAACCGATCAAGGTACCAACTTCCTTTCGGGTATTTTTGAACAGGTTTTAACATCACTGTCTATATCACACAGAATCTCGAGTGCTTATCACCCGGAGTCACAGGGCGCGCTCGAAAGATGGCATCAGACGTTTAAGTCAGTGTTGCGGAAATATACCATGGAGAGTGGTAGGGAATGGGATGAAGGAGTCCCTTTGGCTTTATTTGCAGTTAGGGAAATAGTGCAAGAGTCACTAGGGTTTAGTCCAGCAGAGCTGGTATTTGGTCACACAGTGAGAGGCCCTTTAAGAATGTTGAGAGACCAGCTAACTGGCGAGGGTTCGCCCACCCAGCGAAACGTTCTGACCTACGTGAGTCGCTTCAGAGAACGACTGCACGAGGCTTGCAGTATCGCTAGGGAAAGTCTCTCTGTTGCACAACAGGGTATGAAGCGGCATTTCGATAAGAAAGCACTTCCGCGGTCTTTTCAAGCAGGTGACTTGGTTTTAGTGTTGCTGCCCATTTCAGGTAGTTCAATGAGTGCACGATTTTCAGGACCGTACACTATTGACAGGAGTTTGAGTGAGACTGATTATGTAGTCAGAACCCCTGATAGAAGGCGGAAAACCAGAGTGTGTCACATTAACATGTTGAAGAAGTACTACACTAGAGGCGACGCTCAGCTTGAGACACGCCGTGCGCCTCTTGTAGCCACTGTTGCGGCTGCGGTGTCGGTAGCTGTGAGCCCTATGGCAGTGAGCGATGAGGATGGCCTGAGTTTGCGCAATGCCCAGCAACAGACTCCTCGGTTGGAAAACTCAGAAATGTTGTTAAAACTACCGTCTTTAATGCATCATTTAAGCAGGGAACAGGAAGCTGACCTACTCTGCCTTATCTCTGAGTTCCCCTGTCTGTTTGGAGATGTGCCTACCCGCACTACGGTGTTAGAGCACGACATAGATGTGGGTGAGTCCAGACCGATTAAACAGCACCCATACAGAGTAAATGCCTACAAGAGATCTCTGATGAAGAAAGAGGTTGATTATTTATTGGAACATAATTTAGCACAGCCCAGCTCTAGCCCATGGAGTTCTCCGTGCTTATTAGTTCCAAAGCCTGACTCGACTGTCCGATTCTGTACAGATTATCGGAAGGTAAACAATGTCACTGTGCCGGACTCTTTTCCTATGCCCCGCGTAGATGATTGCGTGGATACCATAGGATCAGCTCGCTTTGTAACAAAGTTAGACCTATTGAAAGGTTATTGGCAAGTTCCCCTTTCACCGCGGGCTTCTGCCATCAGTGCTTTTGTGACTCCAGATAATTTTCTACAGTATTCCGTGATGGCTTTCGGGATGCGAAACGCACCGGCCACTTTCCAGAGGTTGGTGAATATTGTGTTTAGTGGTGTGCCTAACTGTACTGCATATTTGGATGATGTGGTAATACACTCGTCAGAGTGGCCTGCTCATGTGGATTCGCTCAGAACCGTGTTTCAACGACTGGCTGATGCGTCTCTGACACTGAACCTCGCGAAATGTGAGTTTGGGAAGGCGACGGTGACCTACTTGGGTAAACAGGTGGGCGGAGGCCAAGTGCGTCCCTTGGAGGCAAAGATCGCAGCTATTACGTCTTTCCCAGTACCCACCACTCGGCGGGAGTTACGCCGATTCTTAGGAATGACAGGTTACTACAGAGGGTTCTGTAGGAACTTCTCTTCTGTTGCAGCCCCAATGACTGACTTGATCAGTCCATTGGTTAAGTTTGTATGGTCAGATCGGTGTCAATTCGCCTTTGAATGCTGCAAAGCGTTATTGTGTAATGCCCCAGTACTGAGTGCTCCTGATTTTAATAAACCGTTCGCCATTGAAGTAGATGCGAGCTGTATTGGTGCTGGTGCAGTTTTAACTCAGATGGATTCTGAGGGTTTGGTCCACCCTGTAGGTTTCTTTTCAAAGAAATTGAATAGTAGCCAAATGCGCTACTCTACAATAGAGCAGGAGACGTTGGCTTTGCTGCTAGCGCTCCAATTTTTCGAGGTTTATGTTGGGTCCAGTGCGGAGCCTGTGGTGATTTACACAGACCACAATCCACTGGTGTTTCTGCATCGCATGCACAACCAAAACCAGCGACTTATGCGTTGGTCTTTGGTTATCACGAATTACCACCTGGTGATCCACCACAAAAAGGGCACCGAGAATGTATTTGCAGATGCTCTGTCTCGTGTGTAACTATTGTGGGTCAGTAGTTACTGGGGGCAGTTTTGATTGATTGTGTTTTTTATACTATTAAAGTTGGGTTTACGGGATGGGTTGAGGTATCGTCAGCCATGGGCTGACTCTTTATGGGGGGGGAGTGTTACGTACAGTGTTCTGTATGTCTTATCTGTTATACATGGTATAGGCCTACATGTATTGTGTTCTGTTTTGTGTAGTATGTTTGTGTTGTTGTTCTGTCTCCTCCTCCTGTTTTCATTCTCCAAACTCACAGATGTGCACACCTGGTCCCATTCACCAAATCACCACACCTGTTCCAGATCTCCCATCAACCATTCCCCTTTAAATAGTCCTGTGTTTGTTTGTCAATGGGGGGGGGGGGTGCTTTGGTTTGAGCTGTGGCAGAGCTTTGGTTGAGCTCTGTTGGCTTGTTTTTTTGGAGCGTATTGGCTAGTGTTTACTAGTGGTTGCGAGTGCTTGGTTTCTTTGTTGGTTTATTGTATTGTCTTTAGTTATTACACACTTGTTTAAACCTCAGTACTTTAGTTGTTAGCAGCCTACTTTAGTTTTGTCTTTGCCTTTGTTAATTCTTTTGTTGTGCGCACAGGGTCAATAAGGACAGGTAAGATACCCTGGGGTTTACATATTGCATACACGTAGGTTTACCTGTTGTTAATACCCTAGGTTAGAGTGAGCACCACCCACTGTACTTTTTGGGTGCAAAGCACCTGTCAATGGGGGTGTGGGTTTTGTTGTGTTCTTTTCTTTGGTGCCACTGACAGTCCTTGTTGATCCCTGTGTTGCTTTTTTTTTTGTAAATAAATACTTTATATTGAATTCACCTTTTGTCTTGGATTTTGTGTGACTGCAGCCTCACTTGCCCAAACCTGTTGCCCTTATGTTGCGTCCTACTCCGAGCCACCAGGGGGCGTAACAATATGTAAGAGCGTTGGGTGTTTCTTATCACATGAGTGGCATGTCAGGCGTTTCTTACATGTTTTGCTTAGATGTCCTTTTGTCAAACAGGCAAAACAAAATCCATGTTTCTTTAGAAATTCAACTTTCTCTTTGTGTGGGAGTTTTGACATTGCTTCACATCTTTCCATTGCATGCTCTCTTTTACAGTAAACAGGGTTTGGAAAAAGCATAATTTTCATTGGAAGGAGTGACATTTCTATATTGATTTCTATTTTCTTTGACATTGGTTTTAGCAACAGCATTAGTGGTGACTGGAGAAACTGCAGTGACGAAGCTCTGCTTGCTGGAAGATCTCCCATAGGACGGGTTCACAGTAGGTGCTCTCACCTTTGCTTCTCTACGAACGTCTTGAATGTTGCCAAAGACCGGATCTTGCATTATTTTGGACTGTTTCTCGATGAATCTGACGAGATCATTGAATTTAGGCCTCTGTTGTGTCTGTTCCATAATGTCACATGCCACCGTTCTCCATCTCTCTCTGAGTTTATATGGGAGTTTGGAGACTATTTGTCTCATATTGGATGGCAAGTCGAGTTCCGACATGTATTGAAAGTTTCGGGCAGCATTACAGCAACTTCTTAAATATAACGCATAACTGTGAAGTGCCTTTCCGTCATCTGGTCTGATTACATTCCAGTTTAAGGCCTTCTCCATATAGGCATTTGTGATTTTAAAGTCATTGCCAAAGTGTTGCTTGAGCAGGTGCTTTGCTTCAGCATACCCAGTCGCAGCATCCATGTGAAAACAGCTTCTGACAAGTTCTTTTGGCTGTCCGACTGTATATTGTTCCAGAAAGTATAGTCGGTCTTCATTACTGTCAGTCTTATCCTCTATGTTGTGTTTGATTGCTTGCATGAACAACTGAAAGTCCAGGGGGTCACCATTGAACACGGAAACCTCCTTCTTTGGAAGTGCAGTTTGAGCTACAACAGATACGAGAAGATTTGTCAAGTCTGAGTTATCTAGGGGTTCTACTGGTTCTCTTCCTGGAGTAGATTGTGCTCTTCTTGGTTGAGTCAAAGTAGTTCTAGTCGATAAGTTGGGCCTAGTTGTTGCATCAGTGGTTGTTTGCGGTGCTGTCATTGATTTCTGATGTGGGCCTTCACGCATAGCCTTCTGTAGTGGTGTTTTAGGTACTGCTCCCAGATCCACAAAATCCAGCTGAGATATCACAGTAACTCTGCTGCTTTCCACTGATTCAGATATTGGTTCCTCCGTTCTGTGTGATTTCTCCATATATCTCTCCAGGTAAGCGTTCATACCATCTTCAGGTCTGAAAGCCGTTCTTGCTGTTGATTCAGTTGGATCAATTTCTTCTAGGGCCTGTAGTTTGGCATTTGTAACAGCAAGATCCTCTCTTAGTTGAAATGCTTCCATTTTAGCTCGTAATTTAACCTTTTCCATTTCCATTTCGTGTTTCTCTCTCAAGGATTTAGCTCTGGCCAGTAAACCAGCTTTATCCACAGCAATTTTAATTCGCGCTGAATGGGCTGATGATGCTTTTGAACTACTCTTAGAAACAATTGACACACTATCATGTACATCAACAAGTGATTGTGGGTCTTGCTGACGTCTTAACCATATCTCAGTTTGACAAATAAAGTCATTAAACTTCGCTATCTTCGGTTCATACCAGTCAACATTTTCATTTTCTTTCACGTCATCAGATAAAAGCATTTGAACTGATTCATGAGATGTTTTAAATGTCTTCAATATTTTGTGAAACTCTTCCAATTGTGCTTTCACGGCAACAGCATCTCCTCTACCAGATCGTATCATGTCATTGTTAATTTCATTCATTTTTCGAGTGCAATGCCCAAGTTTGCCGCGACGAGTTGAGCTGGGCCCCGTTTCCCGAAAGCATCGTTAGCCTAACGACGTCGTTAACACCGTCGTACGATCATCGCAGAATTTTCGGACCGTTTCCCGAAAGCATCGTTACGTAACGACGTCGTTAAAACCCTCGTAGCTAACGACGCCTACAGGGGTACTCGTTAAGCACTAGGATGCATCGTTACTATAGCCTCAGTGGAGTCACCAGCTGGACATTCCGTGTATTGGATGTGTTTTATTAAAACACGTCATCCAATACCACTGATTATCCAGCTGGCGCTATTTCGCAATAGCCCAAAAACAGTGGTTCCCGCATATATATTAGCCTACTCGTAGACTACTGTTAGATTTAAACAGCAAAGACAGAGACATGTTAGAAGTCAACACAAATATAATTTATTGCAGCAATTTAAAATTCCAAAAATAAATGTGGATAAATAAACCGATGAAACGCCACGTCACAAGGCACCCTATCACAAGGCATATAATAAAATCAAATGATTCCGTTGCTTGTGTGGGAGGTCGCTTGCGAGCGGCACTTGCTGTCTCCCTCTGATTTTAATTCAACCATCGTGGTTAAAATGTCCTCATATTGATCAATGACAGAAGACATACTGTATATGAATCATGCTGAAACCAGCGGGTGTCGGATAATTTCTGCAGGCGTTTTTTGTTGCGATTGTTTGACATAAAGCACTGTAGGCGCGTCGGTGAGGCTGTGATGAAGTTCACTATTTATTGGACCGTGTCTAGACAGTTACGAACTCCCTGACCTTAGTGGAGTGCACAATCGCCAAGTTGAGAGCGTGGTTTTCTGTACGTAGACTGCTGCGGGAAACTGTGCTGCGATGCGTGCCATTCCCGCTTACATTGCCCGCACCATCATACCCCCTGCCCAACAATATGGGCAGGACTCGATCTAGACCAGCAACAGCAATAGCCATGTCAATGCCTCTGCGTTTGAATGATAATGAATGAATGGAACGTTGCATTTTTAATGTTGACTCCAAAGTTTCTGGAGAGTGCGCGGCGCGTCAATCACTGAATGAATGACTGAATGAAACGGAATGCAGGAATCAGAGAAAGTCTGCCCTCTTTGCGGCGCAAAGCATGTTTCAGAAATCAGCACATTTAAATAAATGCTATAGGCCTAGTTGTCACACAGACACATGATATTTTTTATTTTTTTAATATGGAATTATTTCAGGGGAGAAAATGCCGTGAAACAATGTACGCACGGTGCGTTCGGGATTAGGACTGATATAGCATATGTCGGCCTAGACCAAATCAATTGTGTTTTAATATTTGTAGTATTCATATTAGTCTATTCTTTTCGTAGGCTACTCTGCTGTTGGCCTTGATGGGGAGATATTTTTTTGCTGCCACAAAATATAGTTTAATCCAACAACATTCCTGCGTGTCCCCCTCCTACGGAGCCCATTTCAGCACCGTGTGAGTAGACAGCTACAATCCTACGACGTCGTAAGAGCAGAGCACGCGCGTTCATGTTAAGATGAGTTTCGGGAAACGCTCCCCTAAAATTATAGCTGCTGCGCAGCAATGGGTCGGGTCCGGGCTAATTTTGAGCAACAAACAGGAGAATAGGAAGACAGGACAGTTGACCTTCTAATGTTCAATTTGCACCAGTTGAGGATTGAACCCACAACCTCTGGAACCAAAGACCATTGTCTATCGCACTGAGCTAATTGGCAAGTGGCATTTCAACAGTGGCTTCACAAATTGAGTGACAGCTGTTGTAAAGGCAAATTTAAAAAATGGTCAAAATTTCAGAAATTCAGTCATCTAAACAAAAATCTGATAATACATAAATTGCATCTTGACAGCATGGAAATGTTGGTGATTTGTTTTTAATGATAAGTGTTTTGCTTCATAAGAGAAAATATGATGTTTAAAAATTCCACTCTCACATTGGCTGCAGTTGTTCCCATGAGAGCAGAATTCAAAATGTTCTCAAAAATTCAGTTTTTGAGATAAAATTCTGATATTTGCCAAACTTCATCAACCATGACTCCAGAATATTCTCAATTTTTTTCAGGAAGATTGAAAATGTATTTATCAAGAATTTGATGGTATATGTTTACAGTACTGTTTACAGTCATACGTTTTCATGCACTGTAGGATCAATTTTTGCTTAATCAAAAATCCGAGAAACAAGTTTTGTTGAGGACGGTCTGGAGATGCTCTGTACCAAGTTTGGTGACAATTGAGCAAAAATTGTGGGAGGAGATACATTTTAAAAGTTTTACAGTTATTGAAAAAAACAGAGTGATGGACTTCATAATTTGTAATGAGTTTAAGTGGACAAAAGTTTCAGCAGTATTGAGGCTACATTGTGGTGAAGTTTCAACACTGTAGCATCTACCGTTGGTTTGGTAGGAATTTTTTAAGTTTTTAAATTTAAACGCTTATTGTGCCCCCCCTAGGAGGGGGGGGGCACATGTCCTTGGAGTTGAGTGAATCTGGCATGGGACTGGACCTTTGTGCAAAGTTTGGTGAGTTTTCACCCATGGGAAGTATGACTTCCTTGGAAGAAGAAGAAGAAGAAGAAGAAGAAAGAATTCCTAGGAATACAATAGGTTCCCGGCAGCTTAGCTGCCCGGACCCTAATTAACGATGCTGCGTGAGATCCATCGTACGATGGATCGTACGAGCGTGGATCCATCGTTATCGGGAAACGGGGCCCTGAGCTCTTTAATCCCAAGTTTACTTTGATGTTGCTCATCCGTGTCTGGGCCTATGACCTCCTCTTCCCCAGACATCATCTCGGTTATTTGTTTCGTCTTATAAATAATTATTCCTTCCTATGTCGCATCAACATACAAATAAACAGCGTCTTAATTTCTTTAATTCGTTTCATTCTTGCCGTCTGTTTATTCGTTCCTATACATATGTCGCATCAACATACAAATAAACAGCGTCTTCATTTAATCACTTCGTTTCATTCTTGCTGTCTGTTCAGTGTTGCGCACATAATTTATTCATTTGGAGGATCGTCATTATTTTGTAGATTTATTGCAGGTTATGCTTGGTTACTGAAGTCTTTAGTTTGTCATATGCAATATTCTTAAGAGTGTCCACGTTGAATGAACACGTCGGGATCTCAATGATCCGCTTCGGTATGATTTTTCCTGCGATCACGCAATTTCTATTGTCCATTCAAACATTTCAAAGTCTTTTCTAATGTCTGATCGTACCTTGGTTGAAGACAATATAAATCGCCAGGTTACTCATAAAGAAAGCAAGTAAATGCTGAACGCAGTCCAATGTATTTCCAAGCATTGATCGAAAATGTAATCCACAAGTTTTCTTTGTCCGACGTTTCGGAGGGCAATTTTTCAACTTAATATAGTGGCAGCTTTTCAGCGGCCGCTTCTGGGAGACGAATAAATCCGGACAACGCGCGTCTTAATTATAGATCGATTTATTTGTTCCCTTCTTGATAAATACAAACAAAAGGATGTCCCTATCGCATTCACGCGGTTGAAAAATTGTTTGCCACTTCCGCCCCCCCTGGTCATAGGTAACCCATCCATATATTAGACATCTGCCAGTCATAACGTCAGACGTCTCGGTCAATTGGCCAGACAGAACACGGCAGTCAATCAGTTTTCAAACATAGAATTAAGTAATCGTAAACCATAATTCACCGTACTATTAAACCATATTTCATAAACTTAAATATTTATAATTATTTCAATAGTGTTATCAATCTTAATCACTCAAATTAATTTGCAAACATAAATATCCAAAATGGCTCCAACACTATATGACTGAGAATTTGTTGTCGGAATGTATGTGATCTGATGAAGGCCTTTGTAGGCCGAAAGTTATCACCTATCATCATTAAAACAGTCTTATTATTTTAACACTTCAACACTTTTCTTACTGTGGCAGAACCCATCATTTCATCATTTCTAAAGAGTCTGCCTTCGGCCCATTGTATCAGGTCATAGAGTTAGCAGCTTATGGCCCCTCACACCCACCGGATGAGGAAGCTAGTTCAGCAGAACTACTCTGCCCGGTGAGAGCCTCGAGATGTTACATACAGGAAACTTTTAGTCTGATGACCTGTTTTTATGCTACGGGGGCCCGAGGAAGGGGCAAGCACTGTCCAGACAGAGGCTTTCCAAGTGGGTGGTGGAGGTTAATGAGGAGGCATAAAAGTCAAGAGGACTGCCTTTGCCTCTAAACATCAGAGGCCATTCCACCAGGAGTGTCTCCACTTCCTGGGCAGCACTACGAGGAGTGCCTCTAAGTGAGATTGGAGCAGCGGCCTCCTGGGTTTCAGTGTGCACCTTTGCCCGATTTTACTGGGTCAACATAGCTGCTGGCCACGCAGTGGTCCCCAGCCCGCTGTTCTTCAGGAACCCTCAGGCCCTTCCTAATAGGTGGGTACAGGATTCCTCATGACTACGTTGTTAATAGTCATCCAGTGTTAAGCACTGCCTCTGGCAGTCAGTAAGAATGAAATAGAAAGAAAGTTACGTATGTAACTACGGTTCTATAAATTCTGGATGACCGCTGGAGTTCTCGGTCACTCAGAATCTTGCGAGAAGATTCTGAAGGGACATCTTTGAGAGTGACGTGGGCTTATATAGACGGGCGGCCTGACGTCATCCCCGGTCACATGTGACTTTGTTGATATTAAATACTTGACCTGCGCATACGCGATGGATAACATCCAATGTTAAGCACTGCCTCTGGCGGTCATCCAGAACTCATAGAAGCGTAGTTACATACGTAACTTTCGTTTTATAACCAGTGGTGCCAGTGGTAAATTGTATTGCTTTTTAAATTGTTTCCTTTCCCCACCTGGCTGGACACTAAATGCTAAACTGTTGCTACTCTGCTTTCTGACCATGGGTAAGTGAATCGGAATTAGTAAAATCAAGGAAATCCAATGGTCCAGTTGCGCAAAAAAGAACATCTTGAATCGTCTTTGATTTCAAAGCAGATGTAGATGTAAGGTAAAAGTTAAGGTTAAGCCACTAAAGCCAGTAGCCTAGTGCTACCCATGCTAACACAAACGTGAAGCTTTTCCAAAACTTAAAAACGTAAAAATCGAAGTAATATTTATATATAGCTTTCAGTTGTCACCCTACCATTCTAAATGTAAAACTGACGTTTACAAATATGCAATGATGCAATAACAATCAAACAAGTACTTGGGTATGTGTTTTCATTTATATTTACCATTCAATATCGCAATCGCTGATGTCAGTCCCATAGAAGAACAGGACAGTGTCGCGTGTTTTGGAACTATGCAGGCTTATGTGAACGACGTGAGTGTCTCAACTCTTCTCTCTCTATGGCTCTGGGGAAAACCACGCTGAGGTCCCCACCTTACAGCAAACCGACTGTAGAGAGAAAAAGGGGAAAATGTCGGGGTCTAGGGGACTGGTACACGAGGCCGTACATGCGGTAATGTGCGACCAGTCCCCAGCCCGCTCATGAAGCACATGGGGTTGCCGCATGGAGGCGGACGAACACGGGCTATACTACACCGCACTTCAACCACTAGGCTGAAGGGAGGGCAAGGGAGCTTGACAATTCTACACGTGGTTGTGTAGTGTGAATGTGAAGTGTGAATTTATAGCTTTCCATAATTGAGATATATAACATATATATCATATTATGTGTGGAAAGAAAGATAAAGCAGGTCGGTCCTTCCACGGTCTGGTCCCCCTCGGTAGCGATGATGGCGGCTTTGGAGAATCTTTTCCACGTCGTCTGGCTGGAAACTGTCATGGCCGAAAGGCAAAGGAGAGCAGGTTATGCTCCAGCATTCAGTGAGGCACAGACACACGTCTGTCCCAGAGACCGGCGAGCTGTTTGGGGTCGGTGGGAGGCAGCGGCTCTACGTTCGGACGCCATCCGGCGTCTGGACAGAAGACCACTTTTAGGGCTGACTGCAAGCAAGGTATCCCCCTCACTTGAGTGGTTTCCCTCCACCTTGTTAAGTCTTCTATGATGCCGACTTCACTGGCACCGTCAAAGCGACCGGCGTCACTCCGCCGGTGTGCTGCTGGAAGAGCCACCGGGCAGGAGGAGCAGAGAGGCCTTACCTCTGTGGGCTCCATCGCACCGCCGGGCAGGAGGAGCAGAGAGGCCTTACCTCTGTGGGCTCCATCACAACCCCGGGCAGGAGGAGCAGAGAGGCCTTACCTCTGTGGGCTCTGTCACACCGCTGGGCAGGAGGAGCAGAGAGGCCTTACCTCTGTGGGCTCTGTCACACCGCCGGGCAGGAGGAGCAGAGAGGCCTTACCTCTGTGGGCTCCATCACAACCCCGGGCAGGAGGAGCAGAGAGGCCTTACCTCTGTGGGCTCCATCACACCGCCGGGCAGGAGGAGCAGAGAGGCCTTACCTCTGTGGGCTCCGTCACACCACCGGGCAGGAGGAGCAGAGAGGCCTTACCTCTGTGGGCTCCATCACAACCCCGGGCAGGAGGAGCAGAGAGGCCTTACCTCTGTGGGCTCTGTCACACCGCTGGGCAGGAGGAGCAGAGAGGCCTTACCTCTGTGGGCTCTGTCACACCGCCGGGCAGGAGGAGCAGAGAGGCCTTACCTCTGTGGGCTCCATCACAACCCCGGGCAGGAGGAGCAGAGAGGCCTTACCTCTGTGGGCTCCGTCACGCCGCTGCTGCGTTTCTTCATCGTAGATAGTTGAAGTTGTTCACTGGTTCAGCAATTACTGAAAGAAAGGGAGGACGAACGCTGCTGTGCGCCACGTTATATACATGGTGCCGTGGTGAATGTGCGCGGTGCCCACGTTGATTGTTGCATAGTTTAAATTTTCAGTGCGCATGCGCACGGGACAAGCCCATAAGGCAAAGCCCACACGGCGTACCCTACACAAAATAGAACAACACCTGCTCTTTGTATCGTTTGACTTCCAAACTCTTCAATAAACTGGTTTAAACATCATCACCCGTGTCCTGGTCATTCGGGGAGCCCAGTAAAGCCACCTAGGCTACGTGTGGCAGGGAAGACTGAAAACAAAGCAGAACACAGCAGAACACACGTTTGGGAAATAATGAATGTCAGTTGATGGCAAAAAGCCCTAAAATGATGTCTGATTTACATCTCAACAGACAAGGTTAAAGGTGACATATACCACCAGGTGTCAGCCATGACAAGTGGACGTGTCCACCTAGATGTGTGCTGGATAGATCAGTCTACCAGCCTACCCAGTCGACTGTAGCAAACGTTGCTCATCTATCCAGCACACATCTAGGTCACGCCCACTTGTGATGTCAGAAGAGGCCGATTTTCAAAACGGCTTGTAACGGCTAATCACACTCACACCTAACAATGAACAACAATTAACAAAGAACCATCCTCCCTTAGAGGCCCATCCTCTAAGGGAGGATATTTGTATAACACCCAAAGAAGGTTAGAAGGTCAAGTAATGTGGGTGGTGCATGACGGAGGAATGAGGAAGCACAAGTAACAGAATGGCATACTTGATTAAATAGTACATTATTTATCTGAACGGGTTGTGATCGTTGTCAGAGTGGAACATACCAACAACACTGGAACATATTGTTGGAATGTTCAAGAAGAGAAATCAGATCAATATTAAAAGAAGATTTGAGAGGTGAAGGGGTCATGAGTTTAAAATATATTTTTATCAGGGGATGAATGCTTAAATTTCGTTTTTCGGAAATTGAAATTATAGTTAGTTAGTTGTATTTGTTGGGTTCTATGAGAAGTCGGTTGCCTGATTTATGCTCCGGTTCCCACGGTGGCGGTGTTGCACCAAGAAGTGGATAAAAACCCTAAAAGAAGAAAGATCCTACAGGGGGCGCTGTTTCGACGAAGTTCATGAAAAAGTATGGACGTACATGATCCACCTTCAACTCACCCCAAATCTCCCCCAATGTTGGCAGGGTGTTTTCTGGTGCTTTGGTGCGTCTTATGTGCCTGAAAATAAAAATGTCAATGAATGCCCTTGATTTCATTGCTCATCTTTTTCATACATTTTCAGTCATTCTCGGTGTGTATTGGATATTAGAAAGTCCTTCACATACTCTGGTGAGGCTGGCCGGTGAACGTGACGTCTCAGACGGGGCGGTGCTGCACAACGCTCGGCTTCCCTTCATGCGCCGCTGACAGCAGCAGTCTCCGCCAGACGTCCTCATCCACATACCCTCACCCACACAAGGTCCGCGTTAACAGGCCGTCTCTGCAGCTCCGGTGAAGGCTCGGTGAGTATGCTGTTCCCTGTTTGAACCGACGCTCCTTCATGGAGGCGATGCGTCACCGCAGGTCTCCGAGGTCGGAGCGTAAACATGGCCGGAGGTTCCTGGTAGGAGCACACCGCTAACTAAACATCCGTAAAGGCAGACATGCGGTTCACAGTTCACCCGACGCACTTCCACCTGTATTGTGACATTACCTGACGTCAGTAGGACCTGTAGTGAGGACCTAGAGAGTCTAGGACCAGTGTCTGGAGAGGTACTGGCATCGCTGGTCTCCAGCCCGGTGCTCAGTCCTCTCTGTATCTCATCCAGATTTAACCTTAAAAAGGCCCGAGGAATCATTTATTGTCTATTCATAATGTTTTAGAATACAACTCTGCATCGTCTGCAGTCTGGCGTTGTATTGTATTAGCCATACCTATCCGGTTCAAGTTTAAGTAAAGGTCATCCACTAAAGAAAGCGGACTGATGGTCCTGTACTGTGCATGACAGGTCCTGGTCAATGTGTATTAAGTGGATTATTCTGGTTATTTTACAACTGCACCGGTGGTCCTTCAGCACCGCAGTGAAGGTCAACGTCTACTGTCCCTGAACGGGAACATAATGGAATAACAGCTCTACGACATGAAGTGAAATACTTAATATTGTGGCGAATGAACATCTCGTTGTGCCTGTTGACCCAGTTCTGCCCAGGCCACGTGGTAAATGACCAAAATACTGTCAATATCAAACCCAATATGCGTCCCATGTCCTTCTATACGCGGCGCTACGTTTGATGATGTGGTTTGTATGGTATTAATTAAAGCTACATTGTGTTGAAATACAACAAAACACAGTGAGGTGCTGGGCTGGATGTTATTACACGTTTGAAGGTGGGCTAAGGTAGGTTAGGTCAGGTCCCTTAACGTATATATTCCATGAAGAGGGAAGATATGAGAGTTTGCCGGGTTTTCTCAAGGCTGTGTGTGTGTGTGTGTGTGTGTGTGTGTGTGTGTGTGTGCGCGACCTTTCCCCTAGTTCCATTCTGCGCATGCAGATCACGTGACGCGACAGACGCCCCGCTCGGGGAGGGAGAGGAGCTTTTTTGCTCAGATGTGTATGGAGAACTATTAGATCACTTTTCATTTTCTACGCATACAGAATTTGCCACAGGCTTTTCGGGCGTACATTTTCCGTATTTTCCCGAAGGCTGTTTGGTTGGAGAGATGCTCTGTACTGGCATGGTGCAGAATGTGCAGTGCTGAAATCTAGTTTGGGTTGACATTTCTCTATAACAGGTGCGGTGCTTGCGACAGCAATGATGGATTTATTTTAAACTTACGCTGTTATTTTTACCTTGTATGTTAATGAATGTTTTGTTTTTATAATCAGATTGACATATATACATATATGATATTTTCACATCATTCAGAGCGTAAACTGACCTGCTTCTACTAAGGAATAGATACGTCCCGAGTTTAACCTGTGTTTGGTGTGTCAAGATGGTTAAATTCCCTTGCTTCTCGAACCAAATCAACCACCCAGTAACTCCCCTTATATGTTTCTAATATGTTGTGTTGACAGCGTTTGTGTGTAAATACCACATACAAACAGACACACAAACAAAATTAAAAACTGACCACATTTGTTGGTCTGTGTTTTTTATTTTGTTTTATTCATTTATAACATTTATACCACTACTATCCAGTTTATACTCTCGACATTTGACCAATTGCAGTTCCCGCATAGACAAGATCATGACATGCCGTGGCGTCATGGTAACCAAACCAGTCGATGCAGTCTGATCTAGAAGTGCATCTTCTCACGGAAACCTCTGTGGCTGCAGCTGTGATCTACTCCCCTGAATGCGTGTGTTGACATAGAAAAATGTGTTGCATGTCACACAAAATGTGATTCCATCAAATTACTTTTTATTAAATCTCTTAGCAAAGTTAATGTTGCTTGACGCCATATTTGCCTCCCAGAAGTTCTGCACCCTAATCAGTGGTCTATGTTAACATACCATAACACAACCCGTAGTGCGATAATCCCAAACTCTCAGTGGTGCAACAACGTCACACGGGAGTGTGGACGTTGGACCCGCACTCCCTGAGAGAGACCTTGAAGAGTGTGTACTGCGTAACACTGTGTAACACTCCGATAGCGCCTGATACCAGTACATGCAGAACAGGTGGAACATGCAATGAGAAAACCCTGGCCTGCTTCAGATGATCTGTCTCTATTTTTAGGCCTGGACAGCTTGCCTTACATTTGCAACTGCCAGAAAACGTCCCGTCTTTTATTTTCAATTCAAAAGTGTACAATTTGACTTTGTGCTGCAAAAATGATCCCTAAATGTAGTTGTTTACATGAATAATAGGTGTGTTTGTTGGTATTGACATGGTTTGGTACGCTATGTAGTTACATGGCCTATCTCTTGGCAGTAATGATCAGGGGTATGTCGTCTCCTCAACAGTGACCCCCAGCAGCAGTAGCCCACCATGGCAGAAGCTCACCAGGCTGTGGCCTTCCAGTTCACGGTCACCCCGGACGGGATCGACCTCCAGCTGTGCCATGAGGCCCTGCGACAGATCTACCTCTCTGGCCTCCACTCCTGGAAGAAGCGGTTCATCCGCTTCAAGGTGAGCCGGACTCCAACCTCCCACACACCGTCATACACAAACCCAAAGGGACTGTGTCCGACTGTCTCTTTGACGTTGTACACTGTGCTGTGTTTCTGTTAGAAAAAACTCAACAACGGTGTCGCTCTATAAACAAGATCTACACCTCAAAGCCAGCGTGCATAACAAAAAGATAATGTCATGTCTGCTATGTCCATATATGGCACTGTCCTGGATTAAGACTTTACAGACACAAGGGGGCAACTAGAATACAACATTGGTGTGCTTCAACACAAGTGCTTTCACTTTCTGCTTCACTACTGTATTTAAAAAAAAAATAAAGCCTCTGCTTGTATCCTGATTGAACTAATAATAATAATAATAATACAGTCTCAAAGCACCTTATATGTTTTATCTGTTCACTTGCACCTTATATTTCTACTTTCTACTTTGCACTACAATTATGCTGCTTATTTATACATTTTTTATATTACATTTTATATTGCTTCTTTTTCATATATATGTCAAGGTTGTTTCTCTTTATTTGTGTTATTACTGTGTGTAATGCTGCTGCTACACTGCAATTTCCCAGCTTGGGATCAATAAAGTAAATCTATCTATCTATCTATCTATTCCACAAACCAAATTTCTCCCTGCAGCCTAATTTCCGGAGCATCTTATTGGTAGATTATGCAAACACAAAGACTTCAAAGAAAATAATCAAGGCCTAAAAAGTTCCTAATGCCGGGACAATATAAAGTAGATATGCTCATTTACATTAGAGGTTTGCGAGTAAAAGATAACCTTGTAAAGAAATAATCATCTGCATCACTTCACGACAAGGAAGACCGTTTTCCTCAATGTGCTCTCGGCCAATAACCAGAATCAAAGCCACTGTGTCTCAATGAATTCCTTGCAAAATAATGGAGGCCTTGTTTTCTAAATCTGTCAAGTTCAGGGTTTTACTAAAGTTTGAATCTGCAGTATTAGTACTCACAGACGCTCACTCAACCATCAGTAGACTGGCAGCACAGTGTGGTCGCGGCCCCCGAAGAACATTGTACCATTTAAACTATTTGGTTACCGTTTCATGCCAGCATTGGGCATACATGTCAATATTTGGGTCGGGGCAAAGACGCGTAATAAGAGGCCATTTATACTACGGAGCGGCTTATTAATGGTATTTTGAAACGTAGAACCTCATTTTACCAATCCTGAGGTAATCCTGTCATCTTTTGGTTTTAAAGGGTATTTTTATTATTTTATAGCCCATCAGTTACTGTGATCAGTAACTTTAGGCATATTTACCAGCTTGGCAGTGTAAATATTGGCACACCCTGCAATTTCACTGTCTTGCTTGTGTAAAACCGAGGGGGTATATTCCGCCTTCGTCAAGGAGCCGGCTTTCTTGGTTCATCGGAGTAGGCCCCTGCCAACTCCAATGAACGAAAGCCTTGTAAAGAAAGTTCCTTTCTCATAGATCGAAAGTTACAGATGTAACTAATGGTTCTATGAATCCTGGATGACCGCCAGAGGCGGTGCTTAAAGCACTGGATATATCCACCTCGCGCATGCGCATTTCGAGTACCTAATACCAACGTAGTCACCTGTGACACCGGGAAGGCTATAACTTCCGGTGTCGTTAGAGGATCTGTTCCTAGAATCTTCTCGCGAAAACACAAGGATTCTGTAGTGACTAGAAGCTCTGGCAGTCATCCAAGATTCATAGAACCGTAGTTACATCTGTAACTTTCATTCTATTTCATCCTTACTGACTGCCAGAGGCGGTGCTTAAAGCACTGGATGACAATACCAACAAGGTCACGAAGAATCCAACACCCACCTCACTCATTGGAGGCAGCAGAGCTTGGACGTAGGGCCGCACCCATTGGATAGGGGGCGGCGACGTTGACCCGGTAGAACCTTGTGAATGTTCCAGGCGTTGTCCACGATGCCGCAGCACAGATAGCCTCCAGGGGCACCCCTCTTAGTGCAGCCCATGAAGTTGCAACGCTTCTGGTGGAGTGGCACCTCAACCCAGATGGCGGGGGGCGGCCACTGGCCCCATAGGCATGTGTAATGGCGTCGACAACCCAGTGGGACAGTCGCTGTTTGGAGAGAGCACAACCTCTGTTAGGGCCATCGTGACACACAAACAATTGCTCTGACTGTCGTATACTGGCATTAGCAGCAATGTAGGCCTTAAGCGCCCGTACCGGGCAGAGCAGCTCAGATCTACCCTCCTCAGATGGGGAGTCAAAACGAGCGAGCTGGATAGGCTGGTTGAGATGGGTGCGTGAAAGCACCTTGGGCAGGAATGCCACATTCGGCCATAAGACTACACCCGAGCCATCAGGGTTCCAACGCCGGCATGTATCTGCCACGGATAGGGCCTGCAACTCCCCGACCCGCTTCGCGGAGGTAATGGCAAGCAGGAAAGCCACCTTCATGGACAGCCACTTTAACCCTACCTGGGTCAAGGGCTCAAACGGAGGTAATGACATGGCCTCCAGCACCAGGGGCAGATCCCATGCTGGGGCCCTCAGGGTCCTAGGGGGACGCAGCCACAGAGCCTCTCTAAGAAAGAGGGACACCAACCTGTGGCACCCCACTGTGGCTCCGTCAACCCTTTCATGCTGGGAAGAAATAGCAGCCACATAGACCCTCAGGGTGGAATGAGCACGACCACTATCGAGGAGGGACAGCAGGAACTCCAGAACGGTGGCCACGGCGCAACGTGCTGGGTCCACTGCCTTCCCCTTACACCAGTCAGAGAACAGCTTAGACTCCACAGACTGGCCACAGACTCTGTGGCCAGTCGTGAGACAAGGCGTCCTGTCCGAGGGGGCTGGTCACCTCCGTCCAGGAGAACCAGAGGGGGCAGTGAGCAGATTCCTCTGAGGCGAAGAGGTCCACTTCCGCCCTGCCAAAGAGACCCCATATCACCTCCACCACCTCCGGGTGAAGCCGCTATTCCCCCGGTGGGGGCTTCTGTCGCGACAGGAAGTCTGCGACCTGATTCCGCTCCCCTGGGATGAAGACTGCCCGCGCGCTGGCCAGGCGGGGATATGCCCAGGTCAACAGGCTCCGAGATACCCGGAGTAGCGTTGTAGACCGTGTTCCCCCTTGGTGGTTTATTTGGGCAACAGTGGACTTGTTGTCTGATCGAACCAGCACGTGCTTGCCTTTCAGTTGGGGCAGAAAGTGGTTGAGTGCTAGTTGCACTGAGCTCTAGCACGTTGATATGCGCATTGTTCTGGGCCGGTCACTGCCCCTGGGCAGTCCTGCCCTGCCACACCGCTCCCCATTCCGAGAGGCAAGCGTCTGTTGTGACCAACTCCCGACGGGACAGGATGGCGCCCATGGGTACACCAGCCGACAGATATGGCCTCTTTCTCCATGGGGACAGAGAGAGGAGGCATCACTGCAACACCCTGACCTTCCGGTGCCTGTGCCACTTGGGGTCCAGGTGGAGGCTGTTTAGCCATATCTACAGTGGCCACAGGGACAGCAAGCCGAGAGGCACCACAGCTGAGGCAGCTGTAAGTTCGCTCAGGAGCTGGAGGAATTGGATGAACGGTACCATCCTGCCACACTCGAGGGGAAGAGGGGGAGGCAGAGGAGGATGTCGTTGACCAGCCGTGGTGACAGATACGTCCTCATGGCGTCTGAGTCCAGGACCATCCCCAGGTATGTGACCTGCTGAGATGGGTTCAGGTGACTTTTCAGGAGATTCACCGTCAGGCCCAGCCAGGCCGCGTGCTGAAGTAGCTGAGGTGCTGATGGTGTTATTCAATCGGAACGTGGAAGTATGCATCCTTCAAGTCTACGGTGGTGAACCACTCGCCCCTGGTAACCACCCGCAGTGTGTCTGATGCGGTGAGCATGTGAAAAGGTAATATCTTCAGGAACTTGTTGAGTCGAGAAGGTCGAGAATGGGACTGAATCCGCCATCTTTCTTTGCCATGAGAAAATATCTCGAGTAGAAGCCTCTGGGGTGCAGCAGAGGATCCACTGGCTCGATAGCTCCCTTGGCCAGGAGGGCGGACAACTCCTGGCTCAGGGCTAAGGCCTTCGCCGGATCGCTGACGATAGTCATTTTGACCCGGCTGAAGGCTAGGGGCCGGCGTCGGAACTGCAATTCGTACCCGAGAGCTGTCAGCTCAGCTCAGCTCCTTCTCCAACATCACACAGGAAGAGGTGCCACTTGCCTGGAGGAGATAGAGGCATGGATGAAGCTCAACTTTCTTCAATTAAACAGCTCTAAAACAGAAGCCATACTCATCGGCACACCACATCAGCTCCGCTCCTCCCATATCACCAATATCACTTTCTCTGGCCAAAACATCCCCCTTTCCACATCTGTCACCAACCTGGGTGTTAAAATGGACCAGCAACTGAACTATGATACCCACATCAATCACCTCCGCAAGAACGCATTCTACCACCTCAAAAACATTGCCAAACTCCGGCCTACACTCACCCTGGCAGATGCAGAGAAGCTAGTCCATGCCTTTGTCTCCTCCAGGTTAGATTACTGCAATGCACTCATCGGGATCTCTGGCAGGAGCATCCAGAAGCTCCAATACATACAAAACAGCGCTGCCAGGATCCTGATGAGGGTGCGCAAATATGAACACATCACCCCCATCCTCAAATCCCTTCATTGGCTCCCTGTCACAATCAGAATTGAATTCAAGGTCTCCCTCCTCACCCACCAGTGCATCCACGGACATGCCCCACCCTACCTCCAGGAGCTCCTCATCCCCCAGACCACCTCACGCACCCTTTGCTCTGCATCAACACACACCCTCAGACCACCTAAAACCAAGCTCCGCACCATGGGCGATCGGGCTTTCTCCGCTGCTTCCCCGAGACTATGGAATGCCCTCCCTGACCACCTGAAGGCCCCACAGACTACAGCAGTTTTCAAACGAAACCTTAAGACTTACCTTTTTAAAAAAGCCTTTTGCTAATTTTTCTTTTACTGTATATGTATTATGTTTTAACAACCCCTTTTTTTCCCTCTTAAACTCTGTAGCACTTTGAGATTTTCGAATGTAAAGTGCTCAACAAATAAAATGTATTATTATTATTATTATTATTATTACTCTTGGGTTAAGGTGGAAACTACCCAAGGGTCTGAAGTACAGGCAGCCCAGTAACTGAGCTGTTGCTGGAAAAGCAGCCGACGACCGACCCCATGGGCCTAGCGCCTGCCCCCTCGGCCTCCTGAGGCTCTGGGGGGGCGTCGGTTAGGCTGTGAGGCACGCGGCTGCCAGGGAGGTGGGCGCTCGGGGGCCCGAAACCCCTCGGGCTGTTGAGCAGACGTCCGTAGGCCACCAGGGTAATCCGGTTGGGAGCGCTGGTGGACAGCCAAGGGGCCCCTAGGCCTGCTAGGAGCGGACATGCTCCTGTGGAGCCCCAATAGCTCCTGTCTGGTCTGCCTTGCTCGGGCAGCCCTCTCCAGTGCCTCCAGGGCAGCTGCCCCAAAAAGCTCCCCTGGGTCCACTGGCACCGCACGGAGGACCTTCCTGCATGTCTCTGTCAGGGGTGACTGAGCCAGCCAAACTTGGCGGCGAGTTTGAACAAGGGTGGACATTGTGCACCCCAACTCCCTTGACATAAGGGCAAACGCTTGCAGTGAAGCATCGCTCAGACTCTGCAGTAACGGCTCGACCTGAGCCTGCTGCAGGGAGGTTGAAAGGCCCAGCAGTAGGTGGGAGAGGGAGTTGCCAATGCGACCCATGCGTGCTGCCAAATCATAGGCCTTAGACAGAAGGTCGCGTGGAGCTCCTTCACGTATTCCTCTGAAGGGGGAACGGTGAATGTTGATGGAGCAGGGTTGCGCCTGAAGAAGGCGCTGGCCTGACCCGGGTCCGTCTGCAATGTGTGAGAGGCGTCGTCTTCAGTATTAACTTCGTTAAAGAAGTTAGCCGAAGCCGCAAGTGACGGCATCGTCCAACGAAGGCACATCCTCCAAGGGAGGGTCAGGCTGTAGTCCAGCCAGCCCCCGACCAGTCCCAGGCTGAAGGGCCAGGAGGAGCGACTTCATCTGCTCCATGTCAGACGCCAATTGGTCCACCTTGGAGGACAGCCCGCCCCTCGCCTTCTTTTTGGGGGGGGCACCCTTAGCCGCAGCTCCGTCGTGCCGGAGCCAAGAGCGCAGATTTTGGGGGAGACCGGTTAAGGCAGAGGGGTCGACAGCTATTGCCCGCTGCTCCATCCCTGCTAGCCTAGCCAGTCTGAGTGCCCACGGCAGGAGGCTGCAATTCATGCAGGCACTGACAGTGAGGCCCTCCCTCAAATACTCGAGGCCGAGGCAAGGAGGGCAGCTGTCATGACCATCCTCGGGCTCCAGGGGAGCCGTGCAGGCGACACATAGGTGGGCCATTACGGCAGCCCAACAATCATGTCACCGGAAGCACTTCTCAGTAAACGGAAAATCAATTAGCCTGAGCGTGAGCGCTGCTGCTAAAAGTAAATAGAAAAGCCAAAAAAAGGCAGCGTTACCGGGAGCGGGAGCGAGAGCACTGCCTTCACCTGTAACTAACAAATAGTAATTAGCTTGAGCGTAAGCGCTGCTGCTAAACAGAAAAACAAATTAAAAGATGTTACTGGGAGCGGGGGCGAGAGCACTGCCTTCACCGGTAAGTTCTGAAAAGTAGATGGTGGTTAGAACAGAGCAAAGCTAACGGCTAACACACCAAACAATAAGGGAGCAGTGAGGCCAACGTGTGCTGCGAGCGGGAGCGAACGCACTGCCTTCACCAACAAGCGCCGACCACCTACCTGTGTCCCTCTTCAGACTTGTAACCAGCTAGCCACAGCCTCTGGAGGACGGGTTGTCCGCGGCTCCGATGATTGTCGCGAGGCTGCACGTAGCTTGCTGTAAGTATGTAAATTATCCTTTTTTCTCAAAGTCCAAAAACGGTACTTGCTCCTTAGCGAGAAGATGAAAAGGAACAGATCCTCTAACGACACCGGAAGTTATAGCCTTCCCGGTGTCACGTGGGGGTCACAGGTGACTATGTTGGTATTAGGTACTCGAAATGCGCATGCGCGAGGTGGATATATCCAGTGCTTTAAGCACCGCCTCTGGCGGTCAGTAAGGATGAAATAGAACCCACCATCTCTCCCAGTCTTCTTTAAAAGCAACTGCATCACAAGATTTCACCGTCTCTCCAGTTAGAACTACTCATGTAGATGTCGCTGCGTTGTCTGTGTTGTAGAGACAACGCAGCAACACCTCTACCCAAGTCCCGCCCTGGTACCACTATGCCGTCTAATCGCATTTACATGAAAATGCAGTGTTAACACGCGGGCCATGCCAAGAAAGAGGCGAGTATAAGACTGGTATATCATCTCCCGCATGGACTACTGCAACTCGCTCCTAGCTGGACTCCCGGTCTCTGCTATTAAACCTTTGCAGCTTATCCGGAACGCGGCAGCGTGCCTCGTGTTCAACCTACCTAAATTCTCCCATGTTAAACCCCCCTTCCGCCACCTCCACTGGCTCCCTGTAGTAGCCCGCATCAGATTGAAGATGATGGTACTGGCATACAGTCGGCAGTCGATGAAACTGCCCCTGCCTACCTCCAAGCCTTGGTCAAACCACACACCCCAGCTCAATCCCTCCGCTCAACTACCTCAGCTGGACGTCTGGTACCGCCATCACTAAGAGCAAGCAAAGGTCGATCAGCTAAATCACAACTCTTCTCTATCTTGGGACCACAGTGGTGGAACGAGCTCCCTGCTGATGTCAGGACCGCAGAGTTGCTCACCAGCTCCCGCAAACGATTCAAAACCCACCTGTTAAAAGAGACTCTACATAGCCATTCAGTCCCTTATTTGTCCATTGCACTATTGTTTGTTGTACGTCCTGGCACTTAATGAATGCACTTAATGCAGGTTGTATTCATTCATTGTACTTAATTGGGTAGCATGTACTTAATTGTGTTGTGCATGCATGTTGTGTAGCATGTACTTAGTTGTGTAGCATCTGAAGTAGCTAGCTATCACTGCTGTATAGGGGGAATGGGGTTAGCCTGGCGATTGTTAGTACTTGCACTTGGTTCTATGAACATCTTTACTGTACCGACGGCGATATATTGTTTCACTTCTTATGACAAATGTACTTATTGTAAGTCGCTTTGGATAAAAGCGTCTGCTAAATGCCCTAAATTTAAATGTAAATATTTGGCAGTGTAAAAAAAACTTTTTATTGCTATATTTCTATTGTTTGATATTTGTATTATTATATAGCTGATATTATTTATTTTAATTCATTTGATGGGAAATAAACTATTTCAGCGAACTCAAACTAAATCAACTTATCACAAACTAATTTAGAGCTCTGTTACTTTGGTGAAAGCGTTGAACCAGGCCCTCCACAATTGATTTCTGGATTGCTTTCGATCATCACACTAATGCCCTCATCTGTTAACAGAACGGGGTGATGACTGGCGTGTACCCGGGCAGCCCTGGGGGCTTCATGGTGGTGGTGGGAGCCTACCTGTCCTACAACAAGTACAACCAGCTGGACCCCTCCCAGGGCCTGGTGGCCAAGCTGGGGCAGCACATACCCATTGGGTAAGGCAGCTGACATTCAGTTCTTAACGTTGAGAGAAAATCATCTGCAGACACAAATGTCTGACTCTTGAAAGCATTGAACCAATACAAATACACAAGGGAATTGTTCAGGTGTTCTGTTGACCATATTGTACAGATGACCAGATGGAAGGAGCTGTATTGATTATGGAGTGGGTGGGAAGGGTCCTGTGTAATATGTGTGGTTTCCGTGTCCTCACACGCAGAAGGCGTACATAAGATCCTAACACTAAATAATAGTCAAAACTCATTACGCTTATACAGCTCTTTTAAAAGCACTTAAAACGCTTTACATAAGCCGTTCACATATGACCTCCGTCTTTTCTCCACATTTGTGGATCAGGAGGTTCGACCGTGAGGGTCATTCACACGTATTCACACTTGATGCACGATATGCGGACATCGGTGTCACTCAGTCATCAGTAGAATCCCCGGCTGCTTAAGCTGGGCGGGCTTGCAAGGGGCGGGATATGACGTAGGGTCTCTGTTTGTGTTGGTTTAACCGCAGCGCGGAGGCAGAACTCATCGCGATCATCTTAAATGTTGCTGCAGCGATGCATATATTCCGTTGCATCCACAACATCCACATCGATCGATGAAAGATTGGATCATGAGTTAGAGACAAATAGAAGAAACGACGAACAAGAAAGGCGTCGCGAATAACTGCGTTACCGGAGGAAGAGAGCGCCTTTTTTGGCTTCATTTCACATCTAACAAACATTGGGACAAATGTAGTTGATTTCTGTGTTTAACTGAGAAAACAGGGAGTGGAAGGACGGGACCCTATAATGTTTAGCTAACTGTTGTCAATAATAATTGTTACGAGAGTAGCATATGTGTGTGCGCAGCTGTGAACTCATTTATTGTATTATGTTGTACTTGAGGGTTACGATAAGACCTATCATTTAGCGTTCACCACGAATGACTCTGAAAAGCAGTGCCACATTAAAATATGTTTTAAACCATTCAGCGAGCAAAAGGCAATAGGCTGATTATCGATAAGGGTGCGGGTGCTACTCAATGACATGCAAACGTAGACAGAAGCGTCATCAACACGCTCACTCAACTGGTGTGAAATGCCGACATCCTAATGCTCATTCACATATAAGGTAATTAAATACTAAAATACTACCTCAGGGGTAGTCTTTTTTTCAGGAGGTCCAACGTCAGGATATGTCATTTACATATACGGCCCGTCGGTAGAATAGCGGGAGAATAGACGGATGCACGTCCGTGTGTGTGTGGGTGAACTGTGTGTGTTGCAGTATCATAACACCCAAAGTATATTGTTTATTTTCTAAATAAGCCCTGTTCCAGAGTCCATAGTAATGACTCATCGGTGCTTCCTAATTACCTGCTACAGAGAAGTGATTGTAAGTTCCAGCCAAGTAATAGAGGTATCTTGTGGTTTACAGATATAATTACTAAAGTTTGGGTTAATGAGTTGTTTACAGAAGAAGTACAAATAGATGCTCTGTGGCTCAATGGTTTCACTTCGTAGTGTACTAGATCGGTGTGTGTGTTCAGGACTAAATATACCCCCCAGATACCAATGGTACTGGTATACTTCAAGTGCTGCCAAAGCATGTCATCAGTTCAGCCAACCCATGCTCACGATGAGGACAACATTCTTTAAGTCATTTTTTCCAAAATCCTTAACCAGGATAACATAATGGTTGGTTTTTCTGGGTTGCTCATCAGACAAAGCAAGTCTGGTTACTTGTGATGGAGTATTTTGTGACCTGAAGTAAACAATGACTGGTTGGACGCACACTCCATTTCAATGAATGCTAAACATAATACTTATATTATCTCAAAAACGGACAATGCAAATAATAATTATTTGCAATCCTACTTGCCATAATTGGTTGTTACTAGCAAGCGACACAATATCAATGATTCTCACTATATTAAATTTAACAAACAATATCAATTAGTTGTGAGGTATATCCCTGCTCCTGGGTTTTCCTGTCAAGGGTTTGATTAGCATTCACTCATGATGTCAGCTGTACAGCACTAGTCCAAGTGAATAGACCTGCAGAGCTGCTTAGAATGCAACGCCATGCTTTTCTCCTGTTCTGTGAGCCCATTCACTTGCTAGGGCTCCAGTCGAACCAAGCTCTACGCGCTCACATGTCTCGATGCTTACCTTAAATGACTCCAGGGCTAAATCTCTATTTAATAAGAATCTTTAATAGAATCTGGCCAATATATCAAAGTTTTAAACAATAGTTAATTCCAAGTAATTTCATTGGACAAGAGGCATTCCATGAGTGCTACTGAGGACTGAGCACTGGGACTTTTCACTATGTGTGTATCACTCTGTTTTGTAGGTGTTTCTGATAACCCTTAACTATGTTAACATCATTTGAACGTATCCACGTGTCTGATTTAAGCTGTTAACTCAATCAGACGTGCGACCAAAGTGACTGTCAATAGACTTTTATTTCACTGGTTGCGAGGCTTGGAATTTTGTGATTTTAGGGGCAAGGCCACTTGGCCTGCAGCAGGGCAATTTTGTTGTGGGCACAAAGACCACATGCCAGGGCATCAAGGCCATGAGTTAAAAAACATGATTTTGATTTCACTTAAACAGACAAATCCACTTCTAAAAGCATTAACTCCTTTTTAATAAACAGTGTAACACTTCTATAGAAATTGTTCATTGTTTTGTTTTTATCTGCATCTTGAAGAGCCCTTTTGCGATAATTCTCCACTTTTTCAAAAGGAAAAAAAGTTGAGTGAATTAGTTGAATTTTGTTAAATGTTAAAACTGTATTATTGTCTATAAGATTAGAATTTGCCAGAAGTAATTTATCTTTTTTAATGACAATAACCCGCCCCCTTCCGCTATGGGGTCGCCAGTGTTGCCAGAATGGGCGGGAAATCTGGCCTAATCTGGCAACACTGGTGGAGGCTTCACTTACTGACTGATTTCCTTCTGTCGGAGGGACTCTGTCCCTCCCTCTGTCCCTCCCTCTGTCCCTCCCTCTGTCCCTCCCTCTGTCCCTCCCCCTGTCCCTCCCTCTGTCCCTCCCTCTGTCCCTCCCCCTGTCCCTCCCTCTGTCCCTCCCTCTGTCCCTCCCTCTGTCCCTCCCTCCCTCTGTCCCTCCTTCTGTCCCTCCCTCCCTCCCTCTGTCCCTCCCCCTGTCCCTCCCTCCCTCTGTCCCTCCCTCCCTCTGTCCCTCCCCCTGTCCCCCCCTCCCTCTGTCCCTCCCTCTGTCCCTCCCCCTGTCCCTCCTTCCCTCTGTCCCTCCCTTTGTCCCTCCCTCTGTCCCTCCCTCTGTCCCTCCCCTTGTCCCTCCCTCCCTCTGTCCCTCCCTCCCTCTGTCCCTCCCTCTGTCCCTCCCTCCCTCTGTCCCTCCCTCCCTCTGTCCCTCCCTCTGTCCCTCCCTCCCCCTGTCCCTCCCTCCCTTTGTCCCTCCCTCTGTCCCTCCCTCCCTCTGTCCCTCCCTCTGTCCCTCCCTCCCTCTATCCCTCCCTCTGTCCCTCCCTCCCTCTATCCCTCCCTCTGTCCCTCCCTCCCTCTATCCCTCCTTCTGTCCCTTCCTCCCCCTGTCCCTCCCTCCCTCCCTCTGTCCCTCCCTCCCCCTGTCCCTCCCCCTGTCCCTCCTTCTGTCCCTCCCTCCCTCTGTCCCTCCCTCTGTCCCTCCCTCCCTCTGTCCCTCCCTCTGTCCCTCCCTCCCTCTGTCCCTCCCTCCCTCTGTCCCTCCCTCCCCCTGTCCCTCCCTCTGTCCCTCCCTCCCTCTGTCCCTCCCTCCCTCTGTCCCTCCCTCTGTCCCTCCCTCCCTCTATCCCTCCCTCTGTCCCTCCCTCCCTCTATCCCTCCCTCTGTCCCTCCCTCCCTCTATCCCTCCTTCTGTCCCTTCCTCCCCCTGTCCCTCCCTCCCTCCCTCTGTCCCTCCCTCCCCCTGTCCCTCCCCCTGTCCCTCCTTCTGTCCCTCCCCCTGTCCTCTCCCTGTCCCTCCCCCTGTCCCTCCCTCCACCTGTCCCTCCCCAGTCGGTACCTGTCCTGTGACAGCCAGAAGGCGGTGGGTGGCGTGCTGGTGGGCACAGGGCTGTGGGTCAGCATCATCTTCGTCATGAGGAACGTCCTCAAGTGCCTGCTGTCGTGGCATGGCTGGATGTACGTCCAGCACGGTTCTGTGTCCTGGTCCGCCAAACTCTGGATGGTGAACAAACACACTCACACACTTTCACTCACACATTGACTCACACACTCAAACTCACTCACTCACACTCACTCAGTCACTCAATATCACTCACACTCTCTCACTCACTCACTCACTCACTCAATCACACACTCTCACACACACGCAGAGACAGACAGACAATGTTCAGGGACACTTCTCCTCCCCAGCCTGATTTCACTTTAGGCGATTAGTTAAGTCTTAAGAGGTTTACTATGTCACACTAAATCAGACGGTGTTAAACAAGTGTTCACCCCCTCATGAACCCTTAGGTCCTGTGTATTTAGGTTCAAAGCTGTCTTATGTTGTCCAGGTATCAAGAACAGGGTTAGGGCTTTTAAATATTACTTAATAGCTTAAGAAGGTAGACGTTATGATTAAGTGTTGCTGGCTATTGTCCATATGTTTACATTGCATGTTTGCTAAGCATAAATCAAGCCCCGCCCTTTGTGTTGTGATTCCTGTTCTCGTTCAGGTGTTGGTGAAGGTGTTCTCTGGGAGGAAGCCCATGCTGTACAGCTTCCAGAACTCTCTCCCTCGCCTCCCTGTGCCCCCTGTGAAGGACACCTGCACAAGGGTGTGTGTGTGTGTGTGTGTGTGTGTGTGTGTGTGTGTGTGTGTGTGTGTGTGTGTGTGTGTGTGTGTGTGTGTGTGTGTGTGTGTGTGTGTGTGTGTGTGTGTGTGTGTTAAACAGACGGAACGCTGCAGAGACCAAACAGATAGGTTAAACTCGAAGGCTTCCATAGAGTTTGGTTAATCATCTGCCCTTCTTAATCATCTGAACAGTCCCCTGCTGGGCTTCAGTAGTAGAACTGCACCTGAATCAAAGCGGAAGCCAGCCAATCAGACGTCCCCCTGCCCTTGATTTTAGTGTACCTGTTAAATAACATCATGTGGGGTAGGTGTAAGCATGACCTTACAACCTCCTAGTCTCAACAGGCTCTGCAGGCCCCTAGTATATGACCCCTCCCCCTAAGCCTACTAAAAATAGGTCAACTTTCCCTCCTTCCAGGGATGGTTAGGAGGGCACTAGGTGCCTTAGCCAATAGATAATGTTGAGTCCATGGATCCAGTTGAGGGGGGCTAGTGTCCCAGGGGCTGACTGCATGACGTCTGTCTTCTGCAGTACCTGGAGTCCGCCCGGCCCCTCATGGATGACGAGCAGTATGCCAGGATGGAGGGCCTGGCCAAGGACTTCGAGAAGAACCTGGGTCCCAGGCTGCAGTGGTACCTCAAGCTCAAGTCCTGGTGGGCCTCCAACTATGTGAGTCGGGGAGACCTGCTCCACGTGGGCCCCACGTGGGCTCTGCTCCACTCTGCCTTTTGTGTCAGATTCACAGTGCACTTGACTAATCCTCAGGACTAATTTCTCACAATTATTGGGTGATCAACCATTTTTCGCTAACCCTATGCCTATACTACATCACTTTCATATGAATTCTTCATAATACCAGTAGGCCTTATGCTGTGTTCCAGGGACACTTTTCAGCCCGTAAGTTCCGACTTAAAGTCACGACTCACGACTTGGTAGCGTTCCAGGCAAGTCACGACAACAAACCCTTCTGCGGCTCTGTGGGCTATGAACTTGAACTTACTATGAACTTGAGCTCAAAGCCAGGGTATGCTGTGGCACAAAAGTGGCTCTGTTTTAGCATCGCTGTATCACCAAGGTGTCTAATGCTGCCAACCTAACCTGGTCCGGAGCAGTTGTGTAAAAGCAGCACCGCCTACTGACCAATCAATTATCTTGAAAAGCAAAGTTATCTCACGTGTAAGATTGTCTTATATAATACAGCGGGAGCTCCACCTATCCAAACATTTTAGATTGTGCAGGTGCATTTAACACTGTTGCGCGTGCCAAAATGACACTAATATGGACGTTCATACCATAAAACATAACTAACAACTGATTGATCTGATTTTATAGATAGTACCAACAGAGGCTGCCAACACATGATGTTTATGTGTGTGACGTAAAGGCTGTAACTGGGAGTACATCGATCTGGTACGAGTTCACGGGTAGTGAGTCACGGGTTTGACTGCCGCTCCAGGGCCCTTTCATGGGTAGAAGGTTGTGAAAACACGACTTACGGGTTGCATTAGAAACAACGGTATCATTTTAGTAAAAAAAAATTAGAAAACAATTTCAAATTAAAACTGCGCGCAGTGATGAACGGGACCTCGCGCCGGCTTGCGGCCGCGTCACGTGCCGTCCTAACATGTGTGCTGGCAAGATATGCACATGTTAGGACCGCACGTGACGCAGCCGCAAGCCGGTATGAGGTCCCGTTCATCACTGCGCGCAGTTTTAAAAAAAAATCGCGCCGGCTTGCGGCCGCGTCACGTGCCGTCGTAACATGTGTGCTGGCAAGATGTGCACATGTTAGGACCGCACGTGACGCAGCCGCAAGCCGGCACGAGGTCCCGTTCATCACTGCGCGCAGTTTTAAAAAAGCGCAGTTTTAAAAAAATGTTGCGAATTTATGTAATCTGTAGAAGCAGAGGTGCCCTGTGGTGTCCTACTGATTGTTTTGACATTAACATGTAAGACCACATTTAACTGAATTACATGTTGTAACAACTTTAACTAACATTATTAACCCTATATCAACGATCCGATAAATTCCCTAGGAGGAGTTTGTTGAAATACAAGGCGAAAAAGTGAATCAATTCCATTCAAAATGGCCAACTTTGACGGCACGCCACGGACACGCCCTTCAACGTAAAGTCACAAATAGCACGATTTTGGTTCAGCACCACTTCATGACTGTACTGACCAATTTTGAAGCAGATCCGATAAATTCCGTAGGAGGAGTTAGTTCAAATACAAGACCACGGAATTATTCAAAATGGCCAACTTTGACGGCACGCCACGGACACACCCTTCAACGTACAGTCACAAATAGCACAGCGTTCATCCAGCAACATTATTCAAGTGTACTGACCAATTTGGAAGCAGATGCGATAAATTCCCTAGGAGGAGTTCGTTGAAATACAATGCGAAAAAGTGAAATTCCATTCAAAATGGCCAACTTTGACATCACGCCACGGACACGCCCTTCAACGTACAGTCCCAAATAGCAGGGCGTTTATTCAGCACCACTTCATGACTGTACTGACCAAATTTGAAGCAGATCCGATAAATTCCCTAGGAGGAGTTAGTTCAAATACAAGGCGACGGAATTCAAAAATGGCCAACTTTGACGGCATGCCACAGACACGCCCTTCAACGTACAGTCACAAATAGCACGATTTTGGTTTAGCACCACTTCATGACTGTACTGACCAATTTTGAAGCAGATCCGATAAATTCCCTAGGAGGAGTTCATTCAAATACAAGGCAAAAAAGTGAAAAAATTTCAAAATGGCCGCCGAGAGTGAAAATGAAAAAATTAAAATTTCCGACTTCGCGTGGGGTTTGGAGCATGGGTCCAAGAGGCTTTTCTGTAGGCCATGGGACCTTATACGTGCCTACCGATTTTCATACATATTGGTGAAACGTGGCACAGGGGCTGCTTTTTAAAGTTCCTGTAGGGGGCGCTACACATGTGAAACACGAATTTTGGTATGTGAGCTATCGGCACCAGTCTACACGTGACCTGTGAATTTCATATTCATAACTATTACGGTGTCCGCAGAGTGATCGACCCTCCTCTGGCGGCCATGTTGTTTTTTAAATCGACTTAAATTTTGGTGAGCAGTTAGAACTTTGGTACCTAACGGCCATTGAGTTGGTCCCGCTCAAATCAAACATTGCGTCTATGAACTGTGGCTATTTTAGTAACGGGCCACGCCCACTTCGATGCCACGCCCCATTTGAAAAATTGTTGACTTATTCTTGTTCAGAATTTGATTATGAACAACTTTAGTAGAGAGGTCCAACACCATAGGAGTCCAATTAATGTAGATATGTGCAATTTACTATTTTTGGGGTGAAAAACACACCCCTTTTTGAACTCAATGGCTCATGGGTACTTTGAAATTTATCCTACAGACTAATCCTTATGTCAGATTGAAGATAATGGGCCATAGATGATATGTGCCAAAGGAATTTTGTCAAAGTCGAAAAACCTGTGATCCTTGGGGAATTTACTGTTTTTAACTAAATTCAAAATGGCGGGAAATCTGGCTACCGGAAGTGCTAAGTTAGTATCTGCAAATTTCTTCATTATGAGGATTTGCATATGTGTGCAAAGTTTCATGAGTTTAGGTCCAACCGGTGACGAGTTATGCTTGTGCAAACGTTGAAATTTTTGCATAGTTGGTATAGCGCCACCTAGGGGCGAATGTGAATTTGAGGGCTAGAATATCAAATTTTTCACCAGTCCCACAAAATGTGCCAAATAAAAATGAGTTTTCGAATATGTGCAGGGGGGGAAAAATGCAGTCGAAGATGAGGTAAAATAATAAGAAGAAGAAGAATAAACACGAGGGTTTCAATAGGGACCTTGCCATGTTTGGAAACACGAGGGTTTCAATAGGGACCTTGCCATGTTTGGCTCGGTCCCTAATAATTAAAATTGTTTGTATGTTGCGGCTACTCTATGCAAGCTTTAACGTTTTGAACTCTTCAAATCTCTTCAGTTCACTGATTCAACATTGATATTCATCTGAAACTGCAAAGCTTTATTAAACAAAAGTTAAAGTGTATTTGAAGCATTTACTGCATTTCTGCAGGTAATGCATTTTCTAGTAATGTTTGATAGACATAATTAGGGGGGGTTGTTGACTTTGATTTTGGATGATTTGTCAGGCCACGCCATCGTCAGATAATATCAAGTATATTTTATAAATCATATAAAAAACATTATTGTACGATCTATGAATGTAGGCGTCTAGGCTTGGCCTCATAGGCATGTCCGGTAACCACCCAAGCACATGATGTCACACCTGCTCAACAAAGACGAAGAGCGTACCAGAGACATGGCTGTTGATCACTGATCACTGCTGATCGCCGACACCCTACCGGCACAGAGGACGCAGCTCCTCTGCCTCCTCACTAGAATGAGGTGGGGTGTGAATAGCACAATATCCTCTAAGAACTACTGATGTTCAAAGCCAGTAAAAGCGCCGCCTTGAAGGAGGGGCTCCTGTCCCTGGGCTCCTGTCCCTAGGTCTCCCACGCAGCACCATGGGAGATCCCAGCGGGTCGAAGCGTATGGGAGAAGTTCTACAAGTTTACAAGGGATGACAAAGAAACGCTTTACCACCACATCCGCAAGAAAGCAATGCAGGAAATTTTTCCGCAAGTCTTGACAGGCTTGTTGGCCAGTGCCAGCGGGACTTGGTCGGGTAACAGTCTCAAACAGTTCTCTAAAAATAAAACTAACTTTAAAAAACTTAAAATCCTGCGCTAATATAAATATATAAATATATATTAACTTTTTAAAAGGAGGCCAGGTGGGAATGTCAACGTAGTCATGGAGGAGGAAGGGCTGTGGCAGCTGTGTGTCTGAAACTTCCTGTGCTCCCTGATCCAGGTCAGTGATTGGTGGGAAGAGTACATCTACCTGAGAGGGCGCGGGCCAATCATGGTCAACAGCAACTACTACGCCATGGTAAGACTCAACACTGCAACCATGATACATTTACATAATACATGGGGCGGTAGAGCGGGGTGGCTGGTAACCGCAAGGTTGCTGGTTCGATACCCGGCTCCTCCTAGCTAGCTAGGGTGTTGAGGTGTCCCTGAGCTAGGCACCTAACCCTAACTGCTCCTGACGAGTTGGCTGTCGCCTTGCATGGCTGACACTGCCGTCGGTGTGTGAATGTGTGTATGAATGGGTGAATGGTAGGCAATATTGTAAAGCGCTTTGGGTGGCTTCTGGTTACAGAAAAGCGCTATATATAAATGCAGTCCATTTACCATTTACATTTAATCGCCTTATTCAAATGTTGCTCTTCTTTTCCAAATATTTGTGACCCATGGAGCTAACAACCAAAGACAAAGATGATTAACATTCGATGACGGCAATAAAACTAGGTGTGCGCTGACGCCTGAAACTAGTGCTGGGCGGTATGACCAAAAATTGATATCATGGTGTTTTTCTAAATTTGGTTTCACGGTATATGACTATTTTTTTCAGGTGTTCACTAGTGCTGCCAATAAGGACTCATTTTATAATGACTAATATTTTGATTAGTCGACTAATCTAAACGATTGATAAAAAATAAATAGTTTAAAAAAAAATTATCAAAAAATAAATAAAAACAAATACGCACTGAAAGCAGGCAGGCACGCAGCTATGCTGCTCGCGTTTACACTTGCGTGCATGGCGGGGTTTAAAACATAACTTCCAACATAATATTAAGTAATATAACGCAGGTGCGCAAGGCAGTTGAAAACAATTAATTAATACGCGCCGTATTAATTCCCAAGTTTTGAAAAGAAAAGCAAGTATTTTAAGCAACGCTGTTTTTGATTTGTTTATTTGGTTTTGAACAAATAGTTTTGGATGCATGCATCGGCTTTGAGTTGGTTTGTTACTTTGAAATCGCATACTCTCGCCACACACACACACGCACGCGCGCGATCAGATGGATCCGACCAAGATTTCCGTTGCCATTGCGATGGTTTTCCTCTATCAATTATATTCCTTATAATTATATTCCTCTATTAATAATTGAATATAATTATATATAATTATATTCAATTATATTGATATAATTGATATTCCTCTATCTGACTTATATATATATATATATATATATATATATATATATATAAACAAATTATATAGAGAAGCCTTTCATTTTAAAATAGTTGTACATATTTTTAATGAATAGGCCTACATTTTTGTTATATTTTTAAAATGTTCCTATATAGCCTATTATTATAGCTTACATATTAATATTTTAAGTCCACACAAGTCACCTCCGATGCATCCTCGGTTGAACGGCCAGTTTAAGAACGCATCGAGAACACTTCCGGGTTTTTCGTCTGTACTTGACTTGATGCGTACTTTGAATTGGAACAGTACTTGGGCTACGACTGATGACGTTTCACGAGAAAGCAAGTACACAAGTACAGACAAGAACGTGAATTGAGAAACGGCTGTAGTCTAGCCTACGCTACCTTCATAACCTCCTTTTATCAGTCACGTCTCATTCAGTACATTTACATGCACAGCTTAATCTTATTTAAAGCCATAGTTTGACTATGCTCTGCAATTGGACAACTGCAGTTGTCCGGTTATACATGGCGGTAAATCGATTCATTGGCCGAAGCGTGTCATACCCCGGTACGATAGGTGGCGCTGTACCCATTTCAACTAGTGTTAATAGAGCCACCGGCTGACCTCTTTACGTCACCAGCAACAACAAACTCAGGTGGCATTCGAGAAAGATGTTCAGTAGACAGCTGTTAGTTCACTTCGGGTCAATATCATGTCTCAGACGCTCCGCCGCCGGCAGAGCAGCCGGAGGAGTCCGCATACGACCGAGAGGTCGGAACAATGGAGTGTCGGAGAAATGATATGGACCCGAAGTGAATTGACAGCTGTCTACTGAAAACATCGCTTTCTCCTCCATGTCGCGGTTGATCTGGACTTCAGAGAGTCAAAGCCAAAGTTCCTTTCCCCTTATTCCTTCTCCACCATGGCGAGATAACCCCCAGTACGGGTCTTTACTTGTTGTGGAAGTACCAGAGAGTCGGAGAACCTGACGCAGTCTGTAAGATTCATAATATCAGAGAATATCCCCGTCAGTTCGGCCACGGCGCAATTAATGAATAAAGATCGTAGTTACTACTTTACAACCTCGTTGATGAGCAACATTTAGAAAAACATGTACTTTTAATTCAGCCTTAGGTGAAATCGAAGCGTAGTGTGTACTGAATGTTGATGATGATACACTCCTTATAGGGGGTAACTACATTGGCACGACACCGGCTTCCTCCATCTTCTGCACCAGCTTTTTAAATAAATCGCCGACCTGAAGTGAGTTGACAGCTGTCTGCTGTCAACTTCTTTCTCCCGCCGGAGCAGCCCCTCCACCGCCCGTCCGTATACGGCATTCCCGCAAGGAATGAATAAAGATCATAAACACGTCGGGAGAAAAAAACTTTTATTTTGACAGATGTGCCCGAAGTTACTACTTTACAACCTCGTTAATGACCCACATTTGGAAAAACATGTACTTTTAATTCAGCCTTGGGTGAAATCGAAGCGTAGTGTCTGTGTGCTTCCACCTTTAATAAATGCATGCCATGCGCGCTCCTGTGGCCGGGGATACAATTCTTATAGGGGTAACTATATTCACCGGCTTCCTCCATCTTCTGCACCACCTTTTTAATTAAATCGCCGTTTCTCGTTTGGTGATGGCGACAACAACATGACTATCGTCTCCTTCTACTTCCGGCTCATGGCCCCCGGAAAAGATCTCAAGCATGTGCAGAACGCAATTCAACGCATAATCCAATCCCACTCCGTACATGCACGCTTAACTCGACTATGAATCACATTATCTAGGGGTCTTAATTTGACTATGAGTAACCCAATTTGATTCGATTTTAGCTCGACTAAGGTGTATACATGCATCTTAATAATCCATAGTTGGACTAAACCAATAATTCGACTTTCGAGTGTCATGTAAACGCACTGTTTGATACGAGTTCAGGACATTGAGAACGGATGTTCTTTCCTGAAGAGATTGACTTTTTCGGTTCAAAGAGTAAAATGTTTGCAAATGCATCATGGTTAATCTGCATGATTGACTGCATGAATTAATACAGTTTCATTCTCTCTGTAGGACTTCCTGTATGTGTTCCCCACGTCGGTGCAAGCCGCCCGGGCCGGCAACGCCATCCACGCCATCATGCTGTACCGGAGGAAACTGGACCGGGCTCAGATTAAACCAGTGAGTACTCCTAGCTCTCTGTCTCTGTCTCTGTCTCTCTCTCTTTCTCTGTCTCTCTGTCTCTGTGTCTCTCTCTGTCTCTGTCTCTGTCTCTGACTCTGTCTCTGTGTGTCTCTCTGACTCTGTCTCTTTCTCTTTCTCACTCTGTCTTCTGTCTCTGTGTATCTGTGTCTGTGTCACTCTGTGACACTCTCTCTCTCTCTCTCTCTCTCTCTCTCTCTCTCTCTCTCTCTCTCTCTCTCTCTCTCTCTCTCTCTCTCTCTCTCTCTCTCTCTCTATATTGTTTTCGCTCTCAATTGTTCCCCCCCCCCCCCCAAAAAAAAAAACATGCATGGCGCTCAAATGCTTGGTTTCTTACGTAACTTGCACACTTAAACACACCGTACATGTGTCTTGAAATAGGCCTCTCCCCATCTGTTAAGGTTCTGTAACCCAGAGGTCAGCTGAAAACGTTGGTACATTGTAAAGTAGCATTCGTCGCTGTGGTTGGTAATCCAACAGGAAGTGGTTATTACCATGATACACATAGTGGACTCCTCATACCCACCCCAGGCAAAAGTGGGGGCCTCTCCTGCTCTCTCAGCGCCTCCACCTGCCCAGTAAAGATTGTCTCTGTTCTGCTGTTTTTGTCCCTGCCTCGTGTGTCGGACGCTGCGTTAGATTTACTTGCTGGCCAACAAGGTGCCCCTGTGTTCTGCTCAGTGGGAGCGCATGTTTAACACCACCCGCGTGCCTGGGGCCGAGACAGGTAAGAGGGGAGGGCACACCTGACGCTCTGCACCCTGACCCAAGCCCCCGACTGTAGCGCCATCGCCACGGGCAACCCATGTGAAACCCTTGACCCCGTCCTGTGCTCCTATGTCACCCGGTACCACCCTGATCCGCTCTCTCTGATTGGCCTGCCTCAGTTTCCCCTAAGAGAAACCCCTCACAAGCTACTTTCCATTTTACACGAGCATCAAATCGGCTCTGTTTTGATGGGCTACGTTCCAGGGTTGTGGTACTGGTTGTCATGGAGACGGTAGGTCATGGGTTTCTGCCCCCACCCCCCCGCTCACCCCTCCTCCTCCTCCTCCTCCTCCGCCGGAAGGACGGCCAATCGGCCCCCCTCCCGCTACGAGGTCCGCTTTCAATCCAACCATCCTTCTGGGCCTGCTCATCCATCCCCCCTAGCTGTCTGTCCCTAGGGGTCTGTCCCTAGCTGTCACTCCCCTAGGGGTCTGACCTCTAGGGGTCTGTCCCTAGGGGTCTGACCTCTAGGGGTCTGACCTCTAGGGGTCTGTCCCTAGGGGTCTGACCTCTAGCTGTCTGTCCCTAGGGGTCTGTCCCTAGGTGTCACTCCCCTAGGTGTCTGACCCCCATAAGTGTCTGTACCTAGGGGTCTGTCCATGTGTGTGTTCTGGGCTACTTGCAGGTTTTTCATTTACCTTTTGTTTTGTTTTATCATCTCTCTGTTTGACTCTCCCATTTGCTTTTCAGCTCATGCTCCTAAACACTATCCCCATGTGCTCATCCCAATACGAGCGTATGTTCAACACCAGTCGTGTTCCCGGTGTAGACACAGGTAGAGTCCTAGTGGCACCGTCTCTCCCACACCGCCTCCGCATGCCCAGCCTCCCTCCCCCGTCCAGACCAATCCCCTGTATGAGATAATGCATGTGACCTGGCCCACGGGCGTGGCCGGTCCTGATTTGCATGTGAGGTTCAACCGCCTCAAGCCCTAAAATTAAAAAGAAAGAGCAACTTGTAGGTTTCAATCCCCGCTTATTTCATATCTATGCATTATGTAGCCAATGGATGGTCTGGTCACACACGTTCCATTAAAAGTCCCGCTTAGGCTAAATAGAAAGAAATGGAAATAAATTTAGGAATGGATTTGCTATATGTTATATGTTTATGTTTCCCTCCTGCATTAACCGGAGACGCCAGCCTGCAAGTTGCGCTTTTACGTTGTTGTGAGGTATATAAACAAAAACATTCTAAAAAGATAAAACATTATAACCTTTTAGTTATTTAGCAAAGGGTACAAAGTGCTTAACAGGAATCAAACAGATGTTATACTACTTGAAATAATTAATAATAGTTTTATGGTGTTATATTATATGGCATGGTAGTATAGAGACCTTGCTGGTATCTCGGGACAATTAATAATTAGTGTAGTTATCAGTTTATTGCATGTAGATCCCGGTCACTTTCTACTTACCAAACTGGACCGCTGAGCTGAGCCACAAGAAGATACTTTATGTGGAAAGTCCTGAACTCTTGATCAATATCTCAATTTATTGGCCGTCAACAAAATCTACAAATTAACACAGCCATTGAGAACAGATCCACCTCTGTTGGCTACATCATTGACTACGTCAATGTAGTCAATGTTTAAAGTAAATTGCGACACCAATGGAACCTCCGGAACGCACTGAATACTGGACTTGGAACAAAGTGCTCTTACCACCAGGCCAGGCCTGTTGTGTAAATGCTATTCCTCCAGAGGTCATGAATTCTGATCTACATCAAATTCTTCACAACCTAGAAGGAGGTTTGGGCTGTAAGGAACTGCACCATAGCTCCAACACTGAGGACGCCCCTCTCCACGACCAGCTCCAGGAGAGCCTAGCTTCAGTGTTGCAGTGCGTACCCTATGGGCTGCGCGTGGAGGCACCCCACACCCGAGAGCCACACCCAGCTCGGAGGAGCCTGTTCTTCAAGTATTGAAAACAGGCTTACAAATATATTCAACCAATCACATATTGTGTCAGGTCAAATGACAATGAATTAATAACTGTTTTAACTGTCTAGTTTAGTTTGTGTTTCAAATATATTTAACTAATTAACCGGAGATGGTGTCAGTTGCACTGCACCTGTCAATCATGGCCGACATGCGGATTGAGGCCACCTCGTTCCTAGAGAGGCAGGTTCCACACCCAGCCTTGCTCTGGGGCGGACGCCCACACTCATCCTGGACATGAGATGTAACGGTGCAAGGATGTTGTGCTCCGGGGAAAGCAGGGGACTAACATAGACTCCTCCTTCTGGCTCCTCTGCTTGTTTGAAATCTGAGCATCACCGCAAAGCAGAACACTTATCTACGATATGACGCTCAAAAGAGCGTTTGAGTTTGATTGCTGCTGCTCCGAGTGATGCTTGTCAAACAACCAGCCAGCCTCATGACTCGCGGTCACCAACCGCCCATCTCCTCCTCCTCCCTCCATCTCAAGCTCCCCCCTCACGATGCACGTCATAGATGTGTAGTCGTGTAATGGTGTATCATGTGTTGGATACACTTGGTATAGTGCTACGCAATTACATACTATCATATTTGGGTGTAGAGGTGGAAATGGTAAAATGACCACACTAAATTCAATAGAAGCTACCAAACAACATATTTTGGCAGTAAGCACAGTACATTACTCTTATTTAACTATTCTCACCCATATCCACGTGTGTGTGTGTGTGTGTGTGTGTGTGTGTGTGTGTGTGTGTGTGTGTGTGTGTGTGTGTGTGTGTGTGTGTGTGTGTGTGTGTGTGTGTGTGTGTGTGTGTGTGTGTGTGTGTGTGTGTGTGTGTGTGTGATACTGCTATAAACCATGTTAACCTCTTCAATCCACATCCCTGTCTCTTCCCTGTATTGGTTGCTGGGTTGGTTGCGTTTCAGACGTCCTGCAGCACGTGAACGACAGTAAACACATCGCCGTGTTCCACCGCGGCCGCTTTTACAAGGTGTGGGTCTTCTACGACGGACGCCTGCTGTTGCCCCGGGAGATTGAGCAGCAGATGGACAGGATCCTAAACGACCAATCAGAGCCTGCCCCAGGAGAGGCGTTCCTGGCTGCACTGACTGCAGGAAAGAGGTAGTTGACTCCTGGTCAACTACCTCCCCAACAAGCTCCTCCCCCTTCATCATCCCCCTCATCCAGCTGCAGATCCAAATATCTCTACGTTAAGTCGATAATGTGCAATATGCACCCGGTTGTCCCAACCCTCCATCCTCTCCCCCCCCAGAACCCCCTGGGCCAATGCCCGCGACACCTACTTCAGCCGGGGGAAGAACAAGCAGTCACTGGACGCCATCGAGAAGGCGGCCTTCTTCGTGACGCTAGACGACACCCAGCAGCGCTACGACGCCAGCAGCCCCGTGGCCTCCCTGACCAGCTACGCCAAGTCCCTGCTACACGGCCAGTGCTTCGACCGGTATGCCCTCATCCTTCTGTCCTTCTGTCCTGCTTCTCCCTGTCCTTTGGTTTTCCCTTAGGAGTGTATAAATCTTCTTGTGTTCTAAGGGGTTTGATAAGTCTTCCTCTTGTGTTCCAGGGGTTTGATAAGTCTTCCTCTTGTGTTCCAGGGGTTTGATAAGTCTTCCTCTTGTGTTCCAGGGGTTTGATAAGTCTTCCTCTTGTGTTCCAGGGGTTTGATAAGTCTTCTTCTTGTGTTCCAGGGGTTTGATAAGACTTCTTCTTGTTTTCCAGGGCGTTTGATAAGTCTTCTTCTTGTTTTCCAGGGCGTTTGATAAGTCTTCTTCTTGTGTTCCAGGTGGTTTGATAAGTCCTTCAACCTGATCGTCTTCAAAAACGGCACCATGGGTCTGAACGCAGAGCACTCATGGGCTGATGCTCCCATCATTGGCCATCTGTGGGAGGTCTGGACATGAACTCCTTATTCGGTTCACTCATCATCTCCCGACTACACCTTCTCCCCATGCTTGACAACAGGCGCGTAGTGGACGCGGGGGACATGTCCCCCGCACTTTCCGTATCTGTGCCCTCTGTCCCCTGCACTTTTTACAATCGCTCAATCATTTGTTACAATCGCTCTATCATGTCGTTACCCAGGGCTCTCGAGTCTCACGCATCTGTGCACGGTTTTGGATATGACACGCAGCGCAGCTTTGCTGTGTGTCATATTGACGAAACACAAACTGGACAAACTAAATAGGAGACAGATTGCTCAGCAATTCATTGTGGCTAATGAGAGGCGCAGAAACACGTTTGGGTGCTTCACTTAGGCTAGATGTGTACATGCTTGTGTTATATGTAGCCTCCGGGGGGCTTCCTTAGTGTGGTACTGATTGGCTCCTTCTGAGACAGCCACTGTTCTCAGAGGTCGTCCTTCGTCATAATATTATTTTGTAATGTAATATAGTTCTATCAGGAGAGCCTGCAGAATATGATACTTGTTTACAGTGTTATGTCACTTTTTGTTTGTCAACAAATGATGTGGCTTATTACCCAGTTACCTTGTCACTTCCATGCCATTTTGTGTGCTATTGACTTAACATAACTGCTTATAGGAACAACTGAACTTTCTATGTTCAGTGTTGTCACTTGTCTGTCTATTTACCCTGCAGATGCCTGAGGGTCATTCTGTGTCAACTCAATCAGAGTTTGGCAGCTCAAACTTTTGATTTTGATAATTTCACTTGAGTCTGTGCTGTACGGTAGCTGTTTGAGGTTATTTGGTTATTCAGCCACTAAGGAGAGGCGCAATTGAATGCGAGGATGATAAATCACTCAATAGAAGTCGGCTTACTCCTTACTCCCCTCACTTCTGAAATGTTGGCTATGCCCCTGCTTGACAAGGACCTACTTGTACATTGTCATTGAAACCTTTGCTCTGATTTTCCTATCCAAGCTTAGCCTGGGAACTAGACAAATCTGCTCTGACCTTTGCATCTGACCCCCCTGCAGTCCTGGCCCAGGTTGGGCCAATCACAACTGTTTATATAATAGGGGGGTGGGGGGGGGGGGGTTTAATAGGATTACTGAACAGAGGCGCACACTATGGGAGCACCCTTGAGGCATTATCATAAACAACCAAAATGATTGCCACTGATGCCTCACATGTTTTGTTGCTCTGATTGGTTGTTGTCCATCCAAGTGTGTCCGGATGAATTTTGGTCTGCGCCCGTTGACAACTCCAAAACCGAAAACGACCTGAGATGTTCGGATTTGTGAATTTGCAAATTTGCCATTGCTAACCACGTGGATTTGAGTCCCCCTGCTTCTGGTTATGGTTCAAACCCCTTCTCTGTCTCTGTTCCAGCATGTTCTCTGCAGTGACCCCAAGATGAGCTACACAGAGGAGGGCCACTGCTGTGGGGAGCCCCACCCTAACTTGCCGGGGCCCCAGAGGATGCAGTGGGACATCCCTGCTGAGGTAAGACCCCTGATCCCGACATCAAAGCAGTACGGCCTTGAACCACTGGTCACTGTGGGAGCTAGCCTGGTCGATCCTTGAATGGGAGACAATTGGGTGGCTGTAGAAGCTGTCCCTCCTAACATATCTCCCCCATGCCCCAGCATGGAGCCGGGGAAGAGCACCTTCTCCCAGAGAAAACGAGGTCCTGCCTCCCGGTGGTCACTAATGGAGGCCCTCCCTGGTAGAGTAGGGTAACCCAGTGTCCTGGCTCCTGGTGGTCACTAATGAAGGCCCTCCCTGGTAGAGTAGGGTAACCCGGTGTCCTGGCTCCCGGTGGTCACTAATGAAGGCCCTCCCTGGTAGAGTAGGGTAACCCGGTGTCCTGGCTCCCGGTGGTCACTAATGAAGGCCCTCCCTGGTAGAGTAGGGTAACCCGGTGTCCTGGCTCCTGGTGGTCACTAATGAAGGCCCTCCCTGGTAGAGTAGGGTAACCCGGTGTCCTGGCTCCCGGTGGTCACTAATGGAGGCCCTCCCCGGTAAAGTAAGGTGCAAACTGGCACCTTAGTGGGTTCTACACCCCAACAGGGGATGAGCTGTAATATACCCACTCACTACATAAAAGATCCCATATTATGCTTTTTTAGGGTTACTAATTGCATTTGGGGGTACTACCAATGCATGTATGTTAGAAATACCCCTTATTATTCTCACACTTTTAATTTTTGCAAAGCCATTCATTTCAGCATCTTTCAAAAATGGTCTGATTTGTAGGTCTGTATTTAAGGCCCCCCTCCCGAGTCGCCCAGTCTGCCGTGATTGGTCAGCACGCCCATTCTTATGCGATTGATCGCATGTTTCGGTTAATTCACACCCCGGAGAAGTTGTAAACATTGCTGGTAGCCGGGAGGTACAACTTCTGTACTTCAGCCCCGCCCACTGCACGGCCTGACGTCACACCGTTACAGAAGTAAAGTTTGAGTGAAAACAAGCTGTTTCACACACTTATTGAGGGGCGTTCTCGGTGGGAGCAAATACTCCCCCTGGCTTGGGCTTAGATTTTTCGAGTTAAGCAAATGCAAAACATGTATACATACGTCATATAACAGTCTAAAGCAGGGCTCTCAGACTCATTTTCACCCCAGGCCATATAAGCATTATGGTTGCCCTCAAAGGGCATGTTGTAACTGTAAGACTATAATTTAACTTTCTTAAGATATTGTTAAATAACTGTCTCTGCGTTTGATTATTTATTGAAGTGTACAAATATACATTGCATACTTGTACATACAGTTACATATTTTTTTAATATATGTAAGCACATTGCTCTGTGTTAAAATAACATAAATCCCTTTAATAAACACACATTGCTCCATCAATCAAAGATCATACTGTTCAAGTGAATAACATTTGACATTCAAGTGAATTATTACATCAACTTTACTAAGCTCAAAAACCGCGCTCATACCCAGCCACCTTAATTCTGTATGTCACAGCACATCTCCATACTAGAAGCCCATCTCCTTCAAAAACTGCTGGAACTGGCAGTGATCCACAAGCCTGAATCACTGGCACATAATGACCTAATGACCGTGGTCATTATCAGTGGAGAACTTATCCCTTTGCGGGCTCCAGGCATATTACATTATAACAAGGGTCCGCGGGTGGAATTGTTGACGGGGGGGGGGGGGGGCTGGTTTGCCTAATAGTACGGCCCGCCCCTGGTCATTATATCATCCAGTTCCAGAACCATTCTACACAGGGCTTCTTGGTGGAGAATGCAATTATAGGTCATCAGAGGTCTGTGGCAGAACTTTTTAGCATTTTCTATTTCAATAGTCCAGCCAAGCCTGTTCTTTAATTTGGCCCGCAGGCCGCGAGTTTGAGACCCCTGGTGTGAAGCAAAGGGAAAAGTCGAAAAAGCATGATATCACCCCTTTAAGTTCTTCACTGTCTTAAAGTGATGTATAACTGCAATGACTTATTATTCAAATGAATGACCTTAGTGACTTTGAGCTGCTGTAGTAGTTGTCCTAAGCTGCCCCCTGCTGGCAGCGTGACTGCACAGAGAGGCAGCTGGGGATATATTTTATATTAATATCAGGAGGGATTGTGGGATCCTACTTTTTGAGTGGTTCAGCCCCTAATGTCAAGGTGACATACATACAGATATTAGTTTGTTTAGTAGGTATTCAAATCTCTATTTAATATTCGAAAGCTTTGTTATTTATTTGTACTGTAACTTGTGTATATTTAATATTATTGTTTTAATATCTATGGATATTCGGGACCTGAAGGTAGAAGGCTAGGTTACATTTTCTCTATATCTCTATATGTAAGGGCTAGACGTCTGACTGACAAATCATGGGTTAGTTTTGTAGTTGGGATATTCAAACATTGGAATATTCTGGTAGCACTTTGAAAGCTGCTGTCCAGTGAGAGGATACGCAAGACATTAACCCCCCGGCCATCACTAATGGTTTTGGAGGGTTTTAATAATGAGCATATTTTTCATTTATTGTGTGTGTGTGTGTGTGTGTGTGTGTGTGTGTGTGTGTGTGTGTGTGTGTGTGTGTGTGTGTGTGTGTGTGTGTGTGTGTGTGTGTGTGTGTGTGTGTGTGTGTGTGTGTGTACTTGAGTCTAACCACTGCGTGGTGATGTGTGTCCCAGTGTCAGGAGGTTATCCAGAGCTCTCTGTCCGTGGCCCAGGCGCTGGCTGAGGACGTGGACTCTCACATCATCCCATTCAGTGACTTTGGGAAGGGCCTGATCAAGAAGTGCCGCACCAGCCCCGACGCCTTCATCCAGATCGCCCTGCAGCTGGCCCACTTCAGGGTATGTCTGGCTAGTTCAAAATAACTAGTTCATTGAACAAGTTTATTTTTCTATGAACTTTGAACTGAACTGAACATATTTTTAACTAAAGAACTTGAACTTGAACTAGTTCAGATTTTGTGAGATTCTGAATTGATGCTTAGGTCCAGATGACATGTTTATTGAATACTAACTGCCTTACTGAGTTACTGCCTTAGTTTTGATGAATGAAACAGGTGTACAAATAATATCCACAACAATTTGAGATTGTAGTGATGGGCAGCAGGTAATGGAGAGGATTAATTTAAAAGATAAGCACAGAATACAGTTTTTCTTCAGTTTCTAAAAAAACTGTTAATGAACTGAACATGAACTAGTTCAAAACTGAATTGGTGAACTATGAACGTGAATTTATTAATTTTCTTTTGCATGAACTGAACTTTGAACTAGTTAGATAGAGATATCATCTAGATAGATATCATCCACATGTTATGATAGATAGATAGATATCTTTCACATGTTATGATTGATAAATAGATATCTTTCTACATGTTATGATAGATATCTTTCCACATATTATGATAGATAGATAAGATAGGTAGATATCTTTCACATGTTATGATAGATAGATAGATATCTTTCACATGTCATGATAGATGGATATATAGATAGATATCTTTCACATGTTATGATAGATAGATAGATAGATATCTTCCACATGTTATGATAGATATCTCTACCAAAATAAATGAAATAAGACACTAGTTTGTAAAAAATAACATCACATTGATCCACCATTCTTGAGGCTAATAAGCATTTTTAAAACTAACTATTGCATTACTTGGTAGGTGGATTAAAGCGTATCTTCAACCTGGAGTCCCTAGAACATGGAACATATGGATGTCAATGTTGTTGGGACATGGAAATATGTCCAGTACTGTCATGAACCATCATCCATGTTGTAAAGATCGCTAGTTAGCATGTTCACTAACTAGCGATTAGCGCCTATTAGCGATTTTGTTGTTATGCTTGCTATCCATGTTATAACGAAAATGCCTACATTAAACAGAATAATGATAATGCCATCAAAGGGGGAAATGGGACATGGAGATATGTCCAGTACTGTCATGAACCAACGCTGGCCGCGGCGCTCTGCGACCGGCCGGGGCTGGTGCCCCGCGGCCAGCGTTTGGTGGTTGTGCTTGTTATTAAGAAAATGCCTATACAACATTGAAACGGCATAATGATGATGCGGTGGTCATCATCATTTATTTAATGATTATTAACATAGAAAACACTTACATTTGTTTTCGATCCTGTCGCATCTTTTCGCCCGCCATCTTGCTTGGGATTTTTCTTGATTTTCCATTTTCTCACAAGGTATTGTGGGAGCAAGCCATAACCCCTGTCTGCTGGTGTGCCCATCGAAAATCTCAACTTTAAGGGGATGTTAGCCCTACCCCTTAGCCCTCAATATAAGGACTAATGGGACAACCCTACGCTGCACGTGAACGCGCAACAGCGAGGGGTAGGGTTGAGATTTTGGGTTAAGGGCAGTAATGGGAATCAGCCTAACTGCCCGGGTTTCAACCCACAGGACAAAGGGAAGTTCTGCCTGACCTACGAGGCGTCCATGACGCGTCTGTTCCGGGAGGGCCGCACAGAGACGGTTCGCTCCTGCACCAACGAGACGTGCGCCTTCGTCCGCGCCATGCTCCGCGATGAGACGGTGAGGAAGGGCCCCTAGGGTCCAACTGAAGGGCCGCTACCTTGTCCCTTAAGGGATCCCCGTAGTATGTCACCTTTTGCACACAAAAGATCCCAGAAAGGTTTGACATTTTTGGTAAAACAGTTGACGTTGCAGCACGTGATTGGTCCAATCCCTCGTATGAATCAGGTCTCTCCTATTGAGAAGCAGCCAGACAGGATAGTCTAAGGGCCAGAGGAGGTGAACATCTCACCTTACAGAACGTTGCCATCTAGTGGCCAAGCCCACTGGTTGATCAGCACAATGTTCTTACGTCATACGGTGGCCATTTTGATTAATCATATTGTCCTTCATGAAGTAAAAGATATGAATCATCTGGTGCTTATTGTCTTTATGGTTATGCTTCAGCCTCACTCCTGTCACTAGTACTAGCAAATTCCAGTTATTTGCTAATACTAGCAAATACTTATTCTATCTAACATGTATTAAACTACTAAAAATATGTGGATTACATATCCATGTATTCTTGTGTGTTATCTGACAAACGGATGAAGAGTATATAGTTTACTGTTTTGTTGTAATGAGTAACATTACGTGTTCGTTTTGAAATTGAAGTAATCAGTTATTTAAAAAAAAAAAAAGGCGTTCACACTTTTCTCCTTTCCTACTTCCTGCTGCATACTGTGCGTGTGTAGCTCAGCTAGCCAGATGCTAAACAGTGTAGCCTAACATGACTATATAGTAAGGCACTTGGCCTCCTGCCTGTTATTTCACCATTCAACAAACCTCCAGTGGAATAGATTTAAAGAACCATGTGCCGCAGTATTCATTCCCCTTTGTGTTTGAGGAATGTTGAAAGAAGCTTGAAAGGAGCATTGTATAATCTGGGCAGAGTGAGACATTAAAAGACAATTCCGGTATTTAGCACATTGAGCCCCCTTTCTGGTTTGTCTAGGATGAAATAGACTGGTTGACACCGACATTTTGACTATTGGTCCTGTCTTGGGTATTTGGTTCATTTTGAATCGCCCCTGCCTGCTTCAGAATAGCTGGCTTTGGGTAGCTACAAACCTGTCTTTAAAACAACACTAAACGTTACCCAATGTACATTACCCAACATGTAGATAATCCAGCTGATAGTACCTCTATCTAATGCCTATTCTAGCTCATATAGCTTTTAATACAACTGCTGTCTAATCCTTTCTTCAACAAATACTTCAAGGATATACAATATTTACCTTGTCCTTCTATCAAATAAAAAATCTATCAAATACTCTAGTACAATACTTCCTGTTAAACCCCTGCGCTATCTAACGCGTTCCATGTGAATCTGATGATCTCAGAGAGAGGAGTGTCTGATTCCTCCGTCAAACCCCTGCTCTATGTAACCTGTGTTCCATGTGAACCTGATGTTCTTCAGAGAGAGGAGTGTCTGAAGCTGCTGAAGGAGGCAGCAGAGAAGCACCAGAGCTTGTACCGCCTGGCCATGACCGGGATGGGCATCGACCGCCACCTCTTCTGCCTCTACGTGGTGTCTAAGTACCTCGGGGAGGAGTCCGCCTTCCTGAAGGAGGTAAGAGCAGGGGGGCTGAAAACTGCCAGGGAACCCAAAATCATTGGGAAAACCATATGACGTTTCAAGTGTTATTGCCAGTTCGGTGTGGAGCTCAGTCTAGGCAGCGATTGATGATGTCAGAGAGAGGGTTGAGGTCCTTCCAACACATCGTATAACCACACAATGTGTAGCACATTTTATTTCTTTTTTTTTTTAATGTAAGGCTATTGATCAAACCTGACATATAGCAGGGCAATAATTATGGGTATAAAGGATAATTATAGTTATTATTATATCATAGTATTATCACAGTATGAAGTCTGTGATTTGTCAGGGCTACATCGTCATGACCAGTATTAATGGCGCCCCCAGGTTGTCAGATGTCATACTTTAGATCCATGATGGGTACAGATTTATTTAAAGGGGAGACCGACTTGAAACTGAATTGAAGTGGGGTTTACAGTTAACAGCCCTGAATGTATTTTTGTGAGGTGGGGTGAGGGGCTCTCCTTTTTGAATAGGACGTGTAGATCACAACGTCACACCGCCATAACCTCCTCCATTTTGAAAGCATGGGAGCGTTGGATGTGTGTTATTATGTCGGTAGCAATGGTGCTTCTGTCATTGTTTAGTCATTAATTGTGAAATGAGTTTTGTAAATCCCATTGAGACCGAACCGGAAATGGAAAGGGGGCTGTTTACGTTTGGTTGTAGTCTTTTCGCTCGGTTCTCTGTCTCAACAGTAGGGCTAGAACTGAGCGACTATATGCATTAGCGAAATGGTCTGGCGACGTCAGGTTACAGTAGGGCGGCATTAGCTCAGGGGGTAGAGCGGGTTGGCTGGTAACCGCAAGGTTGCTGGTTCGATCCCCGGCTCCTCCTAGATGAGTGTCGAGGTGTCCCTGAGCAAGGCACCTAACCCTAACTGCTCCCGACGAGCTGGCTGTCGCCTTGCATGGCTGATGCCGCCGTCGGTGTGTGTATGAATGGGTGAATGTCAGGCAATATTGTAAAGCGCTTTGGGTGGCCAAAATAATGCGCTATATAAATGCAGTCCATTTACCATTTACAGTACAACCCCCTTGTGTGTGTGTGTGTGTGTGTGTGTGTGTGTGTGTGTGTGTGTGTGTGTGTGTGTGTGTGTGTGTGTGTGTGTGTGTGTGTGTGTGTGTGTGTGTGTGTGTGTGTGTGTCCCCTCCAGGTGCTGTCCGAGCCATGGAGGCTGTCCACCAGTCAGACCCCCCTGCAGCAGGTGGAACTGTTCGACCTCGTCAGACACCCAGAGTACGTGTCTTCTGGGGGAGGATTCGGCCCAGTGAGTACCCCTCTGTACACTCAGACACAGTACTACTAAATGTAAATGTTCACAGGCCAGTCTCTGCCTCTCCAATATGGCTGCGTTGTTGACGTAGGATCTAAAGGACAATACTGTGTCAATGGTTGCATGTCTGTTATACCACTCAATAGATTGTAATCTTGTGTATTTCATACCATCTACTTTCTGAATGCGTTTTACTTGTTTTAAAAGTGATTGGCTTCCCTTTAATCCTATAGTAGGTAAGTTGACCTCATAGTCCATTATGTTAAAGTGGACAAAACTGTCTGACCCATCTTTCTCACCAGTCTCCGTCGCCTGTCTGTCTGACTCACCTGTCTGTCTGCACGTGTTAGGTGGCTGACGATGGCTATGGTGTGTCTTACATCATTGTTGGTGAGAACCTCATCAACTTCCACATCTCCAGCAAGCACTCCAGCCCAGAAACTGTAAGTGGGCCTGCTTTTGCTTTTGATTATGCTTGTTTTTTGCTTTATTCAGCAAATTATTTTATTTATTTTATCCACTTGTTGTGTTAATTGTACTGGAAAATCCCTAATGTGTGTGTGTGTGTGTGTGTGTCTCTCTCTTTGCTCTTTGCTCTGGTCTAGGACTCCCATCGTTTTGGAGGCAACATCAGACAGGCCATGTTGGACATTCTGGCTCTCTTCCAACTGGACAAGAAGTCCGTCAAGTGATTTCACCACCAAGTGAATCACCTCAGAAAGTTTTGTAAATGCAGATTATTCATGACGCTTGTACAGAGAGAGGAAAAATAAGAAATTGCAGTAGAAATTTATTTGTAATCGATGTTGAAAGAAGCTTGGGAAAATATTTTTTTCACATGTTTTGGGTTCTATTTTGTTAGATGATTGATTATTTTGTGATTGGTTTTGTGCGTGTGTGAACGTCGCCACGGTTCCAGTGGACTGCTAGGGCAGGGAGCGGTCGTCTCCCTGCTGGCCTGTTTGCACGGTGCCTTAGAGAGCCACTCAAGAACACGATCAGTAGGAAGAGGGGTTCTGCAGCGTACAGACCCAGTCTCACCGGGGGCTCGTCCGTACATTTATGGGAGGTGAAGTTGGTGCAATAGTTCCCCCTGTAGCTGGATTCCCGTCCAGCGCTGGTGTTGAAGGTTTTGTCTCATCGTTTTGGCTGTCCTCTCCTGGCGTAGGATCACTCCTGTTGTTTAGGGATCGGGGTAAAAGGCAGACCTCCATAGTTCAATCTCAACAGCAAGTTCATTTCAGGAACAATATCTCCTCCATTGCCTTTCTGACGATTGTATGTAACACTTTTGTTTCTTCTTTGGTAGCTGCAAGGATTGTGTGGCGTCATCGGATCACATCTGTTCTGTTTTTGATTCATCATTTTCATGCTCAGGTTTTTATTCACTTGGCCTAGTATTCTCACCGAGCGCTGGTTGTAGCAGTGCACGACTATTACCCTCTCGCATGTACATTACGCAGCCCTAGTGGTCCGGCTCACGTTGCTCTGCTTTGTCCTGTGGCAGACGGGCGGGGGGGCGCTGGTATTTATCGGGTAGAGTGCTGTTTCCCCACGGTGGGTCAAACACGGGCTGGTGGGTTTTTGTTCTCACTTGCACATGGTGGGTGGTGAGTTTAGCAGAGTGTTCGTATGTTCTCACACTGAGGCCCTGGGTTAGGCACTGGCACACCTTGCCCCTACCCTCCTCCCCCAGGTCCTGCGTTCAACTCGTGTCGTTCTTCGACCCGTCTCAGCCCAGTACGTGACCCGTTTTGGACGTGCAGCAGGACCAGCGGTGTCTGGACCCACTTCTCGGTCAGCGTTGTGGTGTTGTAGTAGTTGCCTTGGTTCCCATGTTGCCGTCTCGCATCGTTGTTGTGTTGCGGTGAATATGTAAATACAGAGGAACTACAGTCAAGATGTACTTTGGGTACGGGTGGCAGTGCAAACCTATTTCCTGTTCATGTTTATTTATTTATTATCAATGTTCAGCTTTTGATTCTCCAGCCCTGCAAGTCTTTTAGTCCAGATTTATTTACTGTCCAGCTAAGGATGAGCACCAAGTTAATATTTGTTGTTTGCTGAAAAGACTATGAACAAAATGTTTTATGATTCCTTTTTAACAGAGCAGAGGTTTTGTTGATGCAGACCTAGAAGATGTGGTGTAGCTTAACACCCTGCGTTCTGTAGACCTGGTTATAAAACCTGCTGCATGGTGTCACAGAGGGAGCTGTAAGTTGGTGTCAAACTTTGTGTCAAAAATACGAGCAGCGGATATACCAAAACAAGTTTTAACACAATAAAAGCGAATGTAAACAACTATCACCTGGTAAATATCTTTGTATTCATGTGTGCGTGAGTGGGAATTTTCATTTTTCCATGCCATTGAAGCCCTTTGAATCTTGAGAGAATCTTGAAAGATATGGCAGGCATTCCCCCAGTAACCCAAAACAAACCTTTTAGAAAAACAATAATACGCTATTATTACAAGTTTTTTAAACCAATATTCACAGGCAGAACAGAGATGCTTGCTTTCTATTGCAGACGTTTTTACACACGTGGTGAAATCAGGGCAGGCAATCTGAAATGTTCAACATGAAAGTTATCCTTACAGTTTATCAGTTTAATTAGGGTGCCAAGCACAAAGTGCGAAGGCAACCTATTGTAATCGTTTGTTTTATTATTATTATTCCGCCACGTTTGACTTACACAGCCTAAACCGCTCGCACGCTTTTTATGAAATTTACTACAGCTGTAGAGGTTGACTCAAACAGACAGCAAATATTACACTGATTGGCCCAAAGGTGGCGCTATAGCAACAGTCCAAAAATGCAAACTTAGAACAAGCATATCTCGTAACTGCTTTGTCTTACAGTCATGAAACTTTGTTCACACATGCATATCCTCATGGTGAACAAATATGTCTCAAACATTAAATTGCCTAAGGATCCCAGGTTTTTTGACTTTGACAAAGATCCTTTAGCCCATATCATCTATGGACCAATGTCTTCAATCTGACTTAAAGATTAGTCTGTACAATAAATTTTAAAGCACCCATGAGCCATTGACTTCTAAAAGGGGTGTGGTTTAAACCGTGAAAAGACTTAAATGCTCATATCAACATCAAATTGGACTCCTATGATGAGTCCAATACAAAAGTTGTTCAGAATCAAATTCTAAACAAGATAAAGTCAACATATTTTCAATTAGGGCGTGGCATCGAGATGGGCGTGGCCACTGACTAAAATGACCACAGTTCATAGACGGAATGTTTGATTTGAGTGGGACCAACTTAGTGGCTGTTGGGTAAAATTAAGTTGATTGACAAAACAACATGGCCGCCAGAGGCTCAAATTAACATTAATATTAACATTCATCATCCAAAATTAACTTAATGCCAAAAAGCAAGGATAACTTAAAGCAATCATCATCATCATTGTATCTATATCGGGCTATAGGGAGTGCTATAACAATTAACTGAAAATCCTACGCTCAATCTTAGGTGACTAAAGGTGGGGTTAACTTGAGTCAATCATCACACAAACTTGGTGTACTTAAAGAAGCATAGGTCAAGGTTAACCTGGCTAAATCCATATGGTTCATCCATATAGGACCATAGGGGGTGCTACAGCAATTAATTGAACATTTTAAAGACTCATAACTCCTCAGCCATTTGACTTACAGTCATGAAAGCCTATCACTAGATCTAAGCTGAGGCTATTCCATAACTGTCAGATATGTTATTTTTAAGGTGTGGCAAGGAAATGGTTCCAAGGGACGGTTGATGGTAGCTTCCAAAGAAGTACCTTTACATTCCACCTATGATTAGCCAAAGGTATTACTTCAGGATTCCTGATGGACAGGTTGGTAAGTAAGCAGAGAACCATTCTGCCCCAGCCATTGCCAATTTAGCCCACAATGATGTTTTCACTTGTTCTCTACCTGGTAGGATATTTTAAACTTTGAACTCTCTCTCCCAATGTGTTACAACTATCGCTAAGCGAAACAGCTGTGCAAATCTATACGGTTAGAAACTCCAGAATACGCTGATCATCCTGATCAAATTTTGGATCAGTTTTCCCCAAAAACACTAACCAGTGTTGCGAGATTGGGCTGTTCCCCTCCCAACTGGGCTACTTTTCATCACTTTAGGCTGGAACAGTTAGCATTGGGCGGGTACATACAGTTTGGGCTGGTTCTGAAAAAAAGGTGTTAGTGAGATATAGCGAAGTGCCTTGTGTACAACCACCTAACTTAATAGTTATTACGTTAATCATTGGCCTTTTACATGCCTATTTTGTGTGCTATGTATTAATGTCCGCTTATTGGTGTAAGACACATTTTCTGGTGCTGTCAGTGTGATCTTTACACAGACCTTGTGAGGTGTGCGTGCATGTGTGTGAGAGATAGACGGACTGTCAGTTATGTTCTTTGTAAGGTGTGGCGAGGAAAGTACCTGTACATTCCACCTATGATTGCTTTTGCTACGCTTTTGCAACCTATTGTAATCGTTAGTTTTATAATTATTATTCCGCCACTTTTGACTTAGCCTAAACCGCTTGGACGCTTTTTATGAAACTTACTACAGCTGAAACTTACTACAACTGTTGCTATAGCAACAGTCCAAAAATGCAAATTTGGCAAATCTCACTAACAAAAATGCAAATCTCACTAACACTTTTTTTCAAAACCAGCCCAAACTGTATGTACCAGGTAGAGAACAAGTGACAACATATCATTGTGGGCTAAATTGGCAATCGGCTGGGGCAGAATGGTTCTCTGCTTACTAAGAGCAACCAACCTGTCCATCAGGAATCCTGAAGTAATACCTTTGGCTAATTAAATCATAGGTGGAATGTAAAGGTACTTCTTTGGAAGCTACCATCAACCGTCCCTTGGAACCATTTCCTTGCCACACCTTAAAAATAACATAACTGACAGTTTTGGAATAGCCTCAGCTTAGATCTGGTGATAGGCTTTCATGACTGTAAGTCAAATGGCTGAGAAGTTATGAGTCTTTAAAGTTTTCAATTAATTGCTGTAGCACCCCCTATGGTCCTATATGGATGAACCATATGGATTTAGCCAGGTTGACCTTGACCTATGCTTCTTTAAGTACACCAAGTTTGTGTGATGATTGACTCAAGTTAACCCCGCCTTTAGTCACCTAACATTGAGTGTAGGATTTTCAGTTAATTGTTATAGCGCTCCCTATAGCCCGATATAGATACAATCATGATGATGATGATTGCTTTAAGTTAACCTTGCTTTTTGGCATTAAGTTAATTTTGGATGATTTTGAGCCTCTGGCAGCCATGTTGTTTTGTCAATCAACTTAATTTTACTTGAGCAGTTGGAACTTTGGTCCCCAACAGCCACTAAGTTGGTCCCACTCAAATCAAACATTCCGTCTATGAACTGTGGTCATTTTAGTCAGTGGCCACGCCCATCTCAATGCCACGCCCTAATTGAAAATATGTTGACTTTATCTTGTTTAGAATTTGATTCTGAACAACTTTTGTGTTGGACTCAAGATCATAGGAGTCAATTTTGATGTTGATATAAGCGTTTAAGTCTTACACGTTTTTATCCTCATGATGAACAAATATGCCTCAAGAACCTACTGAATGTAGGGTTCATCATCTATACAGTACATACTGTATAGATGATGAACCCTACATTCAGTCATTCATACTGTATAGATGATGAACCCTACATTCAGTCATTCATACTGTATAGATGATGAACCCTACATTCAGTCATTCATACTGTATAGATGATGAACCCTACATTCAGTCATTCATACTGTATAGATGCCGGTCTGAATCAGATAGGTGTTAGCCCGTCACAACGCTCATGGGGAATCTCTGCTGTTTACAACAAACCAAATCCATGCACATGGATTGGGAAAACCGTGTGCACTGTTTAGGAATCCGAGGGAACTGTTTACAAAACCGTGCGTACAGATTTACACATTAAGGTATTTTTTATTCCATGTGACCCCTGGGGGGCTCCGTATAACCCTGACATCTTACCATGTGGTTAATAGTTTACTGATTGTAGAGTGTTTGTATGGGTTTGTATGAGTCAAGGATCACACAGAGTGTAAACGACTGCATTTAATCCAAGTATTCGATAACTGAACTCCGATACAGTCAAGGGGCCCTATTTTAACGCCAAACGCAAGTAGCTTTGTGGGCGGATCTCTGGGGCTGTTGCTATTATACCGGTGGATAAATGACTCTTGCGCCCGACACAAATCTAAAATGGGTTGGTCTGAAACCCACAGGTGTGTTTTGGGCATAACGTGCAATAAACCAATGAGAGTGCCGTCTCCCATCCCCTTTAATAACCATGAGCGCATTTGAAGTTGACGAGTTGATATTTTGACAGCGCGTTTGCAGTCTCCACTGAGAGTTTGAGACCAATGCATGACCACATGAATTTCAAACTTCAAATGGTTCAGTTCATTGCCACATAATAGGCCTAATTCACACATGGAATAGTGTAATAGTCGTCATGTAAATTGCGGCAAAGAAAACTTAACACATATATGATATGCGGTCCTGTGGCTGCAACTGTGGGTCTATTTAATGAAATGGGGCAATACAGTAACAAACATCGTTTGTTACCAGTATTGTATACATTATCGTTATTGACTTGTGTTCATAATATGCATCCCCCTGGCCCGTTACTATACATTGCCATGGACTGTATTATGCGTAACGTGTTTAGTTTGTGTATGTTTAAACAGATGGGTGCACACACGCGCGCCAAGCATCACCCCATTCATTCATTCTTTTAAACACTCACTCGCAGTAAAACTATGTTTTCTCACGATCAAATACTCATCAATCCTAAAAGTTATGGGCTTGTACACAATGTCTGTGTCAAGAAAATATGTGTTTGCTGTACGGTGTTTGCAGATGCATTGTTTAAAAAGTACAATTTCTTACCACTGTATCAGCCGTTCTTTCCCAAATAATTTAACCAACGTTATAATTTACACTAAAATGATTTAGGTTTGGAAAGCTGGGATATACTTTGCTCGAGTTTATTATTGCTATTATTATTATTTTAATGCATGGCATAGCCTACTACAATGTTCATTCATGCAGCCCCTATGGAAAAAAATGTTTCCACAATCCACATGCTGTTTCTATGTAGTTTCACACATATGAACAATCTTTGACATCATAATATTTCAATTAGGCTAATCGTTTGTGCTGTGTATAAATGTGATTGTAAGCTTATGTTGCAGTTCCGACCTGCGGCACGACAAAATATCAACACCAACTGCGCTATCTGCTAGGGCAGCGGTGGGGAACGTACGGCCCGTGGGCCGGATACGGCCCGACAAAGCCGTTCATTCGGCCCGTGGAGGCAAGGGCAAAAAAAAACCATTTAATTTATTTTATTAAATAAAATGTTAACATAGCATATAGCCTAGCCTACAATATAGTTATACAAGCATAAGTGACACATTTTAAACAAAATTAATTAAGGAGAAAAAGGTTATTTTCCTTTTTTTTTTCCTTTGGAACGTTGAGGGTCACATTGGGATAGCCTAAACAAGTCACAGTGTCATTTCTACATCTAACCATTGACCGCTAGCATGACATCTGCCAAGAAACGAAAGGTTGATAATGAATGTTGTGTTTGCAAGGGAAAATAGACTGATGATTACTTCTTTGTTGAAGTAAAGGGCAGTTTGCCTTGTGTGTGAAGAATCGCTCGCTGTAATGAAAAAGACCAACCTGGAACCTCATTTCAGTACTAAACATGCTAGGCTAAGTGAATTGCAGGGGCAGTTACGCAAGGACAAAATAAACGCACCTAAGCGAAGTTTGGGTGCCCAACAAGCAGCTTTCACCAGACCAAATTTAGAGAGAGAAAACGTTGTGCATGCAAGTTATGTGGTGAGTGAGTTATTTTTAAAGGCCTAAAAAAAAGTGCGGCCCCCGAAACAAGTTACAAAAATTTGATACGGCCCTTGATGTCAAAAATGTTCCCCACCCCTGTACTAGGGCATTTAGACCAGGTATTTTCCAGTCAGTGGCGCAATTGCTTTTCAAATCACTAAAATAGCGCCTATCATTTGCGCCAGGACACGCCTCTCCAGGCGCAAGTGTAGTGGCGTGAGTTTGCTGCGGGGGAAAATCAGCTTTGCGCCGGATGCAAACTAGCAAGGATACATGTGTCGGTGTAGAAAGTCAATTGTGCTGGGTGCAAGATAGGGCCCGAGAGGTAAAAGCATAGACATAAAGAGTAGACGCCGCATTGGCTGCTGGGCGCAAGAAATGCGGCCGCCATCTTGGACCGGTCATATTCTTGTGCACTGTGCAGTATATTCCTGCTCAAATCGGCAGACCATCGCAAACAGGGCTCAAGCGGGGGATTACTTTTCAGGAGGAGACACAGTTTGGCATCGACAACAAATCATTCTGACTTGTTGTCATTGGTTGTGTCTGTGTTTCACAAGATAAGGCTGCACACACACACGCACAACATTGCCAAATTTGCTTCTCTTGAACTGCAGAAATGGAGCAGGAAAAACAAGCTCTGCAAAACAGTCCTCTTTCAGGGGTTTTAGCTCATACAAAAACTTGAATGTGTTTATATATAGATATCTAATGTATTAATATATTGTTTATGTAGGCTATGTATATATTTTTATATAGCCTAATCATATATTGTTTCTTCAACTTATTAAAATAGCTAACTTTACTGCCCCTATCTGTTTCTGCTTCTCTATCATATGTTAAGTGTGTGATTTGCAAAATACCTATCACAGCCTACATCACATATCATAGGGTGACCAGACGTCCCCATTTTTGGTTGCCTGTCCCTGGCTAAATACAGAAAAAACTACCTATCCCTGTTTTGTTTTTGAAGACACAACATTAGGTTTTTCAATCAGATTCCATTTTCCCCTTTCCCCTACATATTCCCCTTTTCGGGAATTATGTTCCCAGTTTTGATCTCGGACGTCTGGTCACTTTATATCATATATCAGAATATTCTACTGTTTATTCTTTATTAGTATATGCTACACGTGAACCTTCTAAGATGGCGCAATTTCATTGGTTCGCTATCTCGGGATATTGGCAATATCCCATTATTGAGATCTCAAACTCGGGATATTGTTTTCGGTCATCTCGTCACGCTAATAAAAACAAATAAACCACTAATAAAAACAAATAAATCCCGGAAAAAAGTGTTATGTTGTTTATTTTTCGAGCGTTCACGTGTAGTATATACTAATATAATTATAGCCCCCTTGAATAGCCCAAATAGGCTATTCCCCACTATTCACTTTGCCTTCGGCGAATAATTGTTAATTATGTCTATGGATAAAAGTGAACTAGGCCACCGGGCATTCTGATTGGATGAGGCAACACAGTACGGTGGCTCCGGTGGCTCATAATGAACAAACTGCATAATCATTTAACCAAATGATCTACACTGATGTCATATTAAACATATTTTACCTGAGTAATGTATAATGTTATAATTAATGACACTGATAAATAGTATGGTGTGTAGCCTCAGATGTACTGCTGACAAGTAAGGGAATATTGGGTCATTGGAATCCGTCAATTTCAGTTTAAGTCATCCTTCATTTGACTTTAGCTAAAAATATAACAAAAAGATCAAAGGATTACTGAAGATCTTAAATTAAAATGCTATACAGGGGACCATCCTCCCTGAAATAATGAACATGAAAGCATTGACTCAGCTTCCCCCCACTGTGTCACTAGTGACCAGGCGATGAACTTCCTCGACTGCTCAGAGCTTGTGCTGATCAGCAGTGGGCAGCAGTTTGATGTCCGTTATGCCTGAGCCTGGGAAAGGTACCCTTCTGGAAAACCCCTTGCCTGACCCCTATTGACTTCAGTTACGGTACTACAGGTTGGTCAGGATGGCATCCCACGTCGTTGAGAGCCTGCTACTAGGTCCTATAGCTCCTCATTGGTGTGAATGAATGGCCCACTCAGCAGCAGCACCTCCCTGAATAGGCTTCTTTAATGAGGATGTCCTTTAATGTCTGAATAAGATTTGCCCACTCGTCTACCAGTGTTCTGTGGGAGTAACCTTTCCATGCTGCAGTATTCATACAAATACTTAATAATAAACTGATTTGGAGGTGAAACTTGTAAACTTGAATGGTGGGCTCTCCTGGGCTGGCAGAGATGAGACTGCTTGCTAAAGGCAGTCAATCATTGACATTTGCCAACCCTATTTGCCTATTTGACCTGCTGACCCAGCGGGATGTAATATGAGCATCAACGCTGAGAGGTGTGGGCCATCTCAGGATCAGACATTGCAAGACGTGAGCATCATTATTGTAAGGTGTTTAAAGGCTGTTTAGTCACGTGGGCTGTCTCGTGCGGTGACTTCCTGAATGGAAACTAAATCTTGGGAACCAATGTAGCAGTGCTAAGAAGCCAGGTCCCAAACACGCTGCTTAAAAATAACTGGTATGGTTGTTTTCTTCCTGTTTATCTTCTGCTAGATGTTTATCATCTAATCCAAACATTTGAAGGCATCCTTACACGTTGGATTAATTAAACTAGAATCATCATGTTTATATACAAGATTGTTTGGTTATGCTAGATGACCTAAGCCTGCTGTAACACTTCATTTGGGAAGAGGATGAAACAGATGTACAATCCCAGAGTCAGCAGGGGGTTATTTTCTGACACGAAGAATACATGCAGTGTCAAATGTGGACCCCCTTTACTGCTGTGGTATGGCCCTTTTAAAGGAGAATACATTTATTAGGGGTAATGACATGTAGCCACAATATATCATATATATTCCCTATTTAAAGATCTCTAAAGATTTGAAGGGCTTTATTGGCGTGGAAAACTAACCTTCAACTTAACTTAAACCTGTTGATTCACAATGCCAAGCACAACATTTTAAATAAAAGAAAGCATAACATAACAAATAATAATTCTAAATAAATATATATAAATAATCGTTTAAAAACACAGTATAATACAAATGTAAATGTTTATAAGCAGTGAAAAGTAAGAATAAACTATTAGATAATGGTAATTGTCGTGATAGGGACAGATTGTGACAGACGTGACAGTTTGATCAGGTTGATCAAACTGTTTCCTGGGACTATGCCATATGACATGTCTTAACCATCTCCGTAAACATGACATAATGTGACACCATACCTCTCACCCACCCTCGTCTGGTCTAGTTTATTCTAAATTGACATTTAATAAAACTGTACACGATTGCTTAGCTAATGCATTTATTTGTTCTGATGCGTGGTCTTTATTATGATATTAAACAGTCCTAGTTAAATAGGCTGGCATCACCAGATGAACGGCAAACTGCAATTTGTCTGGAACCTCTCTGTTCATTTCCGATTTCCAAGGCGGGTAACCAAGGCGCGTCACAGACCACAATCCCTCTGGACACCATTGGATAGGCCTACAACCAATCAGAGCAACGAAACAGGTGACGCATCACTGAGCATCAATTTTCTTTAAACAGACATGTTTGCAGCAGAGAAAAGTGCAGTCATTTGTTCTACTTTCAACCGACCATTCTGCATCAGTGGCAGCCATCTTTGTTGTTGTTGAAATGCCTCTCCGGCGCTCCTCTTCGCCGTCATCATATTTATCCCACCTCCTATTAGATTAATTTCTGTGATTGATTGGTCTATCTCGTACCGAGCAAAGATATTTTTGTATGGGAGGGGAGCCAGACCCTATCTGCAGAGCAATTGAAACATGAGATTGCGGATTCATCTGGTTCCGAGGCTAATAGTTTAATGGGTTTTCCCATCATCAAATAGCAGGAAAAGCATGTAAGAAATGCGCTATACAGCGTGCGCATTTCTGACGGGTGTCAGCATTTGACACAAACACCCGCATTGCCCCACCTCAATTCGCTCCCTCAACTCCTAACTTTGTTTAACGTTTAACCTTATTCTCCCTAACGATTTCCATTTTGAGGTGCGATAATTGAAGTGAATGCTTTGGTCTCCTCCTAGTGGTGAGGTGTTAGCCTTGCGCTAGCTGGGGCCGATCCGATGCTTACCTGCTTTCTCTGGCCCAGGGACACCCAGCATGACCTCACATCAAACCCTAGCGGTTTAAAGGTGTGGTTAGGGGCCAGGTTTCCCAGGAGAGGAGAAGAAGGAAGTCAGTTCACCCGACCCTTTCCCATCTCACGCTTTCCACCATATTGGCTGCCGCCTCCCCCCCCCACACACACACACACACACGCGAACACACACAAACATACTCCTCCACAATGTTTCCGAGCCCCCATGTCACCCCTGGCCAAGCTCTCATTGGCTGGCTTGTGTTTCAAGGCCTGCATTCCCTGGACCTGCTCGCGGTTTATCAACATGTGAACCTGCCGTTTGGCAGCAGGGCAACAGGGATTGATTTCACACGCATCCCTCTGTGTGACAACCAACCTAACAGCTATGATATAAGTGTCTATCATTATTACAATGACAAGATGTAGGCTATATTCCATATCCCAAATTTCCCATCTGAGTTCACAACTAAGTTACAACCTTATGAGAACACAAATCCTAAGTCTGTGAAGGTAAAAACACCATTCCTGAGTGCAGGTTTCCACCAGCAGGCCGTGCCGGGCAGCAGCATAGCTGAGTTGTCCTTCTGGTGAGATGCAAGCTGGGAAACCCATTCACTGATCAGAGCAGACGCTGAAACTTAACACCTTGACTTGCACTTTCTAAAATAAGTTAGTGGGCCGGGGCGGCTCTGAGCCAGTTGGATTCACTCTGAGCCACTGAGCAGCGAGGGACGGCAGGGCAGCCATGTTGCTAGTCCTGGTTTATATTCATTCATCCAGGAGAGGGGTACTCCCTCCTGACTCCTGGGGTTTGCTGGGGGGTGTTATGGGTACTGGTGGTTCTCTCTATCAGTCATTCTCCATATTATAATAATAAAGCAAGGATGAAACATGCTTTCAACCTCTCAGTCGTTCCTCTTCAGTCGGCCCTTTCAGAAACCCATTTTATGATGTTTCATCAACATGTCTTAATCACGAGCGCCTGCAGGCCAGTGTCCCGATGCTCTGGAGAGGGGTGGGGGGGGGGGGGGGGGGGTGAGGTCAGGTGAACAGTGTGTGTGTGTCTGGGGAGGGGGTTTGCGCTGAGCGACCGTATTGGGTTGCAGCGAAGAACCCAGAGCCCCAGAGTGGACAGCAGCCGGGGGGGGGGGGGGCTCTGTGAGGTAATTATTTTGAGAATCTCCTTTAAACTCCATTTAGGAAAATGATTTCATAGGGGTTGAGGTGCAATTAGGATCGGAATCACAGACACGTATGTAGACACGTTGACAAATATTTAACAAATATTTTACTCCACTCATGAAAACTAGATAAATGACCTTAAATAAATAACAGTATATCTGCCTAAATGTCATTAAACACAGCGATGATACCAGAAAGTCTAATGTTTGTGGTAAGAAAATGTAAACTTTATTGCAACATTGTCAATTAGAGGTTCTGTGATTTACAGAAGAGAAGGACACTTGTAATGGCACAGTCATCGTAATATGTACATTGCTGATACTGCAATTCTTCAACGATTTTAAGAGTGGCACAGAGACAGAGGCTCACGAGGCCCTCACCTCATCCAGAGGCATGAGGAGGCCCATGACGCTCTGTCTGCCAGTTCAAGTTGCACAGCGTTCAATAGAAAGCACACGCCATCGGCGACAAGAAAGGCTCTTCACACCGAAGGAAATCACAGTTCTTCCGTTCATTGTTTGTTCTGCTTTTAGGAAAGATTAAGACGTCGGGGTGTTTGCAGCCCACTGCAAAACGTTAAGACTAGGGGTGATTCGTTAAGCTTCAGTAGAACATTGATACACAGTAAACTTGTTAGGATCAAGGCTATACAATCGATTAGCGATCAATTAAATTGTGTTTGTTCGTAGTGTGATGAAGGGGGTCCCAGAATGACAATATAGACATAAACAAATGATCTCACTGCTTTAGCCAAGGCTTGAAGGCCCTTGAGTGAGTCCTGGCCACATGACATCGAACAGCGTCAGCGCAAAACCGTACATTTATAAGCATCAAGCTCTAGGCACTCTTCATTCTAGTCTGGAAAATTGTGGAAGTGGTTTTATCCTTCACTGTCCAACGATGCCTGCTTACAGAGCACGACATCATGCATCTCGTTTCAAGGAACACATTCTGAGTGGTAAGCGATGTTAACGCAGAGGCCTGCTATGAGAGATAGGATTGTGTTGTGGAGCTAAGATTCCCCCCATGTTATTTCTATCTCTTTCCCGCATCTGAGGTGTCATCGAGGGCTTTCTTTAGCACTCTGCTTGGCACTCATCAAAGTTTTCAGCATCACAACAGGAGTGCAGGCTGGTCAACGAGAAAGTCACCCAAAAACAATGCTTGGATGATCCTAAGAAATACAACAGAAACAACAGAGGTAGAGATTCCAGAATCCAAGCTTGGAAAAATCCATTCCAGTATTTGGAGTCAACCCTTTTCATTTGCTCATTAGGCAGCAGCCAATGAGAAGTGAAATCAGGTGTGAGGTGGGGCCAAAACAGGGCAGGATTTTCACTTTCTGAACTTGGAATTTCCAACTACTGTCAAAAATCCACATGTTTCACATTATTTAGCAGAACTATTACCATTTGTGCCTACATACAGGCCTACTATAGGCTACATAATAAGTTGAATCCAGCAAATAGAGTTGCATGTTGAATCATTCTCTGGAGTAGTAAAGCAGAGAATAAGTGCTGATTGTCTGGAGGGAAGCGGTGAAAGGCAAACTTGAGGTATATTTATGATACAACAGCCGTTTGGCTCGAGAAAGTTCCAGTAAAATCCTTTCCAATGGTCACACAACAAGTGGTAAGAAGGTAGGGTCATGTTCCTGTGAGGGCCCAGAAGGGTCCTCCCTCGTCCAACTCTCCAACTGTCCTTGTTTTGTGTTTTACTTATTTGGTCGTGAGAGGATATTGTAGACCAGGAGGAGCTAGCTCAGCTCCACCTGTAGAGGGTTAAAGACTGTAGAGATTGATGGATGTAAACACAGAGACCTTTCTCTGTCACTTGCATACAACTAAAAGCAAACAAACACATTAAAAAGAGGTACAACTGATTTAGAAAAAGGAAGAAAAAAACCTCACAGTGAAAAATACAAATAGTTTTGTACTGTAAAGTGCAAGTATAAAAAACAATATATATACAGGTATATATATATAAATACATATATATTTCAATCTCAAGATCGAGTCTTAAGACACGGTCAATGGTCTTTCTTTTGTGTGGAAAAGTGCAAGTTGAAAATAGCACGGCTTAACAAAGAACAAAGTAAGATCAAACAGCATGGGGCGGGTCATGTGACTTTGGCTGGTCAGGTGACTCAGCTCCTCCGCGAGAACATGGCCACCTGGTCCAGGGCCACTGGGTAGTCCTGTAGCAGCGTCCCACCGTCAAACACCTCGGCGCTGCGGCTGTCCTGCCACTGGAAGCCCCCGTCAGGTAGGTAGATGTCCCTCTGCACTGCGCCCCGCTCCACCACCGGCGCCACCAGCACCTGCAAGCCAACACCGTCACGACGCCTCCATCAGAGACTGCAGTGTCTGATGGAGGCGCTAAGCTGCTCAACCTGAACCGCTGAGCTCCAGGAGCCTGGCGACAGGTGAGATGTTTATTCTCACTTCTGGCTCTATTTTATAACAGCAATAACAGTATTTATTTATCACAAACACTATTTATTGAGAGAAAACCAAAAAAAATGACATTTTGTGGCCAGGGAAATGCAAACCATTTATCAGATAATACCAAAGGACGGGTTGCAGCCCTGCTCCGACTACACCCTACTCCCAGGGGAAGATGGAGTTAGGATGTGAAGGAGCTCGCACCGCATGATTAACACCACCTCTGGTTACGATGCCCTACGCCAGTTCTCATATCGCTCACCGCCGCTTACGCGTATCAAGTGCACCTGCCGTCTGCTGACAGGTGCAACCCAACTCTGGCCCCCAAAGCGCCACCCAGTGCCCTGGTCTCTAATCTGGAGAGGAGACGGCGCTCAGCCTGGGCCAGGACACCAGAAACACAGAAACACTTCTTTTCATCAGCTAGATATTCTATTGAAAGTTCAATTCAATGGTGCCAGTGGATGGAGCTTTCAGAAGGCAATTTTTAATGTACGCTGAGCTGGTTTGGAACCATTACATGCTCTTTATTACAGATGACCAATGAGGGCTGGTTTGTGCACCCCTATACGTTACTGATCTCGGACCCCAGACCCCAACATGATTGGTTTAAACCAGTGGTCATCATCCTTTTTAAGCCCAAGATCCCTGACCACAGCCTTGGTGAAAGGCAAGATCGACCTATTGAAGCATTGAGAGAAAAAACACAGCCCAGATTTTACTTCCAACTTGAGGCCTTTATTTGGCTAATTGTATTTGAATTACATTGGCTTTGGTCCAACTTTCAGATGCAACCAAGAAAACACTGTAACAAACATATCAAACCTAGCTGTCTTGAATTCAACAATTAAATTCTAAGTTTCATTATATAATTTCATTCCAACACAAAAAATAAAGGCATGTGGGCTATTTTCTACGGAGCCGCCGAAGTGACATGAAGGAAACAAACACAAGATCTTGCAAATCAAAGTCAAGATCTCGCAAAACTATAGCCAGTGTTTGTCCCCAGTACATGTTGTTTTTTCTTCGTCTTTTTTTTCCTTCATGTCACTTTGGCGGCTCTGTAATTTTCCATTTGTATGAGGAAATTATTTTGTTCATAGTAACCAACAACAAATGAACTTATTGATAATAATAATAATAATAATAATAATAATAATAATAATAATAATAATAATACATTTTACTTGCAGTGAGCAGATCATATAAAGTGCCATTGTTAATTGTTATGCTCAGATCTGATCTTATTATTATATATATTATATTTTACTGTGGAAAGTAACTATTGCAATACTTTCAAGTACATTTTTAAATGCTCAAATGTGTCAAAAAATCTGGACCCCATCTCCACCCCTCTTTAACGGAACTCAAAATACATGTGCATGTTCACGTTCATGCTCGGAAGCATGGAATGCATGTAAGCATGCAACGTTGAAAGATGTTGAATGATGATGAATTACTTGACACCGACGTGGAGAGGCACTTTCACGATTACACTCGTGTAATCGTCATGTTGTATCTGCATTGCATTGATAACATGTACTAGCTGTGCAATGTTAAATAAAACTCTAATAAGATATCATAAGAAAGCCTCCATCTGAGCTAATTAAACATGGTGTCAGAAGTAAAACGTCTACGTGGTACTGCACGTGGTTAGTGGAACGTTTTCTTGAATTGGACCATATATGTTTGATGATGATTCAGACCTTTCGGTGAGCACGAAAGTGGAAGACATGGCTGATGGATTTCGGCGTCCAGACCTGCTGGTGTTCGATGATGCCCATGTCACACTGTCCCGAAATTGACACCAGATAAACACACGAACGATGGCACCCGAACTAGGTCACGTGGCCTCCCATTGGTATAACACCTTCATATAATCATCTATCTATCTGATATTAAGATATCATCTATCATATCTAAATAATCGATATAATCAATATATAATATATTTGTCGCAGCCGTTCAAATGAGGCTATTGATTTTCTGTTAAAGGTGTCTGACTTGTTTTATTTATGAATCATATCCATTTTTTGAGACCCGCACCTGCAAAGTTCAGCACCATATCCGACCTGTCATCCGTGATCAAAATGAAATCTACACCAAAACATCGAATGGGTGGCTTCCACTCGATTTATGCAGTCTTCTGGCAGTGCAGTGTCATCACTGGAGTCCCCGCTCCATGTCTGACAAATGATCAGCTGATGGAACCAGACAAGGTCTCTTCGCAGCTGGGAGTCAAGTGTTGTATCGTTGACTAAAACGGACGTCACAATCCGCCAGTTTTAGCAACTTGACGAAATCGCAGATAACTGGCGAGTATTCAAACAGGAATATGACATCTTCATAGCTGCAGCTCACGGTAACAAGCCAGATCGGACAAAAGCCTACATACTCCTCAATCTAGTGGGAAGCGAGGCTATCGAGAGAGAACACACTTTTACCTATCCTGCAGCTCAGCTAGACGATGATGGCGACGTGGTCCGCCCAGCTGAATCGCGGAAGAATCCAGAGTGTTTGAAACAAAAGTTCAGGGACATTTGCAATCCACAAACAAACATCACAATGGAGAGACATTCTTTCAACACAAGGAACCAAAAACCTGGTGAGACCGTAGAGTCATATCTAAGTGCACTTAGAAATAAAGCAAAAATGTGTGATTTTAGAGCACTGCAGGATGAACTAATTAGAGACAGGCTAGTCTGCGGCATCAACTCTGATAGCGTGAGGAAGATACTGCTACGAGAGTGTGAGCTAACGTTGGCAAAAGCAATCAAAATATGCCAGATTAACGAATGAACGAACAAACAGCATACCAGAACACTAGCGGCTACTCCGCACACCTCAACAATGAGCGTGGATGCGGTGCACCGAGACAAGAGAGGATACAGACCTGGCCATAAGCAACAGAAAGATCAAGGTGCATCAGAAAACATCATAAGCTGCAGGAACTGTGGTCATGAACACCCAGCGAAAAAAGAACTGTGCCTCGCATATGGTAAGCAATGCCATCACTGCAACAAATTGAACCATTTCCGAAGCCACTGCCGAGCTGCATTTAAAAGCAAACAGCACAAGTCTGTGCACCAGGTTTCTCAAACCAACTCAGACAGCTGCAGTGAGGACGCTGAGTCATTTGACATTGATGGACTGTCACTAGTAGATAGCAGCGAAATAAATGCTTTAAATGAAAATAACAGGAATATCAAAGAAGAATTGAACTGCTGTGTAACTGTCAATGGAAAAAAACTCAAACTGAAAGTCGATACTGGCGCAAAGTGCAACGTCATCTCATTGGATACACTCAAGCAGGTGAAAAATGGAGAATAAGTTGACAATAATAGGAGGGTGAAGCTGGTGGCATATGGAGGTACAGTGATAAACACTGCTGCTAAAATGTCAGCTGAGCAACCATAGATTCTACAGCCTACAATTCCATGTGGTAAACAGAAATGTCCAGACACTACTAGGGCTTCCGGCTTGCCTAGAAATGAATCTGATGACTCTAAAAGATTAAGTTTTTCATGTAGACCTAAAAGAAAGACTAAATTTACTGCACAAGTGGTTTCATGACGACCTGTTCAGTGATGAAGTGAGTCACATACCACATGAAGTTGGATCCAAATGTCACTCCTGTCGTCCGCCCGCCTCGTCACGTTCCAGTAGCAATGATGGACAAGGTGAAGACAGAGTTGCAGACCATGGTAAAATCGGGAGTCATCACACCCATCTCCGAGCCCACAGAATGGGTATCCTCAATGGTAGCCACACACAAAAAAGACACTGACAAGATACGGTTGTGCATCGACCCAAGGGACCTAAATGAGGCAATAATGCGCCCACACCATCCAATGCGCACGGCCGAGGAAGTGGCTGCAAATGTCGGGTGCAAAAGTGTTTTCAGTGCTCGATGCCAAGAGTAAGAGCAAATCAAACTAGATTGAAATTACTCGTTTCTCACCACTTTTGCCACTCCATTTGTGGATGCCATATGGCACTGATGCCATATGGCATCAGTGCCACCTCAGAAGTTTTTCAGAGATCTATGGAGCAGATATTTGCGGGCCTCCCGTGTGCCATAATTGTTGATGACATCATCGTTGGTGGAAGAGACCTCAAAGAGCACGACAAGAATGTGCAGAAAGTGCTAGATAGGGCACGTAAGGTCCGGCTGAGGCTGAATCCAGAAAAATGCACATTTCAACTGAAGGAGGTCAGCTACGTTGGACCACCGAACAGGGGCTCAAGCCTGACCCAGCAAAGATTCAGGCGATCGCTGACATCCCGCCACCTGCGGATAAAGCTGCACTGCAATGTTTCCTAGGAATGATGAACTATCTTGGAAAGTTTATTCCTAACCACAGCAACATTACAGAACTCCTACATCAGCTCCTGCACAAGGACATAGCATGGTGTTGGTCAGAGCAAGAACAAAAGGCATTTGACACACTGAAGCAGTGTGTGATATCACCACCCGTGCTGTCATACTACGATGTGCACAAACTGGTCACTCTCACATGTGACGCTTCACAATACGGCCTTGGCAGTGCGTGCCTCCAGGATGGAGGCAGTGCGTGCCTCTCGTACCCTCACAGAAACGGAGCAAAGGTACGCACAAATAGAAAAAGAACTGCTTGCCGTGGTGTTTGCCTGTTTTAAATTTTATGATTACATATATGGTAAACCAGTTATCGTTGAGATCGTGAGAGGCCACCAAGCGACGAGCACGCAATGTGGTGTTTTGGACAACAATGACAAAAGACATTGATAACTTCGTCGTCATGTAGCAATGCCTTGAAACCTCATCAGCCAAAGGAGCCATTACAACTACATGCAGTCCCAGAGCTCCCTCGGTCAACAGCTGCAACAGATCTATTTGAATGGAACAGCCATCACTACCTTGTCCTAGTTGACTCATATCCAGGATGGTTTGAGATGGACCAACTAAAGAACATCACATCACAGTGTGTGATTAACAAGCTGAAACAGCATTTCTCTGTTCATGGAATTCCCCACAAGCTATTGTGGTGCACAGTTCACGAGTCAGACTTTTTGTGACTTTGCCAAAGACTGGGATTTCGCTCATGTCACTAGCAGTCCGGAATACCATCAAGCAAATGGACTGGCAGAGCGAGCAGTGCGAAGCGCAAAGCGCCTGTTGAAAACTCTAAAAGAGATGGGGCCGACCTGCTACGGAATCTGCTAAGTGTCAGAAATGTGCCATCTGCTGCCTGTGGCAGAACAACACCCTCAGGCCGTAGAGATTGATCCATTTCCATCAGCAGATCCAGCATCCGACAATGAAAACATCTGGAGTCCACCCGGTGTCCCAATGTCCCCAGAGACACAGCCCCCCATGCACAATGAGCACTCACCTGGCCACTCCGGTGAGACCCCCATCCAAACACCTACCGAGTGCTCAACCCCCCGTTCCAGATATGGCAGACCCTTGAAGCCCAACCCCAAGTACAACACTTAATCTAACAGCAGTGTTCTGCCACTGATGTGTTTAGTTAAAAAAATGTATTTTTCTAGTCTTTTAATGCATGTCTCCTGTTCTTGGAGGTGTTAAACTAAATAAGGGAGATGTAGAATGTTGTATCTGCATTGCATTGATGAGTTTTGATTGGCCCAATGAGCCACGTAGTCACGTGAGCATGAGACCCCTGTTGGTTAGTTGGCTAGCGATGTTGGAACTGATAACATGTACTAGCTGTGCAATGTTAAATAAAACTCCATAAGAAAAACTCTGTCTGAGCTATTCTACAGTCATCATTAATGCGATTGTCTCGTGCCCAATAACCAAGGAAGAACAGTAGAGAGAGCGAGAGAGCGAGAGAGAGCGAGAGAGAGAGTAGTACCGCCGATATATATAACGCCGTTATTCCATCACTGATTAAGAGAGAGAGAGCGCAGTGGCGTAGCTTAGTTGCACTGGGCCCCGGTGCAAGTCTTGCGCTCGGCCCCCCCGCCATCCGCCCCCACCCATCCCCCGTGCACGACGAACATGCATCCGCTCCCCATAGGGCCTAGGCCTACAGCCGCACAATCATTATTTGAACCATGGACAGTGACTTAGCATCCTTACATCACACAACACGTTCAAATCCTAGCAGAGAGGGAAAAGGACGCACACACAATCATTATTAGAACCACGGACAGTGACTATTTGCATCACTGACACACTAGCCTATGCAAATAATCCATTCAGCTGAACACGCAACCATATTTCCCAACAGCACAATGATGGCTTAATCAAAAGCAAACATAGCCAATGGACACAATGTTTTATTTCAAATTCAGTCTTAAAACAAGCTCTGAAGGCATGGAGTTGGCTCGGGAAACATGGGCTTATGTCCCTGTTGTAGTGGTCAGCAAGGCGCTGTGCATGCTCATACAGGGCATCATCAGTGGCACTATTCACTTCTGAGGGTTGGATAGCCTCAGTGGTTTCACACAGAGCAACGAATCTCTGCAGTAGCTGATTGATAATAATGTCCAGGCTGGCATTAAAAAAATAAAAACCCTGAAGTGGCTCTCAGGGCCCTAGTTAGACGGTCTAAAACGCAGACGTCAAGGCGCAAAGTCAAAGTACTTTGTGGGCGGTTCTACGGTGCTGTTGCTATTATGACGGCGAGATAAATGAGCTTTGCGCCCGGCGCAAATCTAAAATGGGTTGGGCTGAAACCTGTAGGTGTGTTTTGGGCGTAACGTGCAATAAACCAATGAGCGTTCCACCAGCCATCCCCTTTAAGACCCAGCGTATTTGACTTGGTGAGTTGATATTTTGACAGCGCGTTTGCAGTCTCCGCTGAGACAGATGCATGACCACATGAATTTCAAACTTCAAATGGCTCAGTTTATGGCCAAATAATAGGCATAATTCACACATGGAATAGCGTTTTCTTCTCCAACTTCAGAAACACTGATTCGTCATGTAAATTGCGGCAAAGACAACTTAAAACATATATGATATGCGGACACGTTATTTCTATGCAGTTTCACACGTATGAATAATCTTTGACATCATAATATTTAAATCAGGTTAATAGTTTGCATGTTTGTGCTGTGTATAGCCTACGTGTGTGTAAGCGTAGGCCTAGGCTATGTTGTAGTTCCGACCTGCCATGGCACGTCAAAATAGCAACAACAACTGCGCTATCCGCTATAGACCAGGTATTTTTCGGTCAGTGGCGCAATTGCATTGGCGCATTTTTTAGATCACTAAAATAGCACCAAGTATCATTTGCGCCGGAACACGCCCCTGCTTTTCACCGACACGCCTCGCTGCGGGGGAAAATCAGCTTTGCGCCGGGTGCAAACTAGCAACGACACATGCGTCAGTGTAGAAAGTCAATGTTGTTTTACTCTCCTTGCGTGAACACACAGCACTTCTCCATAAAAAATATATATATATATATTATTATTAGGGTCCGGGCAGCTAAGCTGCCGGGAACCTATTGTATTCCTAGGAATTCTTTCTTCTTCTTCTTCTTCTTCTTCTTCTTCTTCTTTCTTCTTCCAAGGAAGTCATACTTCCCATGGGTGAAAACTCACCAAACTTTGCACAAAGGTCCAGTCCCATGCCAGATTCACTCAACTCCAAGGACATGTGCCGCTTATTAACGCTTATTGTGCCCCCCCTCCTAGGGGGGGCACAATAAGCGTTTAAATTTAAAAACTTAAAAAATTCCTACCAAACCAACGGTAGATGCTACAGTGTTGAAACTTCACCACAATGTAGCCTCAATACTGCTGAAACTTTTGTCCACTTAAACTCATTACAAATTATGAAGTCCATCACTCTGTTTTTTTCAATAACTGTAAAACTTTTAAAATGTATCTCCTCCCACAATTTTTGCTCAATTGTCACCAAACTTGGTACAGAGCATCTCCAGACCGTCCTCAACAAAACTTGTTTCTCGGATTTTTGATTAAGCAAAAATTGATCCTACAGTGCATGAAAATGTATGACTGTAAACAGTACTGTAAACGTATACCATCAAATTCTTGATAAATACATTTTCAATCTTCCTGAAAAAAATTGAGAATATTCTGGAGTCATGGTTGATGAAGTTTGGCAAATATCAGAATTTTATCTCAAAAACTGAATTTTTGAGAACATTTTGAATTCTGCTCTCATGGGAACAACTGCAGCCAATGTGAGAGTGGAATTTTTAAACATCATATTTTCTCTTATGAAGCAAAACACTTAT
>NC_140283.1:125000-137500 GCF_964030765.1 Micromesistius poutassou
CAGGGCGAACCGGACCCCGACTTGAAGCGGAGGTGTAATGCTTCTCCCTTAAGGGGCTTATTTTAGATAATAACCGGCGACGTTCTATAGGCTACATTATTACACGGCTACTTGCCGAAACGAAAAAATAACTTCACACGGTGTGTCTTTTTACAATTTATTTGTTACCATTCGTAGTGTTGATCAGCAGAGAAATAGTCCGCCAAAGACGTTGACGTTGCTAAGCAACCGAATCCGCTGGGTTTGATAAGTTACCGGACTACTTGCAGAGTGTTACACAGACGTGAATCAGGCAAAAAAGCCATTTTCCTTGACAGTGCAAGTTCGGGTTGCATAAAAGTATAGACGGACCAATTGCGAACTACCGCAGCTGCTGATGCCATCTCTCTAAGTTACACCCACCCCAAACCAATCGGAATAAGTGTATACATGTCGATTATAGCGGACTACACCACCTCTTCTATTCCGCATAGAATTGTATTCCGATCAGAGAATTGTATTCCGATTGAGGCGTATATATGATCATTTTTTATTCAGATTGAGCTGTTCTTCCACTTCTATTCGGAACAGATGTGTCCATGTAAACGCGGCTACTGAAAACCATCATAGGATAATGAGAATGGAAGCGCATTGGTCTTTAAGACATGCGTTGTCCTTCCTGCGGCCCCTACGCCTCACCGGGTCCCAGCGGTCATGATGGCCGACTCTCCCATCCGGGCCGCGACGTCCGCCAACAGACCAATGTACCGCTCACCCCCCAGGGGCCGTAGGGGCCCTGGGCCCCCGGACGGGCCGGCCTCGGCTCCCTCCAGCAGCACGTACTCCATGGCCACGAGGTCTTGAAGGGCCCCCACTCTGTCCAGGAACCAGCCCACCGCTGCTGGGTTGGTGAGGTTGAGCTTCACACAGAAGTGCCCCCCCCACTGACTCAGCACTGGGACCTGAGAACAACAGAACCGCTCTGAAGCTCCATGGACTCATTATATCAGACAGACAGATACTATTGAAAGAGAGAGAGAGAGAGAGAGAGAGAGAGAGAGAGAGAGAGAGAGAGAGAGAGAGAGATAGATAGATATATAGAAACTGATAGAGTGAGAGAGAGAGAGAGAGAGACGCTCGCATCCAAGAATGAGTATAGTATCAAGTGTAGGTTGCAAACGGCATTAACTATTTAAAAGTGCAAAAACGCCAACATATTCTTTATTTTGCTGTTCACTTTTTTTTATCCCGACAAAAGTCTTAAGGAAAGTTCTTCTGGTACTTTCTCGTAGATCGCACCATCTTTCCCCGCATCACCTTCTCTTCCATTTTGATATCGCTGTGTTGTCTCTCTGTTGTAGAGACAACGCAGCAACACCTCTACCCAAGTCCCACCCCTGGAATCGCAAAGCCGAGGGTAAATTGGGGTGGGAAATCAAGCCGGTAAATTACCTCGGTCAGTGTAAACGTGCAGACCATGCCGGGAAAAAGGCGGCATAAGACAGACAGACCAATAGATAGCTAGACAGACAGACAGATGTCCTCACCAGCTGTCCCTGGGGGCCAGAGGGCAGGCTGAGCCAGTACTTCTCTCCTCCGGCCCCTCCGGCCAGCGAGCTGTGGAACTGGGCGGTGTGGACGCTCAGGAAGGGGGTGAGGGTGATGGAAATGTTCAGAAGCTTGACCAGCCCCAGGTCCCTGGTCTGTCTCTTGGACAGCCCTCTCCTCCTGCCCGTGAGGTAGTCATGGTCCTGGGACAGAGAGGGGTCACGGGTCAGCAGGCCGTGTTGGTGTGTCTGGTTGGTGTGTTAAGGGTTAATATTGAATTCCACGGCTGAACTTCATTACAGCGATTGCCACAGAGTACAACTGAGTAATTTGTGTGCGGATCGTTTTGGGATAATGCCTGAGTGGCGGTGAGACTGTGTTTTGCTGACCAGTGTGTGTGAGGGGCCATGTGGGAACGTTCTGCACACACTGCGCCACTCCAAGCCCAATGATGCACTGCCATTGGGTGGCAAAACTGCAGTATTATCGGTGCCAACAGCAGGTTATTTACTTGCTGGATTTACTAACCATTAGATGCTGCATGCAACGCTCAGCTATTGTTCTTCTTAACCTTTCTTATTCTTTCTTATTATGTATTGATTTGTCTTTCTGGCTTATTGGCAATGGATATTTTGACCAGAAGAATTAAAACCATGAGTTGATGGTACACTCGTTGGGGGGATGAACAGGCCACAGAGCAGCCTCTGTTGGGGTGTTCCAGACAGATTAGCATTCAACAAAAGATTTATTCTTACATAATGTCTTTAGAACACAAAGGTTAAACTATGGAGGGGGGGGGGTGTCCACCCGGTTTAGTGAGGATAAACACGTTGTGCAATTTCAACATTTAAGACAAACACACACACATTGGAGCTCAACTTTATGTAATGGGATGTCTGAATGTGAGCGCACTAATTCTCCCCAGTCTTTCCAAATTGAGACTGAACAGTCACGTAGTGTTGTGTGACGGGTCAATAAAGAACGCTCGTGAAACTAAAAATAAGCAATAGACCAATGGCTTTGATGCCGTTCACACGACTGTGATGCTGCTCAACACCCCTGCTGCTCAGACCACCGTTAACTTTCCACACAAAACCGCTCGACCACGGAGCTCCTGGGAACGAAGTGGAGCTAAAGCTGCTCGTCCACACACCAGCCTCAGACCCAGCGGTGTTCATGAGAAAACAGATTCTCTTTCACCATGACGCTGTCTTTTCTGTTGTGTTCTCCCCTCCTACTTAGCGGCAGGACACCTGGTGAGGAGGTCATGGGAACATGAGAGGTGAACTCTTGGAAACGCTGTAGTCCCATACCTGATCAACTCAGCCTGTGAAAATAAGTGTATAGCGTATTGAACACTTTCACAGTTCCTGTACAATAGTAATTCACAGCACAACACTATTGTTTATAACATCATATGTATGCAATTTTTGGTTAGATGCTAAAGTACTAATAAAGTTGACTTCTGTGAGTCTGGGTCATGGTCTCATGGTGTGTAACAGGGTGGGGCAAGTATCACACAAGTAAGGCAAGTCACACACATTATCAGTGATGGAGGATTTAATGGTATAATTATTAATTCATTGAATGTACTCTCAACTGAAAATTTCTGTAATGAATCATTTCAAAGAGTAAGTTGGTGGACAATGATGGACAATGGTGGTATGGTGTCTTGGTTTAGCACCATTAAGGCTACATTATTTTCCTTTCTTTTTGTATCTATTTTTGTATTTTAGTGTGATTTGTATGTTTTCCATTTACTGTGGTGTAAGACAAGCAACTTAGATTACGTAAATAAAAATACAGCAACAATTTCCATGGAAATGTTTGGTAGAAAACAGCCCTCACAGCACTTCAGCACATTCAACGAAAACATTCTAGTCCAGAGAGTGTTTTGTGCCTCTGAATAAGCAGGACATGATTGAACTATGGATGTAAGGAACACATCCAGGATGCTCTGCAATACTGACACAACATTCTGAAACATTTGGACCACAATTGTTGACACAATGCTAAAGGAACTTTTCATTTTGAGGGCATTGACTTTTTATATGAGACAATTACTTTGCTTTGAAGCATCAGTTAAATGTTTTAGGTGAGTAATGACCTTTTGCACATGAGCTATGGTGTGGTGCTGCACTATAGAGAACGTAAACTCTGTTTCATGAACTGAGCCAAAGCAAGTGAGAGAAACTGTCAGTTTGCTGTTGTCTCTATTGAACCCCCAGACCCAGGAACACATGTGTTCTCCAAGTGAAAAACATGTTGTTCTCCTTGGTGACATTCCAGTGAACCTGTAATCCTTCCCTCTCCCACTGTTACCCTGGAGTGGACGTCCACAAGAACACCGCTTTCACCGGCCTCTCTGACCAGCGGCCTAATCCCCTCCTTACCAACAGGCCTGATGCCAGAGTTCAGTAATTACACAGTTCAGGAAACACACCTTCAGCTATAGATGAGGATAAAGGATACATAGACAGACAGAGAGACAGACAGACAGACATACAGACAGACAGATAAAATGGATGGATGGATGGATGGATTGAGGGATGGATAGAATATGACGTGAATATAAATATAAATAAATGGATAGATATTTAAATAGTTAGATAGACAGACAGATTGATGGATCGATAGATAGATATATAGATATATAGATAGACGGACGGACGAACAGACAGACAGACAGACAGATTGATAGATAGAGCAATAGATAGATAGTTGGATGGATAGATTTGGTTGTAACGTTAAAGGTCTTGATGGTGTATGATATAATACAGTCTATGGGAAATTAAATATGCAGCATCATCCTCATTCATTATTTCACAGACACAGACACAACTCATCATCAATACTTTAGCCTTATCCTTTGAGGATGACTCAAAGAACCAGAAGGTTCTCACGATGAAATCCTCCAATCTGGATCTCAACCTAATGAAGGCTGGATCTCAAACCCAAATTGCGGAGGCTGGTTGACAGAACATACCATGTCAGCGAGGAGGGTGGTGGAATGTTCGCCGAGGCTGATGACCCCCTCACTCAGATGGTGTCTCCTGAGGCGGTTTGAGAAGGTTCTCAGTTCCCTCTCCACCTTCACACCCGAGTCCACACTGGCTAGAAAATTCCAGAAAGGTAACCTAAAAAATCAGAAAAAAAAAAAAAAATCAGATATTTTTATTGATCTCGGTCTAATTAAGGCATTACACCGTTATGCCAAACTCTGGATTATAGGAGGAAGAGAAGGAATCAATTTACGGAATAACTATTCCAGAAAGAGAAGAAGAAAAATAACTGCAAGGCATTACAATCTGAGGACACTTGCAGTTGCTTGTTAAGTTACTTAAAAAAACATATACCAAAACATTTGCATATGTACCAAAAGTAATGCATGTAATTCAGTAAAATGTGCAGATAGAAATGAGCATGAAATATGTATTTACATAATGTGTAATAAATGTATGTTAATATCTTTAAAAAGGCTCTTGGATTTCTGCACATGAAGAAGATAAGGAGCCCTGATGGGATCTGCTGCCTCTATGTCACTGCATGCTTGTCATGTCCATGTGTTCAGAAGAAGCTGAATGTCATGTCCTTTCTATGTCGTGAGGCACGGAGACCCACCAGAGGGTTCTCATGTTCGGCAGCTCCCTGCTGTGCTGGGAGAGCTGTGACGCTGCCTCCTGGTGGACGGCCTTGACATGGCGGGCCACACACACGCTATACTGCAGAGGAAGGCGCTCCATGCCGGGCAGCGACTGGAGGCAGAACTGCTGCCTGCTCTCCAGCCCCAGCTGGACCGGGATGTCTGGGGAGAGCAGCACGGCCACACCTGAGGACGCAAGAACGCACGTCCAGGCAGGAAGTGGAGTGTGAACGTGGATTGGAGCCTTATTGGAGCCTTATTCAGCCTTATATCAGCTTAGCATAACAACATCTGCGTTATGACAAATGAAACAAAACAAAAACATGAACCTAGATTCATGGTTGTAGATTGTAGTTCACCAGGTTATGTTAAAGGTCCGTATGTGTGTTTGCCAAAGTGTGCAAATTTACAAACACTCGTTACATAGCGTTAAATAATGACACATCAAGGGTTCTGATATGCCCTATTCAAATTGTCTTTGTTTCTCTGAATGAAAACTGAATATCTAATTCTACTAATGAGCTGTGGCCAGGTAGCTCATACTAGACCAATCATGTACAAGAAGCTGGAACATCCAATTAGTGGCTGCCCAGCAACGGAACAGCTAAGCATATGAAACATCCAAGGCTGTATGAACAGAATCATAACTGGATGGCATTACCTATAAATAGACAGCAAGACAAGAGGAATCCCTTACACTGCCAAAGACCTCCAGAGCTAGTTCGACAGAAGAAGGAATTGTCAACGTAAATACAATATAAGGCGCCCAAACAGTCAAGGAATAAAGTATTGCTGCAGATCAAAATGTTGCACGACAGTTTGACAAATAAGATGTTTGTGTATGCAGTACAGTTACCAAACCACAGGTTCAGATTAGTCTGAATGAGTCTGCTGCACAATTTATAGAAACTTGTAGCACCGATTGTGATACGCTATGACCTGAACAAGCCTGTGTTTTCGATCAGTTACCGGTGTAACATTTTCCCGTTCGACCTCCTCCAGAAAGACCCACAGTGTGTCCCGACACTTTAAACATTTAGAAAAAAGTGAGGCGCTATTGGCCTTACGATGTGATTGTCAATGGCAGATGTCATTGATGTGACATAGAGTGAGAGTGTTAGCGAGAACGGAGCCGGCACCGAGGCGGAGGGTAGCCTGGGTCAGTGGTATCACCTGACCGGCTCCTCCAGAAGGAGCCTGAGGAGCATGTGGTTGGATGAGTTTACTGTCGCTCCACACCGGCGCTGGTGGAGTGTCTGTTTACCGAGAACCCTGAGAGATCTGGGGAGCACCAGGCAGTGCAAGGAAAGGGGGGGCACTGGAATACTAGGTCACAGTCATTGCTTATTGTTTGTCCTCCGTAGAGGACACACACACACTCGCACACAAACACATGAACGCACACCACAGCACACACACATTACATCATAGGTACAGGGCACGTTAACAACATGCAACAAGCTAAAATAACAACAACATTAAGACAAATAGTGAGGCGCAGTCACAATGAAAGACCCTAGGCAACTGCTAAAACATAAAAAAAAGACTGTTCATACAAATCAATCCAATTTCGTATTCTATTACTGTGGTAAACAAAGCTGGAGGACAAAAAGCAGAGGAACCGTCTTCAATACTTTAATGCTCCCAATGCCAACTGAGTCTGTGTCAGTAGTATCATAGAGTATCATAGACCATTTGAAATGATGAGATTATGTGAAGCAGATAATTGTGTTCACAGATGTAGCTGCCCTGAGAGGAATGCCAGCCCACTCTCAAGTTACCTCCTCCCATTCCTTACCCCCTTGCTCCCTTCCTCTAACCCCTTCCCAAGTACCACCGTCTCCCACCGTCCCCTGCTACCCTTCAGCCCAGCTCGCTATACCTTCCCCACTGCATGGCTCTCTTCCGTGCTAGCTTGGCCACTGACCCCGTAGAAACAAATCCTTCATCTATACACACCTGTCGCCCTGGCCAAGTATATCCTAGCGTAGCATGTCCGCGTAGAGCCTAGCCTAGCCTAGCCTAGCTGAGCTTAGCCCTCCAACTTCTTGACCCAATCAGTTATGACCAACTTAACAAGATCTCAGAGACGGAAAGACGATCCGGCGGTCTCTCCTGGAACGTGAACCATATCCAGGCCAGACAAACTGCTTTCATTCCCAGTATGGACAGTTTCAAGCTCCTCTGATGAGACACGATGAGGTAGAGACCAGCAGAATGCAGGACCAACAGTAATACTGTGGAATCAGACACAGAGAGGGTGTCCTACATGGCGACAGGGAGTTTGCGTGAAGGCATAATGTCAAACAGATAGCTGTGACACCTCTACTACCCTTTCCCAAGGTATTAAGTCGCAACCTCTGGGTTTATTAGAAAAGATATAAGCAGCCGTGAAATGTATATTTTAAGATGTGAGGGCCCTGCTTGCTTTGGCTTGGCAAGGCCTCCATCATCGTATAAGAGGAGGTTGTTGATAACAGGTGTGTGGCAGACAGTGTTCACACTTTTCATGAATTAGTTCAGTTCAGTTTTTTTTAGGTGAGAAATGAAAATGAAGGGTTAGGGGCGCAGGGGTTTTGCGGGGGTGTTGCGCAGGGGTTGCCAATTTGTTGATATTTCCATATAGTGTTGTGTATGCTAGGGCTGTGAGATATACCGGTAGTAAGAGTTATATCCAATGTGCGAAATACGAAGGGGTCCGGGGGGGCTCGACCCCCCGATTTTCCCATGAGACCCCTGAAAGTCTCAAATTTTGTCCAAAAAGAATTTAAAAAAAAATGAACGTCACTAATGGTCACTTAAATGTTTTAAGCTCACCATGTCCAGTATTCAGAATTCAAAACATTTATTCACAAATATGTTCTATTTTTTACAAAGCGGAGCCAGTCAGTCCTATGCGCGTATGCAAATTAGCCATGTGCGCCAAACAGAAGAAAGACGTAATGTTGAAGTCATACTAAAAACGGATAGTAAGCGAAAGCTAAACGAAAGCTAAAGTGTATAACTCACACACTTTGGGTCTATTCTAAATGAAGGTAAGAGGCTATTTTTTAAATCTTTGCAGTGACTGAATTGTGATGATAGAACTGATTGTTGTGCATAAGATGCGACTGTGCGTGTGTCCTTTCCGGGTTCGGCATACTGCATGGTTATGTAGGCCTTGTGGTTGGCAGCCTTGGAGTTGAAGAAGTTGGAGTGATTGTGTACGTGCGTGCGTGAGAGAGAGTGCAGACCCGCTGTGGTGATGTTTGGCTTGTCGTGGGCTGTCTGTCAGCATCTGCCGTGGTTGGACGAATGTGCTTTGTGTATGTGTTCAATGATGTATCTTTGTCTGATCGTATTTGCTGTAGATGGATAGACGATCGGTCATACTGCAGGCTCTCATTTGCAAGTGCACTGATTGCGTGCCGGTCTCTGATAGGCTATATACCTGGCATTTATTCAGTTGATTGCTCTTCTAAATGTACCAGATTGGTGCCAATTATTGTCGTGTTTGCATTGTAACTTAATTGTAACTTGTAACTTAACTTTGCCTCTTCCTGTTATAAAACAACGTGCATCCAAACTACTTTAGCCAATGCAGCCTCAGATGTCAGTGTTGCTTTACGAATACTATAGCATATCGGATTATCAACATTTTTTAAGTGTGTGTGTGTGTGTGTTGTCATGTAGGCTAAAGACTGATTGTCTTGTCTTGCATCCATGACATGTTGTAATGTTATAGATAGGCCTACTGCATATTGAGAAAATGTATATTGGTATTGCGCAACAATCGGGGGATGGGTACCCCGAATATTGACGGGTATTTCGCACACTGGTTATACCGGTATATTTTGAAAGAGATATGTAGGCTGGTTGAGACAATATCGCCATACCGGTATATTATATATTATTTTGATGTTGCCTTGCGGAGGACTGCCCATTTCTCAGACACTCCATTTTTCCTTTATTTCGAAAAAAATAAACCCTCTGCTCCGACATCCTATTGTTCCGACCATATAAGCTTTTGTGGATCACCTCCCATAATCTAAGATCTGAATCATCAAGCCGGGGCTAAGATTCAGATCTTAGCTCCGAAGCCGGAGCGCTCCGCAGCGCGCAGTGAGTGCCACAATTGGACCTCAACAGTGGCGCTCACTTCACATAATCTTCTAATAAGTTCTTTATTTGGGTAAATAAAGACGGGTTCAGTTCAAAGTTCACAGAAAAATGTGTTCAATGAACGTGTTCTTTTGAACTCGTTCATGCACAACACTGGTGGCAGACCAGCTAACAGCTGTCACTCAAGTGTTTCAACATCACACATCTGATTCATTCATCACAATAAGACATGTTTTTTATAATAAAGGCTGATGTGGCATGTTACAGGGAGTTACACAGTTCTGTTAAATCCTTAATATAATCCAAAATACATAACTTGCTGCAATCTGCATCTTCCACTATCTCACTAGAAGATGTGGATGTCTGGTTGACCGTATCCAGTCCCCTTCATGCAGATTGTAAAAAGAAAATTAAAAACAAGGTAGCTTTAAAAAAAGAACAGGCATATTACATAAATGCCATGACATCTACTGGCATGTATTTGCTTACTGTGAAGAGTGCACACAAAGCGGAATAGATTGTCCCTGAGACAGACATGAGACAGACATGACACAGACATGAGACGGACATGAGATGGACAGCTCTGTCTCTTAACGGTCTACCGGAGGAGACTCAAGTCCAAAGCTAAACATTTAAACCACACATGTGGATTTACTCTTTTTCTCTCGCTCTCTCTCTCTCGCTCTCTCTCCTTCTCTCGCTGTCTCTCTTTCTCTCTCTCTCTCTCAGACTGCTGACGGCCTCGTGACTCATCCAAGAGGTCAAAGGTGAAGAGCCAGGCTGACTAAAGGATGGAGGGGGTGATACTAGCTCATGCTGCAGACCATGTGCCCACAGTCCCCCCCTCCCCCTATGTTTCATACCTATTTCCATGACGCCTGCAAACCTACAGTCTTCACCAACAAAGTCATCAATGAAATCTCAAAATGTGTGATCTTCCATCTTCTACCAAGATACATTCCCTTGTGTGGAGCCACGGTGGGGGTGGCTGTGGGGGTGGATGTGTGGGTGGATGTGTGAGTGGATGTGTGGGTGGATGTGTGGGTGGATGTGTGGAGCCACGGTGGGGGTGGATGTGTGGGTGGATGTGTGGGTGGATGTGTGGGTGGATGTGTGGGTGGATGTGTGGGTGGGTGGAGCCACGGTGGGGGTGGATGTGTGGGTGGATGTGTGGGTGGATGTGTGGGTGGATGTGTGGGTGGGTGGAGCCACGGTGGGGGTGGATGTGTGGGTGGATGTGAGGAGCCACGGGGGGGGAGGGGGGGGTGGATGTGTGGAGCCAGAGTGGGGGTGGACACTTGGCATAACGCGCTCATTATATCACTCCTCCACAATGACGGTACTAAACATGATCACACAGGGTTCCTATCCACACATGGCCCCCACGACTTCCTGCAACTCTTACACCAAAGTTTTCCAGCTAATTTAGATTTTGCGATTAATCTAGATTAAACTCAGCATTATCATGTTCTGATTCAATACAACCTAAAGGCTTCAGAAGCTCAGACCTGGACTGGGTGGAAGTGCGTTCAGGGTTGGATGTTAATGGGATTTCATGTCCCCACGGCGTGTGGTTTCAGCACCATTCAAGCTGTCCCCAGCAGCTCGGGAATACGGTACGTTTAGAGACAGGTGGGCCCACGGAAAGAACCAACAGTTGGCATCCATCTCAAATGTCACCCTACTGTACTGCACTGCTGTGGGGCATTCCTTCTTATCCTTCACTCTCTTACCCCGGCTCACTCTTAACACAAGACCCACACAACACACTCCTCTCTCCATTTTCTCTCTCTCTCTCTCTCTCTGTCCAGGAGTTCTCTCTGTCACGAATAGCTATCACAGTCCAAATATTACACCAATGCTTGCTCTGATAACTTTAGCTACAGCGATGTATGTGTTTGTCTCTGGGTGGTAACCATGGCGACTTCTGGACATTTCTTTGTGACCCCGATCAGTGTTGTGTCATCAGGGTAAACACAGCCAATTAAGGGCAACATTCAATCATTTAAAAATGATAAAAACAAGACTGTGTGTTTGTCTGTTTGTGTTTGTTGATGTGTGTGTCCTATTTACTAATCAATTGAATCGCTGATCACGTTAATACACTGAACTCTTCGTCAGACATGTCAGAGCGTTTGCCTGTTCATTAGCGTGTATTAAAACCAATCAATATCTTGTGAGGACCTGAACGGCTGGACGGATGAGAAGAACAATGATCTGTTTCCTGACCTTGATCTTCCAGTGCAGCGTGTGATGACACTCAGAGCTACAAATACAACCAGTGGACTTCTGCTTAGGACGATGACGTGCAGTCTGGAGGCAGGGTCCAGGGTGAGGAGAAATGAAGATGAATATTATTATTATTATATTTAATTCTAAAATGGCCACGGTATTATCCGTTAAACCCCTTCAAGAGTCGGACACATTATGCACATTATGTCTTGCAATCTATCCAGTTCAACTCATCAAGCTACACCATGAGAGCCATCAGAGAACCAGCCTGCTCCCTCATAGGACAGGTGGTCACACGTGTGCCTGAATGACTGATCCATCATCCAATAAGCTTTGGGCATTGCTGTTTCCCTGCCAGAGCCCTGGCCTGATATGTCTGAGCTTATGCCTGCATTCTGCTGGGAGTGGATGCCTAGCAACGCTGATCCAGTTGTCCTGATTGGAGTCACTTTTGGTCCGATGTGTTTTGCCTTCCCTGTGTTGGTGAGCAAAGAATCAATGAGTTACGCCGGGTACCAGACTACTTACTACAACACCCTACCACTAACCCGGGTCAGCTGGCCCTGAGTTACATAACACACTCTGATGTGTACGTGTGTGTGTGTGTGTGTGTGTGTGTGTGTGTGTGTGTGTGTGTGAGAGAGGCTGGTTTATAAAGAGAGGGCCGAGCCCACAGTGAGTGAACAGACGTTATTTTGTCGCATTATAAATATGGCTTTTAGCAGATGTTGTGTCCTCCAGTTAGCTCCACAAACACACACATACACTCACTAAGTATATTTATAAAGATATTTATACACATGCAAAGTGTGTGTAATTCCTTAACACGTTGACAGACTGATACACAACTACAACTAAGCTTAATGTAATATCCACACACAAATATACAAACATCATAAACAAATGTGCGCACATGCACAATCACACACACACACACACACACACACACACACACACACACTGTACACATTCCTCATCAGTCACGTTAACAATTTAC
>NC_140283.1:147500-242500 GCF_964030765.1 Micromesistius poutassou
CTCTGCAGGGATTCCATCGGGTCCAGCGCTTTTATTGTTCTTCCGCCCTGCAATGGCTTGTCGGATTTCTGAGTAAAGTGGTGGGGTGTCCAGGTGCATGGTTGGTGGCAGATCTGGGAGTTTATCCAGAATATGTGGGTCGACAGGATTAGTGTGGTTGAGGAGACTCTCAAAATGATTTGAAGAATCTCGTGGCGATCCTTGAAGAGCGTGGACCCATCAGCTGATCGGACTGGGGCAAACGCCCGCTTCCTCGGGCCGTACAATGATTTTATGGCATCGTAAAAGCCTTGAGTGTTATTGCAGTCTGCCAAGTTCTGGATCTCTTGCGCCTTTTGCACCCACCAGGTGTCCTCCATAGTCCGGAGGGCTCGCTGGGTTGCTGTTCTTGCAGCAGTAAAGGTGGTTTTAAGGGTGGGAGATCCAGGGCAGGACAGGAGAGCCTTGTGGGCCTCATGCTTGGTTTTAAGGAGTGACTGTGTCTCAGCTGAGTTACAGTCAAACCAGTCCTGGTGACGTTTCCTTGTCTGACGAGCGCCTCTGAGGCTGCGCTATGAATAGCCTGGCGCAGAGCTGGCCAGTCGGCTGATTCCTCTGGGATCTTTTTGAGGTTTTCAACAAGGAGCCGTCGAAGGTTGTCTTTGGTGGTGGGGCTGTTCAGCGCTGTACAGTTGAGTTTCTTGTTTGGAGCTGTCCTCGGGCCATCTGACCATGAGGTGGTCAGTCCAGCACTCAGCTCCGCGCATGACACGGGTGGTGAGGACATCTTGTCTGTCCTTTTGATGGACAATCACGTAGTCAAGGAGATGCCAATGTTTTGAACGGGGGTGCTGCCAGGTGGTCTTAAGCCTGTTCTTCATCTTCATCTTCACTCTAGCATTGAAATCTCCCATGAGTATGAGCCTGTCCGTAGCCGGTGTTTTCTGTAAGATGGCATCAAGAGCTCTATAGAAATCTTCTTTGATGTTATGCTCGGCATCAAGAGTTGGTGCATATGCACTGATGAGGGTGGCAAAGCTTTCCTTTGCCAGGGGAATGCGCCATATCATCAGTCTTTCATTGATGCCGATGGGGGATTCCGGAATGCACTGCAGCAGTTTAGACTTCACGGCAAAGCCAACTCCATGATTACGGCGAGTGCCTTCGGGGACCCCTTTCCAGAAGTACCCAGCACCGACCTCTGTCAGGGAGTCCTCTCCATGTAGTCTGGTCTTGCTGAGAGCTGCTATGTCGATGTTATATCTTGCAAGCTCAAGGGCCACCAGTGCTGTCCTGCGGTGAGGCCTGTCAGGAGTTTCGGCCAGGTCCAGCAGCGTGCGAACGTTCCACGAAGCAATGCTTAACTTATTTTTTACTTAGATTTTTCGACCGCAAAGGGGGATGCTCCGACGGTTGCGGCTTACCGTCTGGAGTGTGGGGAGTTTGGACCACCTTTTCCAGGTCCTTCCCCATCTCAGGGGTGAGCAGTGTGGGGCTGCTCAGTCGCAATGGAAGCTGCCGAAAAGACGCGCTGCTCCAACCCATAGTCCTAACGACCATTACTCCATTGCTGCCTGTGTGCATGATTTAGCTAGATACTTCCAGCCACATCCTTGGCCTGTACCCACCGCCATTCCACAATGCCACAGGACTTTTTGTTGGGGGGGAGGGGGGGGGCTTGCGCGTAGGTAAGGATTAAGGTGAAGTTATGGTTGCGCAGACCTCCCTCCCACCATCTTCACTCCTACCAGATGGACCTCCAGTGGCATGAGGGAACCTATACACACACACACACACACACACACACACACACACACATACACACACACCCGCACACACACACACCCGCACGCACACACACACAAAAACACAGACATGCATGCACGCACACACCCGCATGCACAAAAGCACACACAACCGCACTCACGCACGCACACAAACACACACATATGCACAAACACACACACTTACTTACTATCTTAATAATATGACGACGAGTTGGTGAGTTGAACACATGAGGATTAACCATTCTTGTGTTTCTGTGTTATTCTGTGCTTTATTTGAAAAAAGCAAGGCAATAACCTTGCAATTTGATCAAATGTGTGTTTTTATAGTAAACTTAAGTGAAGCAGTCCTGTATTTTCATGGCAGCTGCTCGGGTGTTAAATGTTGCCTCTTTGGTATGGTTACTAGGGTTTGATATGTGGTTGCTAGGTAGTTATGTGTGGTTGCTAGGGTGTTATGGGTGGTTACAAGTGTATGTATCATGAGGTTGATAATGAGGGTTAAATTTGTTAAGTAAGGGATAATCACAGAGAGGCAGGGCAATAAACAGTTTGATATGCCCAGCTCGTGGAAGGTTACCGCCCTCGACTTTGTCTCGGGTGGTAAGCCGTCCACGAGCCAGACATATCAAACTGTTTATTGCCCTGCCTTGAGGTGATTATCCCGTTTATTCTACTTCTTGCTTGCCAACATAATAAAACAATTCAAATACTTTTTAGTTTAATAACGTAGTTGCTACATTGTATCTCGCTTGCAAAACTATGTATCGACTGACCCTCCGATAGATTTCCAACACATTTTAGAAACTTTTTTAAACAAGGTTTATTTTTACAATGGACCTCGTGTTTGAAATTTCTGTGATAGAAAAAAAATACAAGCGACGTATTGATCTACTATTTGATGATGCTGTGCTCAGTCAGCAGCAAGTACAACCGACAAGTCACCGGGCAACCAGCCGGGTTAATGCCCTCCTCCCAGCCAATCAGAATCAAGCATTCTTAAACAAAGTAGAATAAATTGTTTTAGCCTACAATATAAACCCAATTATACACATGATAACATTATGGTAGTGGCTAAACAAACTGGTTTAAGAGTAAACTCTTGATAAGTTATTTCAAAATGGCATGTTCGATTTAAACAGCGTTGGTTTTATCTGTGGTTTATATGGGGTTCTAGATTTTTCTAGGGTATTCTAGTTAGTTGCCTCTGTGTCCTGGATGGTTTCTACAGTGTTCTACATGGTGTTATAGGGGGTTGCTCGGTTGTAACGGGTGGTTGCTAGGGGTTGTAGTTGGTTGCTATGGTGTTCTAGTTAGTTGCTATGGTGTTCTGGTTGGTTGCTATGGTGTTCTGGTTGGTTACTATGGTGTTGTAAGTGATTGCTAGGGTGTCCTTGGTTTAAAAGTCTAATAATTAAAAAATGTATATAGTATGTTTTGAGTCATTTTATAGAAGTTTGGATAGTATTGTGGAGTGGGACATGCGACGTCTGGCCTGCGGGGGGAGGTAGAGGACGGTTGGGAACACACCGGATCGGCTGGGGGGATTGGACCTGATTGCGAACATGTGCCCGCGATCAGGTCCAATCAGGGAATGTGTATTTATGTGTCTGCTTTGTGTTTCAGTAGGGAGGAGGAACCAGAAAGGAAGGTGATCCAGACCAGAGGATGCAAAAAGTCTCAACAAACATTATATTACTTTGGAGTGTGTTACAAGTTTTGGTTAAATCTCCAACGTGTTATTTAGTTTGGAGTTTTTGTTAAGCGTCTTGGAGTCAAATAAAGACATTTCTCAAGGACATTGGGTCTCATTGCACTCGATACCCCTTACAAGTATAATATAATCAGTAGAGTTTGAATTATTGTAGTATAAATTATGAAGGAGGAGTTGAGTCTGGAGGTTTCGGACAATATGTATAATACAAATATGTATGATAGATGATAAAGAGTTATGCAGCTTAAGCTGTAAGCCTTATTAGGAATATAAAATGTATAATTTGAATAATGCAGCAGATACTGTAATAATGTCAACCTCAACTCTCTGTATTGTTTCCACAACAAACCTTTGCATCACATATACGTTACATCATGTAGTCTCTCTTCTTTGTCTTGGTCTTATCTAATCCAGTCATCCAGTTGACGTTTGTATCCAGAGGCTCTAGTAGGAACAGTCCGCTGCTGAACTTATAAACAAGGGTGTAGAGCAGCTCCTGGCCTCATGTTGACGCCTCCTTCCTCTCATCACCCCATGACGGGCTGAACCGGCCTTGACCCAACCTTAAGCTTTAAACACCATGTTAAAAAACTGGGAAACACACTAAAATTGAATCTAGCCAACTTCAGATACATAAGGCATTCCCTAACAGTGGAGGCTTCCAGTATATATTTGAATGCTATGACCATACCACATTAACTGTACTGTATGACAAGCTGGTCTCAGTCAAATAAAACCGCTTGAATCCTTATACAAAAGTGCCCTCAAAATCCATGATAAAAAGCCACGTTGTTACCATCACTGCCACATACTAAACAAATATGACATTTTAAACTTTGATAACCTGATCAAGCATGCAAATGTTTGCTTGCTTTTTAAAATTATTCATAATGCTGTAGCTCCCCCTTTGAAAAAATATGTTACACTCTGCTCTGAGAAGTCATTAAGAACAACAAGATCTGTAACAAGGGGCGAGTGTAGTGTACCCCAACGCAAAAATGTATTTGGAAAGTCATCCTTCTCCTGTATAGCCATGACTCAATGGAATACTCTACCAACAGATATAATCTCATGTAGAAGTCCCCACACCTTCTCACATCTTGTTAAGCGTTGGTTACTGTCAGGACAGGAGTGTACACATCTATAAATTGTGTGTGTGTGTGTGTGTGTGTGTGTGTGTGTGTGTGTGTGTGTGTGTGTGTGTGTGTGTGTGTGTGTGTGTGTGTGTGTGTGTGTGTGTGTGTGTGTGTGTGTGTGTGTGTGGGTGGGTGGGTGGGTGGGTGGGTGGGTGGGGGTGTGTGTGTGTGTGTGTGGTGAGAGGCAGCAGTCTAGTTTTAAATCCTAGAAGTCTGTTAATTTACTGTTAATAACTGTAAACTTGATAATTTTATTGTAATTTTACTTGAACTGTTATTATGTTTTGTGTACTATACCATCAACCTGCCCAGGGACTGCAGGTGGAAAATAGCAATCTGCTAAAACCTGGCACAATGCATATTTTCTTGTTGTGCAAGATTAATGTTTATTGTGCATTGCCCCTGTCCTAAAAATAAAATTACAATTAACCCCACACTGGTGTCCTGATCATGGCAACAACCTTCTATCACCATGGCAACTATTTTCAACCTATTTTCTCCCCATGGACACCGGGCTTGAAGCTTCTATCCCAATCCATCCCCATGGCAACCAGGCCACAGTTTATATCCAGATGGTAACCAGGCTGCTATTATTCTCATGGTAACCAGGCCATAGCATCTATCTCCATGGTAACTAGCTTCTAGCCCTATGGTCACCAGCTACTATCCCTGTGGAAACTATGGCTTGTTTCTATCCCCATGGCAACAAGCTTATATCCCTATGGCAACCACCTTCTATCCCCATGGCAACAAGCCTATATCTCTATGGCAACCACCTTCTATCCTCATGGCACCTTCTATCCTCATGGCATGACTATAGCTTCTGTCCCTGTGGTAACCAGTTTTTGTTCCCATGGCAATCGTGCATGCTTCTATCGCATGGTAGGCAGTTTCTATCCCCATGGTACCCAGGCTCGCTACCATAATGAATGCAGCAGGCCTGAGTGGACCATGTGGATGATAAACACAAACACAACATCAATATACTGTACACAACCAACCTGTCCAACAGCATCTGCTCATTAGTTTCATAATTAGCCTACATTCATCCATGAAAATAAGAAAGCATAAATATAACACTAATGAAGATCATTTTTATATTAGAAGTATTACTGCCATACTATTTATACAAATACACAGACTTACAAGTGCAACACACGTGTGTGTGTGTGTGTGTGTGTGTGTGTGTGTGTGTGTGTGAGAGTGTATGTGTGTGTGTGAGTGTGTGTGTGTGTGTGTGTGTGTGTGTGTGTGTGTGTGTGTGTGTGTGTGTGTGTGTGTGTGTGTGTGTGTGTGTGTGTGTGTGTGTGTGAGAGTGTATGTGTGTGTGTGAGTGTGTGTGTGTGTGTGTGTGTGTGTGTGAGAGTAGCTGATGAACCTCCCAGGTTGCTGTCAGTGTGGGCCGTACCTGACCCCAGACCTCAGCCAGCTGAGCCTCCATGTGCCCTCACTGCCAGCAGCACCGCCACAGCACTGGAAACACACCTCCTGCTGGGCATTGATCACACAGCGCACAGGGATGAGATTGAAAAGGTAAATGGTGTGTAATAGGTGTGTAATATAAATGATTGTCTATTATAGATAATGATGGACGAGGTGTGTGTCATAGGTAATGAAAGGTAAGGTGAAGAGTCATTAGCATGTTGACAGTTTGCTCCACCTCGTGTGGACACCAGGGATGGGAACCATTTTAGAAGTGTCTCACATTTCTCCTGGTTGTCTGAACACCAGACACTATTGTATTAGGTGTACAATACTAGATGTAAGTCAGGTGGCATTGCAAACTTTTATAAAGTGGGTTTTATCTAATTTACATCACATTTTCTTGTTCAAAAGTTTCAGAAATGTCCATTCTCTGACATTTACGAATCTTTCAACATTCCACTGCAATGGCTCGATATGGATGTGTTTAATATGAGTGATTCTTCTTACTATAATATGTATTAGTATTATTTAGGGCTAGGCAAGTTAACACGTTAAATACATGTTAACGCAATCTTATTTTAACGCGATTAATACAAATTGATACCCAGGAAATTCTTCTTGAGAGTTCTCGCGAGAGCACAATTTTAATTTGCTCAGCGAGTCACTCTGGGAACGAGCAATATACTCACTCCCTGATTCACCTGGTTCAGAACAGTAACCAATCACATCAGTGTATCTGATATAGGCGGGCCAAAAGCGTTGCTGTTTTACCGATCGGATACGGCAAGAGTCTTATCTATTGGTTAGCTCTGCTGGTCTGGTATGTCACCCCTTGTATTCTTCTGATTGGTCGTAGTGTTATCCAATTGCATGCAGTGATATTTTCAAATGGATGCTTGGTTCCGCCCCTCGAGTTGGGCCATTTTCATTACTCGTTGATAGACCCTACAGCTTTCTAAATGTGGGTCTGGATTTCCAAGCTAACAAATTGATGCAGTAACGCACATTCTCTCAACCCACACTGAGTGAGTCAATAAAACTCCCTCAAGATCACTTGGCCTAGTTTTTGCTTATTAGTTTTTTTTAATTGCTTGAACACGTTTTGCAAAACTTGGCTCATCATGTCAAAACTCAACACACAAGCAAATAAGACACAACACTGGGAAATATACCATTCACATGTATGTCAAATTGAAACTCTGCTATCGAAACCTATCAATCCTTTGTCAAAATGTCACTCTGATGACAAAATTATACACACATGCATCATATGAGTACACTTTCAGATCAGCAGCAACACACTAGTCTACTTTATATAAAACACTGCAGTCTTTCATTTTCACTATTTTTATTCAGTTTCACAGAAGGCACGTTTTCACAACAACCAAAATATCAAATAATCAATACTGTACATTGCAGTATTGTACATTATAGTGCAGTAAATTCAGTTTAAGCTAAAATAAACTGTACTGTACTGTAAACATAGAAAAACACTGCAATTGTGCGTGGGTGGGCTTATGGATCCTGCTGTCTGAGGATCTCATCAACATCACAAGCAATGTTTTCTCCTGCTAAGCATCAGGGAAAATATCGCCTTGTGTGCCAAATCCATCCATGGATTGACCTTACCTCAATGTCTCCGCAGGCCTGTTCCATTGCCTGCAGAAGAGGCATGCGGGCATGTGGTTGGCGGTCATATACACGCTATCTCCAAGCAGAAAAAAATATTCTATAGGTTTTAGAAATGGCAAGTAAGGGGGCAAGTATACGACTTCAAATTGATTATGGTTGGTGAATCAAATCCAGACCAGAACAGCCCGATAGAAACTAACATTATCCCAGACAACAACAAACCTGGGCTGCTCTGGTCTGTCCTGTACAGCTGCATCATGAAGTGCATCTCAAAATGTGATGATATGTTGATGTGATGATAGGATATGTTCATGTGATGATATGTTGATGTGATGATAGGGACCTATTTTTGCATGATGGTGCAGAAGCCCTCTAAGAATTATGGAGGCACACAATGAGATATTTCCCCCGCGCTGCCCCAGGACGTGCAACGTTACTGTATTTATTTATTTATTTTTAACAGTACTGTATACTGTACTTTTATGTAGATACCATACACGATACTGAAACATCTCAATGTACGCAATCACAGTATGTCACAAAACTACCACTTTTGTTCCAAAAGGAGCATTAGCCACCCTGCAATACAGAACATGTGATACGGTAATGTGATATGGTACAGTACTGTAAATACTCACAGTCTGAGTAGAGTAGAAAGTAGAGAGTTGAAGACATACCTGTTTTCCAGTCAGAATGTCCTTATTACGGATGAAACTGTGAAACAAAGCAAAGCATAGCACCCAGCATAGAAAATAAAAAAAATAAAAAACCACAAAGGAAAGAAAAGAAAAAGCCAGCATGAGATAATAGACTAAATAGTGACAGTCAACAAAACAAATTTAGCAAGAGGAAAGAGAAGAGCCAAGGCTCAAGTGCTAGGGGTGTCACTTTGGGCATTATTTGTCCCACGCGTGCCCTGCTTGTTGTTTACATTTATCGCATAAAGGAGAAATGTTAGGGTAAATGCCATGGAGCCTGGTTTTAGAGTAGTGAAGCCTGTGGACTACTTTAAACTGTACTAAAGAATGTCTGCCGTTTATTGAGCTGCTATGAATCCTATCCAGAATACCCTCCCAAACCGTTATTGGACAGTGGACACGTCTTCATGGGCCATTAGAATACCATACAGGGAAGAAACTGTGCCTCTGCTTCCTGGTATAAGGCGCCTAAGACTGTCCAGTGAGTTGTGTTTGGGCATACGTTCATAGTGTGGTATACAGAGTCCTGATATAATGCCTAATTTGGAGTAACCTGAAGAAGTGCGTGGACGGTAGGTCGTCTGTCTGCTGGAGGTGTTGAAATGAAACTAGGTTTTCTTCAAAGTACAGGTCCTGTATAAACACAATATTTTGGGCTTTCCACATGGAAAAGACTGGATCCATTAAAGCCGGGGAGAATGCATGATTGTGGCAGATTGGACTGTCTATGTAGACTTTGGGCAAACCAAGAAAAAGTTGGATTTGTTTCCAAATTCTTAAAGAGTGAAGTATGATGGGATTTTTTATGTAAAGAGGTGTCTTTATTTTTGCAGGGTTATTAAGGAGTGCTGGAGGGAGGTGGCACCACATGAAGATATTTCTATCTGAAGCCATGGGGGTACACCTTCTTGATTGTAGTGGGCCACCGGCAAACCATTATGCCAGTACAGCAGTACATTCATATTGGCAGCCCAGTAGTAAAGCTTAAAGTGAGGCAGACCAAAGCCTCCTTCTGCATACTTACTTCTACATACTTCTATGAAGGAGGATATGATGGAGTCCAGCTTTTTAAAGTAATATAGTGGGATAAATACAGGGATATTTTGGAAAATGTATAGGAATCTAGGAAGGACAACCATTTTTATGCCGTTAATGCGACAACCATAGAGATGGGCAGTGTTCCAAAATGTAATATTCTGTTTCAGTTGTTGCAGTTTGGATTCCCAGTTACTGGAGAGGAGTTTTCCATGCTCTCATGTCACAATGATACCCAAGGTTTTGAATTGGCCTCTAGTAACTTTAAATGTAGTTTAATTTGGGGATTTGGGGCGTGACAAGAATAAAGTAATGTCATCTGCAAAAAGGATATTTTATTCAATACACCATGTATTTTAATTGGGGCTATCTCTTGAGTCAATCTAATTGGACTGGTTAGAGCCTCGATGGTTAGGTTGAACAGATAGGGTGAACAGGAACAACCCTGGCGGACACCCCTGTGGAGATGTAACGATTGTGAAAGGTCACTATTAGTAATTATTGAAGCTATTGAAGAGGGTGAGCATAGATTAATTCAATCCATTTAATAAACTCAAGTCCAAAACAAAAATATTTCAGGGAGGTCAACATGTACCTCCATTCAATATAATGAAATGCCTTTTCTGCATCTAAGGCAATTACCACAGATTCCTCATTCTGTTTCTGGTATATGATGTTCAATAGACGTCATAGGTTGAAATATATATGTCTACCTGGGACAAAGCCAGTCTGGTCAGGGTGTATCAAACTGGCTATGTCTTTGCAGAGCCTGTTAGCCAGCACTTTGATGAGTATTTTTGTTTCCATCTGGAGGAGGGATATTTGATGATATGAAGACATTTCCAAAGGATCCCTATCTTTTTTAAGGATAATAGCAATGTTAGCACTGTACAGTGAGGGTGGTAATTGTTGTTTATTTGGAATGGTATTCTTTATAGAGTTCAATGGTGAACCCATCGGGGCCGGGGGCTTTATTGTTAGAGAATTGAGAAACAATGGTTTGGATCTACTCCAAGGTTATGGCAGAATCCATCGCTTCAGCTGCTGCTTCATCTAATTTGGGGAGCTCACTATTCTCTAGAAAATTATTCATTTTCTGGGAGTCGGTAGAATTGACCTTAGACTGGTACATGTCCTCATAAAATGAAGCAATACAGGTTTACTAATGTTGTTGGGACAGAGTTTAAGGTTCCAACCACTATTAGAAACCTACCGTTGGGATCATTAATTGTAGAGGACTTAATAAAAGGGATATTTTTCCTAATTAGAATTGCCACCCCCCTCGCTTTAGTAGTGAAATTTGCTTGATATAATTGTTCCACCCAACTGACCTTAAGTTTCCATTTAGCAGTATGCTTGATGTGTGTTTCCTGGAGAAACACTATATCTGCAGACAGGGATTTCAAATGTGCAAATACTTTAGCACGTTTGATAATATGACCAAGGCCCCTCACATTCCAACTAACTAACTTGTAACCCCTTCCATGCACTTGAGTTGCATAAGTGTTATGTGTCATATATGTTTTGTAGAGCAAAGTAGATAATCACTGTCACAAAGAAAACTAAGATAGCTTATGTGAGCTGGCAAAATCAAGAAAATAAAAACCATAAACAATAACCCACCCCTCTCCCATCCCTAGCCCTGTTGGAAGGCATCTCTTGGGCTCTCCTGTCTCGAACTCACAGCCCACCGATCTATAGAGTCTGCCCCACAACTTACCATAAGATTATTAATAAACAATTTATAATAAACAATACATTTTAGACACAGAGTATTGCCATCGGCAAAGCTAAAAACCAAACAACCTTGTAAAGTTGGTTTACGCAAGGAAATAATGAAGCCCAGTGGGAAATAAAAGAAAACATATTCCAGCAGTGACACTTGTATAGCATATTAGGCTACGATGGCGACAATAATGCTACTCCCAGATCAAAGTTAACGATTAAAATTTGCTGGCAATACTCATTGTGATAGAATGTTGTCTGAAGAACATCACATAAGGAGAAAAAATACAAATATTCTGTTTCCAACACTTTAGCTTGTTCAGAATTTGATTCTGAACAACTTTTGTTCTGGGGTCAACATCATAAGAGTCCAACTTGATGTTGATATGAGCAATTAACTATTTTGGCGTTTTAAACCACACCGCTTTTAGAACTCAATGGCTCATGGGTGCGTTAAACTTTATTGTACAGACTAATCCTTATGTCAGATTGAAGATAATGGGCCATTGATGATATGTGCCAACTGATTTTTGTCAAAGTCAAAAAATGTGGGATCCTTAGGCAATTTACTGTTTTTAACTAAATTCAAAATGGCGGAAAATCTGACCACCCGGCCAAATTTGTTCAGCATGAGGATGTGCATGTGTGACCAAAGTTTCATGAGTGTAGGTCAAACCGGTTACGAGATATGCTTGTGCAAAGTTTGCACTTTTGAACAGTTGGTATAGCGCCACCTTTGGGCCAACCTGAATTTGACGCATAGAATATCAAATTTTACAGCAGTCCCCACAAATGTGCCAAATAAAAATGAGTTTTCGTATATGTTCAGGGGGGGGGGAAATGCAGTCGAAGATGGTGAAAAATAACGCAAGCATTTTGGTCAAAGTAAAAACAATAGGGACCTTGCAGGTACTGCTCGGTCCCTAATAATAAAGTGATTAATCACTAGTTAACTGAACAATACTATGCGATTAATCGCAATTAAAACTTTTAATTGTTGCCCAGCCCTAGTATTATTACAAAAAACATTTGATGAGAAAGAAAAACAGCAAGAGAAGTCGAGGTCGCCCTCTGCTGATCAGTAGCGTTCATTAGCTGCCCCAATTTCTCTCCTGTGACAGCGACATGAGAATATCAAATAACTGTTTAGTGATTCATTTGTCATGCCTTTTGTCCTATTAAAAATGTATTGGGATTAATTGTTTTACCTACTATTGAGATTATTGTCCACACCTGACCTGGACTGGTTTTTATACCATGGTAGCTCTTTTCTGAGCCACTATTTGCAGGTTAAAAAAACCCTGCAGATAGTGGCTCAGAACCTACAATGCAAATACCATCTCAGCACGTCAGAAGGATGGAATAAAAATAAAGCCTACTAGGTAGTTATTTTTAATAGTCTTCAACTGTATATGGGTAACTGCATAGTTGTTATAGTCATTCAATAAATAGGAGGTATTTGCAGACCCCAGGTCTGCAAATACCCCAGGTCTGCAAATACCACAATGTCCCGGTCCTCCGGAGACCTTTACTATGGGCGCGTCTCAGGTACTTCGCTCCGTGCGCGTTGTTTCAGTAGGCTGACACACGTGGAGAATCCGGTGACCAATAGGACTTCATTACCAAGGCTGGGATGGAAATGGAAATGGAATGAAGTCTACCAATCACATAGGATTAAATAAATGGTTGTCACATTGAGAATGGTCGCTCCCGCTCCAACGCCTGTCACAGACCATTCACATACAGTACATGTATGAATCCCAATTAGTTTGATAATTTCATTTTCCTGCAGCGAGCCCCCCTTGAGGATCTGTGGGACGGCATCATCCCCTTGGGTCCAGTGTACCCCATGTTTAAGGAGATAAGAAAGGAAGCATTGAAGCACCTTCCCTTAGCATTTAGAGGATTTAGCTAACACCACTTTCTGGCCATTTCAATCAATAAGGAAGCTTCCGAAGCAGAAAATACTATTAGACCGCAGCCCATGGATGTGTTGTTCCTATATTTCCGAGTTGTTTTGAACGCAGCTATTAAGGCAGCCACGAATGCGCATGCGCACAACAGTGTACCCGGAAACACTTCAATGCACATGGAGTATATCAACTAGACCTTCAAAACAACCTGAATGCAAGAGTCCCAACGTCCACCGCAGCCATGGCAGCAAAGAAACTAATGTAAGCACCGAGGACTTTACTTTCTACTCCAGCTAGCCTGTTTTTATGTTACATATGTTAAGTGGTTTCAATCATTGCTTGGATCAGAGTGGTGTAGTCTTGTCTCAAGACAAACGTAAACACACTCAGTATCTGGTTCATAGCATTCATAGTACTAGCGCAATATACACATCAACAGAAGATGTGAGAGTGTATCCCTTCTCTTAAATCCATAAACTACTAATCTTAAATAACAGTTTGGGTTCTGAATATTATGATGTGAAAACACCATTAAATGGACAGCCGAGTGGTTTTTAATTGGTTCCCTAGTTTATCTTTGTTCTCTGCACCTCTGTACCTAGTGACCCCCTTCCCCTCCTCTCTGTCCCCATCCCAGATACCCTCTCTACCAGCTCGGAAACCCCCAGCTGCGGCTCTTCAGACCCAACTGGGCCCTGACCCTGGTGCGGCCCGGCCGGGAGCAACCCTCAGACACCGTCCAGTTCCGCATCCCCATGGAGTGAGTCCTCAATTCAACTATTACATCGATAATGACCTCTTACAATTCTCCAATGCTTGATTGGGGAAGGCCTGCTGTCCATCAGCTAAGTGTGGGAACAGACAGCCACATTAGAACCATTGACCGGTGATCGTCTTGTTACGTTGGCATCTATCAAGCCCTGGGATATATGTCATAAAGTCAACACTCTTAAAATTGATGTGTTGGTGGGAGGATAAATGGGCAAGCGTAAGGATGGGATTTGCCAAGGGCCAGATGTGATAGCTGGACGCCTGGGTCTTCTCCACAGCGGTAGTTCTTGAGTGCTGTTCCTGCTCTTTAGGGTTTAGTACCTTGTCTTGTTAGAAAGGTGTCAGAACACACCGTGCATCGCAGCTGACTGCGTAGCAGCAGACCTGGCAGAGTGCCTGTCTGACCCCTGTCTGACCCCTGTCCACTGCCAAAAAAAAAGGGCCCTACAATTGGCACATTGTCTGAACTGGACCATGGGTCAATGGAAGAAGGTCTGGTCTAAGGAATCTCATTTTCTGTTCCATTTGGATGGCCGTTTACATGTGCGTCTTGGGAGGAGATGGCATCATGTTCAGGAATGGTTCGAGGAACATGACAAAGAGTTCCTGTTGTTGACTGGGCCTCCACGTTTCCCTATCCCATATTATTTCATAGTTTCATAGTTGTACTTGAAATAATATGTACAACTATTAAACGTGTATATTTAGACTTGTACCTTTCATGGAAGTTGTATAACGCTATACATAACTATAACTTACAGTTGCAGACTTTCATCAAAGGAAGCAAAAGTTACAGTGAGGCTACTATACTGTTTTGAGACGGCAATCTTTTGGAAATATTTCGCCAGAAGGTTACCAGGTGGTAAAAATCCATCTTTTATTCCAAATTGGCAATATTGGTGTGTAGTTAAGCCTATATGCCACCAGGGGGAGTCACAACCCCACATAAACCCAAATGTAGCTCTCATTGTTCAGGACTCCAGAACTATGTTGGGGTGGGTGACATTGATCAGGATGATTGTTTGGATGCAGTGGAGGTGAGATGTTCTGAATAATAACAGATGCTGTTCCTCTGGTTCAAAGACTCAACAGAACTCAAAACAAACATAAAATACCAAGCACTGTATGCAATATGGGCTAATATTCTGTTATTTGTTATCAATAATATTTTATTTATTATATTCTATAATGTAACAAGAAAAAGTGTGTGTGTGTGTGTGTCAATACATGTACGTGTAGTTGGGTTGTCACTGTATACATGTAGGGTGCGTGTGTGTGTGTGCGTGCACACTACAGTAATGGGTGTGGGAGGAAGGGTGTGTTGTCTTTGGTGGCAGGAGAGGTGCGCATATGATTGATCAGCACTGTGTTTTTAAGGTTGGAATCCTCCTCACCACATCAATAGCCTGAATTAGGTTTTGCATAATGGATCAACGTTATATCCCTACAGCACTATGAATGGCATGACGCAATGTCTGCTGCAAAAGAAAATCATTCAAAGGCAGTGGCATTCTATCTTTTTCAAAGAAGTTGTACTTGGTACTACATACTATTCATTAATTGATTTGAATTTGTTAAGATTGTTTATCTCAAACCCTAAAACAACAGGACTCATTCATCCAGTGGGTGTTCCACCTCTCCCACTGACGGTATGAGTCGTGCAACCTGGTTTTCAATGAGGTTGGACCGGCATATGTAAACGTCCTTGTAATCTGAGACGAAAATGGACTTCAGCATTTGAAATGATCCCAAACTGGTATGTTCTCCATGTCCTGTTCCCCTCACTGAAAGGTCACAACCCAGAAAGGCAGGTACCCAGCTGGCCTGTGTCCCGGTGCAAGTAGTTGTGGAAGGGTGGGGTTGGGTGGGCTTGGGTGAGCTAGGGTGGGGTGGGGAGGAGCAGCACAACTGTTAATGAAGAGCAGTAATGACAGCATTCACGTGGGAATCACACAGAGTTCTCTTTGTCTCTCGCCCACCTGGGGACCAACCATCAGAGACCTGCCTCTCTCTCACTCTCTCTCCCCTCTTACCTCACTCCCTCTCTCCCACTCGCTTGTCTCTTCCCCGATCTGAATAATTCAGCAGGTAATAGAACTAGCATTCAGTCATACAAATAAATTAATTAAAATTTGTTTCCAAATACTAGACTACAATTTAGTATTTGTATGCATAATGCACACATACACATGCACACACAACATGCACACGCACACACAATAATAATAATAATAATAATAATAATAATAATAATAATAATAATAATAATTAATACGAAGTCATGTCAAAGCAACATACATTTGAGTTTTTATTATAATCTAGTGAGGTGAGCATTTGATTGGATAAAACAACCCAGCATAACTCAATACTAATCACACTCACACCTGGTGGTATAATATGTCCCCTTTAAATAATGATTTTATTGCATTTTGGCATAACTTAACAATATATAGATAGATTTTTTTGTGTTTTTTTTATGAAATGTGTGTACCAAAATTTAGGCCACATACATACAGATTTGGGACATTTGGTAATTCATCAAAGCAAATAACAATGAAAGACAGTGACAACAATCAGTGCAAAAATCATTGATGTAACAGACAATATAACATTGCACAAATAAACTCAATGCATTGAGAGGCAATTGTTTTAGTAGGTAAATCATGAATCAATCAGTACGTTTACATGCACAGCTTAATCCGGTTAAAGCCATAGTTCGACTATGCTCCGCAATTGGACAACTACAATTGTACGGTTATACATGGCGGTGAGTAATTCGATTCATTGGCCTGCATGTCATGCCCCAGTACGATAGGTGGCGCTGTGCCCATTTCAACTAGTGGTAATAGAGCCACCGGTTGACCTCTTTACGTCACCAGCAACAACAAACTCAGGCGGCATTCGAGAAAGATGTTTTCAATAGACAGCTGTCAGTTCACTTCAGGTCCATATCATTTCTCCGACGCTCCATTGTTCCGACCTCTCGGCCGTATGCAGATGCGTATGCGGAGCTGGCTCTGCCGGCGGAGGAGTCCGCATACAACTGAGAGGAACAATGGAGCGTCTGAGAAATGATATGGACCCGAAGTGAACTGACAGCTGTCTACTGAAAACATCGCTTTCTCCTCCATGTCGCGTTTCAATCTGGACTTCAGAGAGTCAAAGCCAAAGTTCCTTTCCCACCATGTGCGAGATAACCCCCACTACGAGTCTTTACTTGTTGTGGAAGTACCAGAGTCGGAGAACCCGACGCAGTCTGTAAGATTCATAATGTCAGAGAATACCCCCGTCAGTTCGGCCGCGGCGCAATGAATAAATAAAGACCGTAAACACGTCAGGAGAAAAAAACATTTATTTTGACAGATGTGCCCGAAGTTACTACTTTACAACATGTACTTTTTTTACAAACATGTACTTTTAATTCAGCCTTGGGTGAAATCGAAGCATATTGTCTGTGTGCTTCTACCTTTACTGAATGCATGCCAGGGATACAATTCTTATAGGGGTAACTACATTCACCGGCTTCCTCCATCTTCTGCGCCACCTTTTTAAATAAATCGCCATTTCTCGTTTTCTGACGGCGACAACAATATGACTATCGTCTCCTTCTACTGCCGGCTCACGGCCCCTGGAAAAAGATCTCGAGCATGGGCAGAATGCATAATCCAATCCCAATCTGTACATGCATGCTTAATGCGACTAACAGTCGAATAATCGAGGGGTCTTAATTCGACTATGAGAAACCCAATTCAATATCTTAATAATCCAATCATAGTTGGACTAACCCTATAAATCGACGTGTGTGTGTGTGTGTGTGTGTGTGTGTGTGTGTGTGTGTGTGTGTGTGTGGAATTAACTGTAGCAACACGTTGGAACACAATGTACCTAGTGCAACATCAACTTTTTGATAAATCAGATCAACAAAAAAAAAACTTTATTTATTTTTCCACTTATTTTGTAGCAACCTCTTCAGGGACCCCCTGGCAATGACTCCACGTTGAGAACCACTGCCTCAGAGGGCCTCACCTGGTCGGGACCCTCAGAGGGCCTCACCTGGTCGGGACCCTCAGAGGGCCTCACCTGGTCGGGCTGGGTCCCTCAGAGGGCCTCACCTGGTCGGGCTGGGACCCTCAGAGGGCCTCACCTGGTCGGGTCCCTCAGAGGGCCTCACCTGGTCGGGCTGGGTCCCTCAGAGGGCCTCACCTGGTCGGGCTGGGACCCTCAGAGGGCCTCACCTGGTCGGGCTGGGTCCCTCAGAGGGCCTCACCTGGTCGGGACCCTCAGAGGGCCTCACCTGGTCGGGCTGGGTCCCTCAGAGGGCCTCACCTGGTCGGGACCCTCAGAGGGCCTCACCTGGTCGGGCTGGGTCCCTCAGAGGGCCTCACCTGGTCGGGTCCCTCAGAGGGCCTCACCTGGTCGGGCTGGGTCCCTCAGAGGGCCTCACCTGGTCGGGCTGGGTCCCTCAGAGGGCCTCACCTGGTCGGGCTGGGTCCCTCAGAGGGCCTCACCTGGTCGGGTCCCTCAGAGGGCCTCACCTGGTCGGGCTGGGTCCCTCAGAGGGCCTCACCTGGTCGGGCTGGGTCCCTCAGAGGGCCTCACCTGGTCGGGCTGGGTCCCTCAGAGGCCCTCACCTGGTCGGGCTGGGTCCCTCAGAGGGCCTCACCTGGTCGGGCTGGGTCCCTCAGAGGGGTCCACGCGTCTCCCAGGCTGGTGGAACGTGGCGTGAAACGTGGAACGGGGCGTCGTGCTCATGGGCAGGGAGGAAATGGCAGGAAGAAGTACAAGAAGTGTCTTGTTTTGTATTTGTCCGTCAAAGCGTTGCGATGGTTTTTAGGGCAGAGGATGTTGTTAACTCGCTGACTATTCTTTCTGGCTTTTGCTTTGGATTATTGACGATAAAGCAGTCTCAGAGTTGTTGGAGGCCTTTGTTGGTGATGTTGTTATCACCGTTATCTGATGTATTCTAATACGTCCATATTGATATTCAGAAGTGTCATTTCTCAAGGTGTTGTATCATAATGCCATCGCGTGGTAGTAGGTTAACTACACGGTCCAATGGGAGTCCCACCACTACACCACGCCACCGATGTCCAATGAGGTCACTGTGGTGATCTCAGGTGGAGCTTTAGTGGAGCTACCTGTAGGTAACTCAACTCTCAACTCAGCTACCCGGGTACACGTTGGTATGGAGAACCGGAACGCCCCCCACACTGATGGGAAAGCCATCCAGTGTTCTCCACAGCAACAGATAATCCTGCTCTATAACCAGGTGTGTAACGTACGGTATACGTGCAGAGCAGACACTCACCAAACTGGATCCTAGTGCGGACCGTTCCCACTGGAACGCTGTACACCTTCTCCAGGTAGTTCTTCACATCACACTTGGTCATCCTGTTCAGGGGAGGGTTAGAGGGGGGGTCTCCTCTGTCTCTGCTCTCAGGTTCCTCTTACCCCCCCCCCCCCCATGGGGTGGGGCTGAGCGGGTGTGCGAGTTGCATTGTGAGTGTGAACGTAGCGGTGGCGTATCGTTCCCCCACAGTGAGGAGCGGCTCCTCTTTGTCTCCCTTCATGTGCGTCAGGAGCCGCGCTCTCCTTTCATTCTCACTATTAAGGCGCCGACACAATGCGCTTTGATGTGTGTGTGTGTGTGTGTGTGTGTGTGTGTGTGTGTGTGTGTGTGTGTGTGTGTGTGTGTGTGTGTGTGTGTGTGTGTGTGTGTGTGTGTGTGTGTGTGTGTGTGTGTGTGTGTGTCCCCCTAGTCTATCAATGCAAGCTAGTGGTGTTGATTTTTGGCAGCTTGGGGCATGTCCACAACCTTGTTTTCAGTGGGTTAAGGCTGGCAGGGCTCTCCAACAGAAAATCAAAACAACTAGCAAAGTTTTGCTCCATATTAGCAGTGATAGGCAGCAGGAGATGTTTTTTGTACCCTTGAACAAAGCCCTATCTCATCTCTGAAAATATTTGAAGTGTGTGTGTGTGTGAGAGAGTAATGTAGTTTGTGATTCAAATAAGGTGTGTTTGTGCACATACATGAATACATCGTAATCACTTTCTGTCTGAAATGTTTAGGAAACTATTAATTACATCCATCAAGGCTGGTTGTAGGATGACATGGCATAAGAAAGGCACAGTGGAGCTCACCTCTGCATGCATGAGCTCCCCTGGTACAGAATGCATGAGTTTGTGTAGTTTGCATGCACACCTATACATGCACACGTTATTTCTTCCATGCACGCCTACGTGCACCCCATGCATGCACCATACATGCACACCCTTGCATGCTTTGGTGCAGCTGTTTTATTTCTGATTGATGGTTTGCTGCCCCTGCAACGAATGCACAGCAGTGACGTGCTAGCGTGTCGTGTTTAGCGGGATACTTAACCAGGCGGTTAATACAAACCTTTAGTCCGCCGCTCACACACCTTCTCTTTTCTCACGAACTTACCGGTCTAACGGTCGGAATGCAAGTTTGTTTTTCACTTATTAAAACAACAATCCTCCCGCCCCCTGAGATATGTAGCCTACTAGCCTGGCCTGAGATGTGCTGTTTGTGCATGTGCATGCGTGTGTTTGTGTGTTTGTATACTTGCACTATGTCGTTGTGTGTGTGTGTGTGTGTGTGAGTGTGTGTGTGTAATGGCCTCCACCCATTCAACTCCCAGTGGCTTAGCTCTCTGTGACGGGAGCACACAGGTGCCAGGGCATAATCTCTCTAAGAATACGTCTCTCCTCTGTTCACCGTCAAAGCAGCTTTTGTCTTTTCCTTAATGGCTTTTTTTTTTGTCTGTATCTCCACCTTTCACCTACTTTACCTCTTCATCCTTCTCCCTGACTCAGGGTGACCTGCTCCCTTTTACCTGCTGCTGCGCACACACACACACACACACACACACACACACACACACACACACACACACACACACACACACACACACACACACACACACACACACACACACACACACACACACACACACACACACACACACACACAATTTATAGATGTGTTCTTGGGATGTCGGGCATTGCCCAAGGCTTCTTTATATTTGAGAAGAGGTCAATCCCATATGATTAATTTAGTTTAATCGATGACATCCTAAAAGGCTCTTTGGTCCTCCCACTCAGTGGCGTTGACCTCATGGGCTCGGACGTATTGACCAGGATGTGCAGGGCGTCTTGTTTCAAATGATCAAACTTGCTTGGTAACAGTCCCTCACAGACACCGTGCGCCTTTCCTCTGCGTCAGCTTCCTTCTCCTGTCCTTCACCTCGGCGGTGTTGCTGTGGTCGACCCAGGCTTGCGTTACCGTGATGAATGCCTCTCTGCATGTGTGTTTCTATATAAATAACACCAGTTGCTTGGTGGGGGAGACGGTAGAGAGGTATACCCTCATCCCGGTCGCTCACTTAGGGCCATTCTGGTGGGCAGGATAGCGGTGAAATGTCTTCCGCTCCAGGTCATCTATTCTGGCGGGGATGATGATGATGGGCTGTGAACCACAGGAGGAGGCACCGAGCACTTTTCCCCCCCAAGTGTGTCTCGTTGAAGTGCTGCTCTCTCGCTTTAACATTCATTAGCTTGCACTCAGACATGTGTGTGTACACGCATGTGTGTGTGTGTGTGTGTGTAGTTGTGCAAGATAATCCTGCATCTTGCGCCAGAGCCCATGGAGGCATGTCCACACATGTAGCAACAAGTTGGGACAGGCCGTGTGAACCCCAAATAAATCTGTATCTGCTCTGGGCCTGAATAGTCATTCAAACTATACCTTTATTGCTCCAAATAAGGAGTGTACAGATTCATGTGTTTACTTTAAAAAATGGCGGCGGCCAGCATTCAAACGGTCGTCACTCCTGAGAATGACGAGGAGATGTTGGCGGCCTGTGCAGCCAGCTGAACCCTGGCTCTCCTCGTCGGTACGTCAACAGAACGGGGCCGGCTGCAGTCAGCCCGCAGCGCTACAGTTTGTGTATGGCTCGCTTCCTATATCGCTTCCTGTGCGTGTGTGCTGCAGCAGAATAATTGGAGTGCCCGGCGAGACTAGGGGTTTAGACCCTGTTCCTGCCATTAATCAGGGGGTTCCTCCTGGAGGGGCTTCACGGACCCCTGGCAACCCGCCCGCTCTGCTCACCCTCCTCCTCTACTTCAGAAGCAGCCCCATCTCCCTCTCTGCTCTCTAGGAACAATTTCCTTGTATAGTCCCCTCTCTCTACTCTGTCCTCTCTCGCTTTGTCTCGGTCTTCTGCACTCTCTGCCTTGCCTTTTTTCTCTCTGTCCTCCTCTCTGTCCCGCTCTCGTTCTGCCTGCTCTCTCCGTCCCTCCCTCTGTGTCCCTCACGCTCTCTCCCTCGCTCTTTCTGCCCCTGCACTTTGTCTCTCTCCGTCTCTCTGGTATTTGTGATGCGCTGCATGCCCTCCTCTCATCACAACCTCTGAGCAAACTGCTGCTGTGATGCACATTCCTCTACCTTCCCCAACACATGGCGTTCTGTTCGTATCCCAAGTGTTTTATTAAGTAATTTGCCAGTCTGTGTTTTCTGAGGTAATGACAGTAAGTGCCCAAAGTCTTCTTAAAGGTTGCAGGAGGTCAGAGATGCAGCTCTGTCTCCTGCTGGTTGTCGCCCGTCTTTTGGCTCTTGTCTGAAGTGCTTTTATGTGTGATCTTATAGGAATATACAAATGTTGTCAAATAAGCCAGATGCATAAAATACATGTCAAAATACATGTTGCTTTAACTGCCTTATCTGAGTCTCTGTCGTGGGTGTGTGTGTTAATGAGAAGTGAATTGGTCCAGTCTTGTCCATCTTCTCTCCTCCTCGGTATCCTCTTGATTTATTTTGTATTTATGGACCCTATTAATCACTGTTTCTATTAATATTTTTCATTTAGTTTAAAATTAAACACTTTTTGTGATATTTCAGGTTATCAAAAATGTATTAGAAAGTGCTTCCTAAACATCCATAGAATATACTGGTTTAATCTCTGCAGCAGGGCCAGATGTGGTCCCTCTACAGAGAACATGGGCTCCTCAGAGGGGCAGCAGAGTGAGGAGAAGAGCCTGTTCTACAGAGAACATGGGCTCCTCAGAGGGGCAGCAGAGTGAGGAGAAGAGCCTGTTCTACAGAGAACATGGGCTCCTCAGAGGGGCAGCAGAGTGAGGAGAAGAGCCTGTTCTACAGAGAACATGGGCTCCTCAGAGGGGCAGCAGAGTGGGAGGGTCATGGGAGGAGAAGAGCCTCCTCTCAGCGATGAAGGAGAGGGTTTGCAGTAACTCCTCTTTCCGTTCAGAGGCCAGAGTGATGCGGCCACTTCCATTGACAAAACAGGCAGCAGAAGTGTGTTACATTAGTCGGTCATATCAGCGGGCAGGGCAGACCGCGTTTTGGAGGCGCTGGTTTTTGCCCGTAACCCCACTATAGTGCACTTTGTCGTGCATTTGGGAAGTGCTCTCCAGCCGGGTAATCCAATTGGACAAATTGATTGAGCTGTTAAAAGCCTTTCTTCCTCTGACTGAACCGATCAATAGCGAGATGCTGCCAGTGGTTAGCTTTAGCTGAGCTGGTGCATTGTTGCCAGGCTCATTTCCTGTGTAGGGTTTCATTGGGCGCAATCAATACATCCAGACAGCTAATTGGATGAATCACCACCAGTCACGTTCTCCTCCGCTTCCTGCTTTTCAGAATAAAAGCGTGGAAATGGGTTGATATGGAAAGGTTCTCTAGGTAACAAGCCATAACAGGATGCATTGTGAAAATGTTTTCTTTGTCCCCTGGTGATTGTCATTCTTGTGTCCAGTTTCAATGAAGTGCATGTGAAAGAAATGTGCTGGACACACACACACACACACACACACACACACACACACACACACACACACACACACACACACACACACACACACACACACACACACCTCTCTCTAACCCTCTCCAACATTCTTTCTCCCTGAACAGGATGACTAAGTGTGATGTGAAGAACTACCTGGAGAAGGTGTACCGTGTTCCAGTGGGAGCGGTCCGCACTAGGATCCAGTTTGGTGAGTGTCTGCTCTGAACACATACCGTACGTTACACACCTGGTTATAGAGCAGGGTTATCTGTTGCTAATGGGCCTGTGGAGAACACTGGATGGCTTTGCCATTAGTGCAGGGCCCGTTCTGGTTCTTCATACCAACGTGTACCCGGGTCAACACTAGTCAAGCTGAGATCCTCTGGTCCTGTTGATCCTCTGGTCCAAAAATAATCATTGTCAGGTACATTGTGATGGAACCAATTCATTTTAACAGCACTATGCTTAAAGGTCTTACAGTCATGTCCTTGATTTATTTTTCCTAGATCTTTTGCAACCTGGTCAACCTGGTCATGCCTGGCCACATACAGTCCTTTGTAATGATGACATCCATTCAAAATGTGCGCAACTGTTTCATTCTCCTGTTGATTTTGGTGGAAAATGCAGTATGGGTTGTGTTTGACAGGTGCCATATTGTTAGGTTGTATTTTGTTGGAAGACATTGCAGTCGCGCTTTAACCATAAAGATTAAGGTGTCCTCTGAAATGGAATAATTAGTTATTACAGAATGAGAAACAGAATGATCTGTGTATGGCAGTGCTGCTAACTCCCCTTGCAATTTTAGGCTTGACCAGCGCTTTTAAACTTGATTTGTTTATTTGGACAATGTATAAAAAGACCCCAGGCACAATGAGATGCATTGTACTGGGTTATTGCCTCCTGAGCAATGTTTCCACCAAAGTGACCAGGAACTTTGAGTCCCAGGATCAACACTTCAAGGGACTCAAAGGTTCCTCCAGCCCCCTGTTGTCGGTTAAGAAGATGGGCAAAGAAAGGTCCTTTTATCAGGCATGGACATGGAGAAGGAGAAATACGGAGAGAAAAATCAGACCAACATAATCGCGTCAACTATATACGATTCAGTTGATGCGCTTATGCAACATTTTCATTTTTGATTCTGCAGCATTACTGTGCGTTCACAAGAACGAGCTGAGCTTAGGCCTGTCGCGATAAGCAATAAATCAATTAATCGCACAATAAACTAAAATGAGATGATAATTTCACGATAATTCTTCTCGTGTCTCTCTCTATCAAAGAGACTGGATGACAAGAGTTTTCACTCCGGAGCATCGATCTTCGTGGCAGAGTCGTGGCAGTCACGTGTCAGCGCATGGTCTCTGTGTGGGGAGTCAGAGCCCGTCTATACGCCCGTCTTCCTAGACATTCTCTGCCAGAGTGCAGCATGAGAGCCCTGTGAGGAGTAGCAAGCCAGGGAAAATGCTAGTTGAGATTTGAAAACAAAGATGGAATTGGTTTCAAAGCCAAACGCAAGAGCTGCTGTGTGGGAGCACTTCGGGTTCAAACCCAATGACCGTGGTGAACCTTTTTACCTGTGTGAGCCGGTATATCGCATTTGTTGTAAAACGGTATAAACTAAATGCGCCAATACAACATGCATCTGCACCTAAAGCATAATCATCCGATGCAGTTTTCCAAGCTAAAAAAAATACAACAGATCATGGGACGTCTCCGTCTTCCCAACAGTCCACAATAACTGGGCCGTTTAGTCGTCAAAGTAAAACAGGACAGTGCAAATGGTGCACACTCACAGACAGTGTAGTTCGCTTCATGTAGTTTTTATTTCAATTTTATTTATTGTTTAATTGTTATTATTATTGCTAACTGAGCTGCGTGTTTGCTCAAGTTGACAAACTATACTCGTGCGAGTTGAGAACCCAACGCAGTCGGGGTGCGGCACGAATGACTCGCACCAACGATGCAGATTCGTCATTGGCTCGAGTTAAAATATTTGAACCTTGATGCTACCCTTGATGCTGAATCACCGGTGCGAGAAAGGTTTGCGGTTCATGCAAGCAACCCCGAGTTACGCAGCTTTGATTTTGGTGTGATGCGAATACATTCAAAGTCAATGCAAAGACAAGAATAGAGGCAAATTTTCGGCTGGAAAAACCTGTGACGCAAGTGGATGAGTGGCGCAGCCATGGGCGTCAGTTTGGTTTGAAATGTGCTGGGGACAGAGACGCATTCGAAAGTGCATTTTCAGAAGTGCTGGGTACAATGAGGATGCAATCTTTTTTTTTCTCTTTAATGCAGGTAATGAAAGGTTCTGAAAGACGGCATACCCATGTAGCTTACTCAGTGACGGACTGGGAGCAAAAAACGGCCCGGGCATTTGCGCATTATAACCGGCCGCGGGTGTAATTGTTGGGGGGGGGGGGGTTGCGTGCGGACACGATTGTTGACGGGGGGGGGGGGGGGCGGTTGAGATAGATAATGCGGGGCCGCGCGATCCCAACAAGCATGCCGCTCCGTGATTGGCCGGCCCAAACAGCCCACGAGAGGCCAAACGACCCACGGGAAGCAAAAAGCATTGGACATATTCTATGACCCACTATTGTCGCTTTTCCACCGACAGTGGAAAGCTACCAACACAAACAAAGAGGAGCTAGGAAAGCAAACTAACTACGTGTTTAAGTTGTGAAGGGGCAAACGTGTGGCTACACACAGCACTACAGATGTCGAAACAGATTGAAAAAGCAAAACATTTGTTGCACAGCTGAACGCTGTATCACATCATGGGCAGTTCTCAATTCACAACACGCATCCATCCAATCTACATCAGGCATTCTGACCAAAACTCATGCACTCCCCAATACGATTATTCCACTAATTACTCCACTATCGTCATCTCCACAATACCCAACACTGTACGAACGCAAACCATGGATAAGTTAGGCTACTTGGTGGCTATGGCTAACATCAATCGAGTTAAAACAGCCGACCACTTGAGTGCAAAAAAACACAAAACACCTCACCACAGCACCAGCAAATCTTAAGCAATAAATATTGCGTCTTACCTTTATTTATGTGGCAGTGGTCTGCAGATGCATCCCGTGGTGTCGCCTGCCACATCCATTTAGTTCAACAGGTGATCGCTCTGTGTGTCCATGGTCCTACCGACCTGCTCTGGTGCTTTTTACCTTCATGTATTCAGGCTAAAATGACTTGATTGTCTGATGCCTCATCATTGCATCCCAGCCAAAGAGTATTGGTATTAATACCTCATTCATTGTCCAAGCCAGGCTGGCAGCTCATACAAAAATAAGTAAGGGATAATGTACAGAACGCCGGTCATTATCGGGAAAATAAGCCCCGACAGGGCGGACCGGACACCGCACGATGCGAAGGTGTCTCGCCCTGAAGGGGCTTGTTCTCAGGCCCGGCGATTGCCATAGGCAAACTAAGCGATCGCCTAGGGCGGCAAAATGTGTTGGGGGCGCCCAAATGAAACATGTCTATTAAACATGAACATCCTAGGGCGCGCCCCCCCCCCCCCCCCTCAACAATCCCGATCGCGCCTTTTTTTTGTGCGTCTTTTTACAATTCATTTGTTATTACCATTCGTAGTGTTGATCAGCAGAGAAATAGTCTGCCAAAGACGTTGACGTTGCTTAGCAACCAAATATGCTGGGGTTGATAAGTTACCGGACTACTTGCGGAGTGATACGAGAGACGTGAATCACAGCCACTTTCCTTGACAGCTGACATTATGCAACGGTCAATTATCGAACAATAATTAAAGGACCATGCAAGTGAACAGTGCATTCCACAGCACTGAGAAGAGCCGTGTAATAATCCATAATAATTAAACTAAAGTTTTTTGTCTTTTTAAGTGCTGGGTACAAAATGAATCTTGACGAAAACTGGTGGGGACTCGTCCCCAGCGTCCCCAGCGTAACTGACGCCTATGGGCGCAGCACAAACAACCTGGTTCAGGCAGATTTCGAGTGATTCTACTTTGCACTTTGCTCTAGATGAAATATTATGAACCCATAAACAACAACGTTGCGTTCTCCAATGTCTCTGGTACTTCCACAACAAGTAAAGACTCACAATAGTCGTAATCTCCTCCATGGTGTAAAATTAATTGGCTGAATGAAACGTTGGCCTTCACAAGAGGTCCAATATTCTTCAAAACCCTAGCACGATCAAACTTGCGTACTCGCTGAGTAGAATATTCACTTCGCTTTTGGTGTGATTGCACAGTTAGAATAGCGGCAGTGAAAGGACAGATGGATTCAACTCCCAACCTCGTATAGCCAGTGAATATGAGCCTATGATCCATAACTAAAATATCCTATGGATTTAGAAGATTCAATTATTAGCGAGTTTTATTTGTAATCCAAGGGTAAAATGGTCTACCCAATGGTTGGTGGATGAGAGATAAATGAGTTTGCATTCTTCAAGTCATCCCTGTTTTGGAGATGTTTGTTTTTGAGGTAGTTTTCCGATTCGATAACCCAAAGTAGGCTATCACTCTTTCGGAGGAAACAAGTAACTGCTCAACTGATTTTCACGTCCCGGAGTGCAAGTAAACATTGGCTTGTAGCACCAACTGCTATCGAGATGAATGATCACCGCATAAAACAGAAAGCGATTATTATATGATTGTAGGAAACCACTATGGATGCAATAAGAGGACTGTGTGATTTACAGCAAAAAACTGTTGGTTTGCGGCTGCAGATGTTGAAATGTCTGAAATAAAATGCTTAGAGTACTCAACCAATCAGATGTTCAGAGCTGCAAGCCCAGGCCTCAAGACTATCATTTTCTACTGCTGTCACTGGTGACACTAAATGTTTCATTTGGTAGTAGCACCCTTACAAATTTGGTCGCACCCTTCTATTAGCCACTTTGTTGCAGTATTGCCATGTCCTTTGTCATGTACCATCCATATGTTCATTCGTTTGAACAGATTCACTCACTTTAATTAAGTTGTAAAATGTTTTTAATGCACAGGTTTTATTTTTTCTGCTTTTACCACCAGTATCTCTCCTCCCCATCCAATATCAAAAAGCGCTACCTACTAATAACAGGCTGCTAATAATGTAATAATAATATAACTCAAATTACAATTATTATATATTTATGTATTATATTTTTCTGGCAAACTATCATCCAGAATAGTGCATTTCTTCGCTTGGTCTTGAGTAGCGCTAGTGCTGCAGTTAAATTTCATTGAAACTTTTTATATTTTTAGGGATGATGATTGTGCCTACAGAAATTAGGTCCTCGCTAACCAAATGGTGTTCCCACCACAACATGGAGCTAAATGTCACAAAAACTAAGGAGCTTGTGGTTGATTTCTGAAGGCGAGGGAAGGAGACCCAGCCCCTGTACATCAATGGGGCGGTGGTGGAACACGTAGTCTGTTTCATGTTTCTGGGCACAATAATCTCCTCCACCTTGAAACGGGAGGATAACATAACTGCCATTATCAAAAAAGCCCACCAGAGGCTTTTTTGCCTCCGCCAATCGAAGAGGTTTGGGGTGGCCTGCAAGCGGATGCTGCTGTTCTACCGAGCCACCACTGAGAGCGTCCTTACGTTCTCAGTTACTGTCTGGTACGGCAACTCTACTGTCCAGCAGCACATACTGCAGTACCATTACAATTCTTAACAAGTCTACATCCCTGCAGCAGTATACCAGGAAGGTAGACTCTAGTGGCTCTGTATGACATGCACATTTATTTATTACAGTCAAATGTATTTATTATACTGTTTTTACATACTGTCGGTTTTCTTAAAGGCTACTATATATCTGTACTATGAATTTATTTATTTACATATTATTGGACTCTATGCGGATTTGCACATCACTTACACTAATAAGCACTTTATTAAGTCACTTTGACCAAACATCTGACACTTGGCCTGGTCAGACAACCAGGTTTAAATAAGCGATATGTCCTATGTGTAGGGAATTCCTTTTTTTATCTGCTTTATCTGTTGTACCAAGTGGGATCCCTGGTAGGATACTGCATGGATGAACCAGAATCATAATTATGTTCAATGTTGTCAAAGCTATGTTCAAAGCTATGTCCTGTTTTGTGGGTCTTGTTATGTGATGTCATGAGCACACTGAAACAAATCCCTAGCCACAGAGTTGTATGGCAATAAAGTATTGAATCTTGAATCTTGAATCTTTCCACTGTACAAAGCACCTTTTTAGTTTTCTGATAAAAGCAGGGTCTTGATTGGAATTGAAGTGGTTTTGTTTCTGAATAGAGCTCCCCCACCGGCGCCATCACTGCTCACGACCTTGGCGCGCATCGCAGGGCCGTCCATTGCAACTCATGTTAAACACAGAACCAGACCTAAAGTTGAATCTTCTGACGGGTTTAATCACTGATGACTTAAGTGATATTGCAGTTTGTCTTTTAGAAGCATTATTCATAAAACAAGTTGTAACCAATTTTACAGTTTCAAAAATGAAATGTCTTTGTCGCGACATGCATATTTTAAAATATTTTACGATAACATTGTTTGGGAAGAACCCTGTGTGTGTGTGTGTGTGTGTGTGTGGATATATCTATATATATATATTTATAAAACGGGGGGCCTAAATCAAGCGATCTGATTGGTTCCCAACCGTTGTATATTGAGCGTATACACACAGCTATGACGCCCGTTCAGTTTACAGAGTTCATTATCACTCCGCGCCTAACTCTAACTGTTGTTTATGTATATATAAAAGCGATAGCGTAGTTCACTGAAGCCTAAAAAACATGTTGATTGCTGGAGAGGGTGGAAATGTTGTAAAGCAATAGGCACACGGTCGGCAATTTAGCCTACTATCGAGTTCGAGTGAACTCGATAGAAGGCTAAATTGCCGGCGAACCAAGCTACCGTCTTTAGCCTAGCCTTCTCTCTGAAGGACGCTACAGTGTGTTGCATAGCAACCGCCGTACACTTTGCCGGCAGCCAGGAGGGACTACTTTTTTGTATTCGCTAAAAAAAATGCTTTTCCGACTTTCTAGCTTTTTCAAAATTGAGGGTGTCTATGACTTTCATTTCGCCATATTTACGTAACCGTTTTATAAAAGCAATAGATCACTTCAGTCAGTGATATACGGTCATTATACCACAGTGAAGGGGGTCGCCGCCCCTCCGCTGCGCGTCGGGACGGACAACGGCCCTTAACTGTGGTATAATGAGCGTATACCACAGCCTGTCGTGATCTATTGCTTAAATATATAGATATCTAATTTAAAAATGCCCTTGGATTCCCATGATGAATGGGACCCTGCGAACCCTGAGCCCCCCCCCCAACCAGGATCCCTAACCTCTGGAAGCTCTGGCCCCCCAAGCAGGGACGTTTCTGGGTATAAAATAATGTCCCTGGAACCTGGTTTCTAGTTCCTTGGAGGGTTCTGGTCATCTACATCTCAGTCTCAGGGCAGACACAACATTACACAATACCTGTCAGAATACATATAGTAAAACATGTTATTGTTATAATATTTACAGCAGGCCACATTCCCAAAGCAGTACACACACACACAGCAGCAGGGTGTTACTGACACAATTATCCTGTTAATGCTGTCAGGGTTGGGATTGGCTGCTGGACCCTCTTTGTGTTTTTTCTGTTTTGGGAGATTTTTAAAGGGCATTGAGTTTGAGGGTGAGAGAGAGAGAGAGAGAGAGAGAGAGAGAGATGTGTAAGGAGCCCCTCTACCTCTGGAGAGATGCAGGAGACACACACAGAGCGTGCCAAGTCCAGTGTGGACCCACCATTAACGCTGTTTATTGGGGTTTGTGTTGTTAAAGACTGAGGAAATAGGAAAGCCCCTCAGAGAGAGAGAGAGAGAGAGAGAGAGAGAGAGAGAGAGAGAGAGAGAGAGAGAGAGAGAGAGAGAGAGAGAGAGAGAGAGAGAGAGAGAGAGAGAGAGAGAGAGAGAGAGAGAGAGAGAGAGAGAGAGAGAGAGAGAGAGAGAGAGAGAGAGAGAGAGAGAGAGAGAGAGAGAGAGAGAGAGAGAGAGAGAGAGAGAGACACAGACTTCATAGTGGCATGTGTGGTGGGGGTATTTTGGAAGGTGTTGCCATGGTTACTCATGCAGCCCCAGGATTTGTAATGTGATAGCTAGCTGCAAAACCGCAATCCTGAAGTGGTACAATTTGTGCTTGCGTCTGCGAGTGCTGCATGAAAGTTCTGTGTGTGTAAAGAAGATGGGGGGGGGGGGGGGGTTACTGGGGTCGGGGTCAAGCTTAAGGTTGATGGTGGGGAAGTGAACTAAACCCTGTGTTGGGCTTTCCTATAGCAGTGTACACACACACACACACACACACACACACACACACACACACACACACACACACACACACACACACACACACACACACACACACACACACACACACACGATTACTACATGATTCATTACCTTGTATGTTTTGCTAATTTGTCATGTTAAAAGAAAAGCTCCCAAGGTAACAGCGTCACCTGTAGGTGGCCTGAGATGAACTTACTGGTTGGTCATCTTTAATGGCGTCAATAGCAGCCAGCGAGCCGAGCCCCGCTGCACTTGGTAAAATAACCGTCAACAATCACTTCGATGGAATTCCATCACACACAACACACACACACACACACACACACACACACACACACACACACACACACACACACACACACACACACAGTTCATGCAAGGGTGATGTCATTGTCTTCTTCAGAGGGTCGTGTTGTGGGGCTCTAGATCAGTGGTTCTCAAACTTTTTATACTGCATACCACCTCAGAAAATATTTGTCTCCCCAAGTACCATCATTAGGAACAATGTTATAAAATATAACAAACTACAGTAGCGTAGGCCTGCGGCCCTATTCTGCTACACACAGTTCACGCCGGCGGCACATTTAGTCTTAAAAAATATATTATTTATTGTCAGCTGTACAAAGTGGTAGCACTAGAACAGACACAGAGACACACATGCACACAACAAGTGAAAACATTAAGAATAACAACTGTGTACCAACAACCTGTTTGAAAATGTAATGCTAAATACAAATAATATTGAAAGTTGGCCAGCCCGCTGATAACTGAACTTCCATAAGCCTCATGAGACGGGCGCGCCTGCCTCTGCAAACACAGTCTGTGATGTCTGAATACATGGAGGTCAGCTTCAGTCTCAGGTGTGGCTCAGCATCAATCCTGCTTCTGTATTTTGTTTTTATGATGGAAAGTGAAGACAAGACTTTCTCGCACTGATGTGATGTGGTCAGCTGATATTGAAACAAAAATATTACAGGAAAGGCAAAACTTATTTTAAACTCCATTTTTAATGATCTCTTGGTTAACGTATTTCCATTCATCCTAGTATTTTGATATTATGTTTTTGTTGTTGTTGTATGTAGTAATGAATGATTTTTTGGAAACTCTTTTGCGTACTATGGTACACGTACCACTGGTGGCGCATCACGTACCACCAGTGGTACGTGTACCATAGTTTGAGAACCGCTGATGTAGATGATGCATTCGATAATTAATATTTAAATTTAAAACCAGCCTTCCTTAATGGTCCTAATCACCCCTCCTCTAGACTTCATTTGTGTGTGTGTGTCCTCTTGGATCCAAACAAACTCTTAAATATGTTGTACTAGTACTGTGTCAGACTGTTAAAACAAAGGTTTAGCAGGAACACAAGGGGCGTATAAACACGTCTCAAGTGCTTTTACAGCAATTAGCAAACCAACAGATTAAAATAATGATCTGTCGGACGGCGGGGAAACCTATTTTAAAGAGCGGTTTCTGCGTGGAAGGAAAACAAGCAATTTAGAGGGTGATGGTAGCCGTGAGCAAGCTGTTGTCGCCGGGCAGAAGAGGGGAATTCGTCACTTTGCAAATGTCACAGCACTGTGGAACACTAAGTTTATGCATCATAACTTAACTTCAACTGCCCACATCTGAAATGTATTTTTACTTTTCGAAAAAACGTTTTGATTTAGGTGGAAGTAAGGCTCTGATGAGACAGCACACATACGATGGAGGCTGTGAGGACAAGGGGACTTAGCATAGTATTGATATGCAACAAATAAACCATCACAACCCGTCAGTGGTATTCAATGCTGTGGTAAGCATCACCTATCCCATGAAACATTACTTTTGGGATGACCCGGAGTGGTTCATTCTTCTTATACGACAGTTACCGACAACGATTAGATGTTGGTTAGCTTTTGTCTGACTTTATTGGTTTTGTATCAAATATTCAACTGAAATTCCAATATTGTTCTGCAGTGCTTTAAGCGTATTGTTTGTGTTCTCCAAGAAACATCTGGTGGATCGTTTTGTACAAACGTTGTTAGTGTTGGATTGGTAGCACATTAAATAATGATAATTCACCATGGAGTATTGCACCTGTTATACAGTGAATATTTCTGTGGAAATGGCAGGAAGGAAGATGGAAGGCAGGAAGATGTTGGGGAGCTTGATGAGCACCACTAGTGTCATAGTCAAGGTTCTTGGCATGATGGCATCACGTCACCCAACTTGATTTTGCTTTGGGATTGTAGCAGATGGAGAAGAGCTTTTTGCAGCATTTCTAAGTGCCAAACCCCCTGACTATATACACGACTACACACACTACTAAACAAAGCTGATTCCCAGGGGGGGATGTACGGTGAAGATTCGCATAAGCAACTCACCCCCGTCCTTTCCAGAGTTGTTGCTTTTCCTTAGAACAGAGGAAGATCAATTATCAACAAAACCAAATGAGGAAACACCTAATAAAGGCTGAAGCTGTGGTTCATATGCACACAGTCTATAGCCTGTCAACTTGTGATGAGGACCCAGATTAAATTGATGCCAATCTGAGCAAGAAAGCAACTGAAAAAGTGTAACTGAGACCCAAGGAAGTTTATTCACTCTCTGAACCAGAATCGGATGCAACGAAACACCCAAGGTAGAGGTGGAGGGTCTCCAGGAGATGACTGTAAGAGGGAGCTGTATTTTCAGATGTGTTCAACTGATGGAACATGAAGCTTGGTTCTCATTTGAATATGGAGATGGCCACATCGCAGCCCATTGTCTGCATGAACCCAACCCTGCTGCTCTAGAGTTGAACAGGGTTGAGGGGCTGACATCCTACAGGGACGTGACCTCAGTGATGAGTGTTTCAGGCAATTACAGCACATTACTCTGACTCACAGTGAAGTAGATGAAGCAGCTCAAGTGAAGCTGCTAGGATGCCATCCTGCCAACATCCAGCAGGTCAATAATAAGGGCTGATGATAAATGATAAATACATCAAAAACTAATTTGCAATTTAGCCACTGGCGCTTTCCCCCCCTTTACCCCGCCCCATACCTTTTTGTCCAATGATTGAATGATCTTTGCACACATGTGGGTTTGTTGTCAAATTCTGTGACTGTTGCGAAAATTGCAATGTGAAAAGGAACCGCACCAAACCAAAAAATAAACATTGTATTTTGGTCCAGACCAAAGAGAGCGAACTAAGGACTTTCCTGGTGTGAATATGCATTTTAGCCAAATTGAATACCATATCCGAGGTGTCGTCAATGTGCAGTTGACTGTGGACTATGTGTGGATGATGGCTGATTTAAGCAGCCTCACTTGGCCCGAGTCTTACTGATTGAACTCTGGGGCTGGTCGAGGCTGTACAGCTGTTGTGCATTGAGCAATCAATGTGCACAGGTTAAACCAGCCATCACCACACGCAATCAGGGCGCTCTCCTGCATGACACCATGGATCACCTGCTTCATGTTCTTTCTAGCGCAACAGTTAGCCGGTTTCCAACAACATCATCCTGTGTTCTGTGTCTGTAGGAGCCAGAAAAGCCACCTAGGTAGTGTGAGACCAACGACTAGTGGCAAGGGAACTTTAGCGTCTGTCACTGTCCGATATTGATATTTCTGTTCACCTTTGGAAAGACCCCGCCTAGCAAAGGCAATGGCCCTAAGCTTTCCTTCTTTCTCTTGGTAAAATGCTTCTCCAGCTCCTTGAAGTCTGACTGTGTTTCACAGCAGACATGCGTTGGCTGAGTCATTGTAACAGTGTTCCAGCTACATGCCACCGGATGGCTGTCTCACCAACACAGTCTCCGAGAATGTCAAATTCCGACTAGTGGCAAGGGCACTTTAGCGTCTGTCACTGACGGGAAAAGTACCCTTCGGCGTCATCTGCAGACGGAGAGGGGGTTCAATTCACTACAATGTAATGCCATCCCCGGAGATGTTTGACGTTCAGACCGGGTGCTCCAGCAGCCCATTCACTCCTGTATTAACCCGACTACGGCTCTTAATAGACGTTGTGAGCATCTTTCCTATTAGATAGTTATTTGGATTTTTTATGTGAAAATGGCAGACATACTTTTTATTCTGGGTGGAAAATATGATATTATAGTATAGTTACGCCATTGAAAGTGTTTATGTAAACATTTTTAGTGAGAAATGTGCATTTTACTTTCATAATCTTCGCTCTGTAAATGTGTAGGATGTTTGGTTTGATAGTTAGGACGAAGAATATTTCAGGTCTCGACAGAAATATAATAACATGGTTGCTATGATGGTTGCTATGGACGCTGAAACCAGCAGCTCGCATGGCATTTAAATCATGGCTATTAAAACCATTGTCTTTGCAGATTATGTTATTTTATTTAACTGTGTAATGATGTTCTCTTATTTAACAACTTAAAAAAAACCTTTTATACATTTTTAGAGCAGGTATGGCGTCTTCTTTCTTGGGATTTAATAGAGCTTAGAGTGTAGAGTTAACAGACCATTTTCGTTGCTTCGAGGAGGTCTGGTGGTCTCCGTATATAATAAATAAATAAATAAATACATTTATTTTCGAATTCAGAAGGGGGGGGGGGCGGGCTGCGCAGGATTCGTCAAAACAAGTACAATAATCCGATTTTTTAGCAGACCCCCTCAAAAACTGAAACTAACCACGTCCCTTAAACCCAGTCTCATACCAGATTGAAGTAAAACTGCGTTGGTCCACAGCGGAAAACGCATTACAATAATGGCTCTGAACATGTTACACGCCTATATTTTTTTGGCCCATTCTTTTCAATGGGCCTGTGTCCACGTCACGTGACTTGCTATGGTGGTTGCCATCGATCGCCCCCCATATCTTTCTATTTTCCACAGTTTAGACTGTGTATAATAGTATAGTATAGTATTAGTATAATTAATAAGTTACTTTTGTAATCAACTTGTTTTGTAATCTTTTTTTTTAATCACTGTCTGGTGGCTAGTTATGTCACTCTGAGAGATGTGCACTGACATATTTGGTAGTGACACAGCCTATAACCTATTTGTCAAAGCAAAACACCAAGCTCATTGATTTAATGAGGCAGTGTTATTTGAAATAATTCATTAAGTTATCATGTGTGAGAGGTCATTCCTCCTGAGTGTGTATTGACTATTTCTGGTGACTGAAATCCTCATTGCAAGCTTCCTATTTGTCTAGTGTACCCCTACTGTCCACAAGTACCCCCCCTCCCCATATGGATATGGAGAATTGTTGCCATGCCCCAGTGGTGGTGGTGTCATATATATGAAAGAGGGCATTCAAATATACTACAATGATCAATTAGCAGGCCAAAGCCCTAAAGGGAGTGATGCAATAGGTAACTTCTGAGTCAAGGACAGTAACAAGTAAGCTATAGACCTGGGGTCTTCTTTTTATCAACCGGGGTCTCAAAGGACGCATACGATTATCAACTTGGGGGCTCCAGCTCTACAAGAAATTACTCAGCAAGTGCTCCATCTGATCTTGTTGCACCTCACCGGCTCGCTTGCAAGATTTTGGCCTGAAGTTCTTCCCAGACCTACACCCTACCCATCCAACATGCATATCTGAGCATCAGGCCTCTCTTTAATAATGACAAAAAGTTATAAGAGAAAGGCACATTAACTTTTTGGGGCATGGTGCTGGCTCCTTTTGACCTTTTGACCCCAGACTTCAAAAACTTGTCCACAGGCCACCTGTGTCTACACACCTTAAGGCACACATTTACACCCCCATCCCACCAAAAATGGGGACTAGAAACTAACCTGTCTTATGCACATTTACCTTACTGTTGGAGGTTACGCCCCTTTTCCCACCTTTTTCGAGATAGCTAGAGAGAGATGCCAAAATGTAGACACACATTTCCCAGGGTCCTGAGAACGACATATCTGAGATTTGGAGTTCTAGCCCTTAAAGTTTTCCAAAATGGACAGTTTTTTGGACAAAGCCTCTCAGAAGTGTTGCGTGCAAGACCTAGTGGATCAGAATGTGGTGGAAAGAAAGTTTTTGGGATACGAAGGTCCTACTAGGGATGTGAATAACTCAAATTTTTCATGATCGAATAATCAGTGGGTGGTATGAACGAATAATCGATTATTTGATGTGTGCCGACATTCACAAAGGCAGCCATGGATCGGCAAGAAATCACTATCTTAAACGCAAAAAAACAAACTAACAGTGATCAGTGTTTGTGTTGTATGCATATATATATATTAATATTTATGCTTGTGTATTGTGTATATTGTTTTTCTGTACATGATTAATAATAATAAAAAATGTTAACGTTCCAAATGTTAAAAAACGGCTTTGACCCTCGGGAACGAATAATCGAATAATTGATTATTATTATTCTGTTATTCTATTATTCTGACCCATCCGTAGGTCCTACCGCCCTGAAACTTGACTACCTTATTCTAGGGCCTAACTGGGCCCCCCACACCGAAACTTGGCCTTCTCGGACCCCAAGGGCAGGGAGGGGGGGTCTGAGGTCTTGAGTTAGGGTTAGGGCCGGCTCGTTAATTATTTATAATTAATAATTAATTATAAGTCTAAACTGCGTAAAATAGAAAGATATTCCAAGGTGAATTTTGAAGGATACCTTGGAATATCTGTCGTCTATTTCCTAGCCAGCAGACCCTAGTTTACGACAAAAACAACACAATTGATGGCAGGCTCAGTTGCCGCACTTAACGTCGTTAACGTGGTTTGGAGCAGAGCTATGACTGAATGTTATGTTACAATGAATGTTTATGTTTGAACTCATGAAGTCGTTTGCAACGTGAACGCTGCATACATTGTGTACATCAGGGGTCAGCAACCTTTTCAACATGTAGTGCCAGTTGGAAATTTTGTCGTTAATGAGTGTGCCTTAAGGAACAATATATTAAATATTAAGCTGAATTATGACACAGCGACCAAAAACATTTCCAGAAGACATGGAATTGTATTATTTCCATATAGTCCACAATCATGCATCAACATTTTAAAGTTTTTTTTTGTTATATTTGCAACAAATTTTGCTTACAAACTATAATTACATATATCTCATCTTAAAATACTGCTTTCAGAAACTCAAAAACATATTTTCACTGTGAGAAATGTAAAAACAGACATTATATGAGAATGATGGAAACATCCACATCAATATCTTTAAGACATGTACAGCTTTGCAAAAAAACATGTGAAGGCCATGCATACAGGCCACTTGCAACAATCTTTTAAATATTTTCTTCTCTATTACTCACAACATAGGTTTAAAAACGATTAATTGATCCCAATTCAGAAGACTGCTTTCAGTAACTCATTTAAACATATTTGCACTGGGAGGAAATGGCCAAAACTGAATAAAGTGCAAAACAAATCGGTAGTAATGATTACGCTGCCGCATTGTAGCGGTGAACAAATTTTTTTATTTTTTTTTGCAAGTGTGCCAATGATTATGCGTCCACGTGCCAGTGCTGGCACGCGTGCCTAGGGTTGCCGACCCCTGGTGTACATTAATGTTCCTCATCACAGTGTCCCGCTCCTATCACAGAACCTAGAATCAATATGTTCAGGGTTTGTTCAGAATATTGTGCATATAACATGTACTTGTATTAAATGCAGGATATATGCATGGGTGTTACAGAAAATATAATGGCCAGGTCGTATAGTCGATGGCAACCACCATAGCACCATAGAATCCTGCGCAGCCTGCCCCATATGCTGTCAAAAATAATCTCTCAATTGAAATCCATTGGTTTAATATTGAATTAATTAAATATATATATAATTATTTAGTCATAATATTATAAGTAGACCATGTAGCTATTATCGTTATAACAAGATCTGAATCTCACCATTGACATACATATTTATATATGTATTTATTTATTTATTATATACGGAGACCACCAGACCTCCTCGAAGCAACGAAAATGGTATATTAACCTGCTCTATTAAATCCCAGGAAAGAAGACGCTATACCTGATCGAAAAATGCATTAACATTTTTTTTTAAGTTGTTAAATAAATCATTAGGCCTACATGATTACATAAAATAACATAACAAGCAAAGACAATGGTTTTATAGCCATGATTTAAATGCCATGCGAGCTGCTGGTTTCAGCGTCCATAGCAACCGTCATAGCAACCATGTTATTATATTTCTGTCGAGACCTGAAATATTCTTCGTCCTAACTATCAAACCAAACATCCTACACATTTACAGAGCGAAGATTATGAAAGTAAAAGCACATTTCTCGCTAAAAATGTTTACATAAACACTTTCAATGGCGTAACTATACTATAATATCATATTTTCCACCCAGAATAAAAAGTATGTCTGCCATTTTCACATAAAAAATCGTAATATCTATCCAATAGGAAAGATGCTCACAACGTCTATTAGAGCCGTAGTCAGGTTAATACAGGAGTGAATGGGCTGCTGGAGCACCCGGTCTGAACGTCAAACATCTCCGGGGATGGCATTACATTGTAGTGAATTGAACCCCCTCTCCGTCTGCAGACGACGCCGAAGGGTACTTTTCCTGTCAGTGACAGACGCTAAAGTGCCCTTGCTACTAGTCGGAATTTGACGTTCTTGGAGTGAGACTGTGTTGGTGAGACAGCCACCCGGTGGCATGTAGCTGGAACACTGTTACAATGACTCATGCATGTCTGCTGTGAAACACAGTCAGACTTCAAGGAGCTGGAGAAGCATTTTACCAAGAGAAAGAAGGAAAGCTTAGGGCCATTGCCTTTGCTAGGCGAGGTCTTTCCAAAGGTGAACAGAAATATCAAACACACAAACTTGAATACTTAGTATTAAAGTGGTCGGTATGTGAGAAATGTCACGAAATGTCACCCCAAATGTTATCCCACATTGACATCTGGAACACTCGATGCAATAGGCCTCTGCTGGCTAGCTGCCCTTTCAATCTACTGATCTGACATCAGGTATTGACCTTGTTACAGATATCAGGATTGCAGACGGGCACTCTCTTGATCTTGAGGTGCCCTCAGGAGCCCTCGGAAGAAGAACATTATTTTATTCTTGTAAAAACAGAAGATTGAATAGCTAACTCAGTGTGTGTTGGATTGGAACCATCAAGTACTCAGAGGACACCATCACTGCCTGTTCACCCAGTGAGACTGGAGCCCTGTGGACCACCTGTCTTCGCAAAGTCCCTGTTGGTGTCTGTCGACGTTTCTTTAAATTAACCTTATTTACACATGAGTCAGACACAAGACGAAGATCCTGCCATAAAGCATGTTCTTTATTGGGACTAAGCCCTCATTCAAAGAGGCTAAAATGGAGCCATCAGACCTGAGAATATATGGAATTGGTTCAAACTCTGCAACCTTTTCAGGAGATATGTAGACTGAGGAAGTGAAGGCTACCAGTTCTTACATGTAAAGTACAGAGCCAGAGACCTGGAAGCTATGCATGATGAAGTGGGACAACTGGGGTTTGAGCGGCCACTTCACCTGGTCCATGCCAGATTCTATTGGCCCAAGATGGCTCAATGTCCAATGCCGCACATCTCAAAAATGCTTGCGGCTCCAATGAATTGGCACAAGTTACCTGATTGAGTTAGTCTGCATGGGCTACTTGTCTATTGAACCAGACAATGAGATACAGGTAACGGATTGGTGATTACAGATCAAGTCACAAGTTGTCATTCGCGATCCAAATGAAGCATCAGAAGGAAAGATCTGTGTTCTCTTACAGGAGCTGTTGAATCCAACAGGCAACATGCTGAGTCATGACGAGGACACAGAAGACTGCAGTAACGGTGATGTGGAGCTTGTAGTGGAGAAGAGGCCCAGCACAAATGTGATGGGACCCTTCATGGAGACTGGATAGGAGACTTTAGAGAAGGCCTTGCAGAATCTAACCAGACTTCCAGCAGCTGAGGAATTAGAAGCTGCCATTAGCGGTGTCCACTGTGCCTGGGAACACTCACTTGAAGAATACTTTTAGGAGCATGTACTGTCATCCATTTCCCTGTGGGTACAGGCCACAGGGCTGTACCCACACCACACAGACGTGAATGTGACGATGACAGATCTAATGTCACAGATCCTCCACTTCAAGATGAACAGTTAAGGGTTCTATTCCTGCCCGTGGTCCTTTGCTGCATGTCCACCCCTCTCTCTCCAATACCTTCCTGTCTATCTCACTCTATCATAAAACATAGAATTGCAAGAAAAAAATAGAACATAGACCCATAAACCGAAACCAGAAGGTCAAGCAGGCCACAGCAAACCCAGATACTATAGATGCACGACAATGGTAGACCCTAGGTCTTGGTTGTTGCCGCCTCTGTGAGAGTCTGGAGGGCCTACTCCATTACGCTGCCAGTTGCTAGACATGTGAAGGGACTAACTTTGGGGGTAGTATGTATCCCAAGCTATTTTCACAACGTATATGGCCCTAATTTGTTGAGGCCCCATAAAAAAAAAGATGAAACGACAAAGTTTACGTTCTACCAAGGACAGACAAGAGTGCAGCTGCAGAGGGCAGATCAAAATAGTATAACAAAGTATAGCTTCATGAAATAGACAATGAATTTGAAACGGAAATTCTACTTTTCCTCGTTTTGTTTTTATTCTCTGAGAGGAAATTTCCACAGTCCAAACAAATAGACCTGGAGGGCGGTTGACGTTCTTGTGCACTGATCCATGTAGCAGTTGGTTGCTAGAGCCATCTAGTAATCCTCATACGCAGCCTGGTCAGGACTGTTGGCCTGGTCACTAGTGGAACAGTCCCTTCTACCAATGAACCTTGAGGGCCCAAAAAGTCTTCAGTTGGCACCCATTTGATTTTGTTTATTTTCTTTGTGAACTTTTCTGGGTCCTGTGTTGTTTCCTTTTTAAATGTAGGTTTTTATATGCATTGTTGATTGAACATTTAATTGAACATTTAATGTTTCAAATGTATTTCAAAATAAACATAAATCGAGTGTTCAGTGAATTTTATTCCTTATGAGAGAGTTTTCTTTCCATTCTCCAAACCATTCTCCGTATTTACCTAGCGTTCGCCTGCATCTTGCACTTCATGTTTTATATCTTAACAGTGGGCTCCATTGACATGATGCTCCTCTGTCTCTCACAGGTTCCAACAAGAAGAGGAACCATCTGAACCAGAAGGTTAAACAGCCTGATTATAAAGTGGCCTATGTGCAGCTGGTAAGATCACACACACACTCTGTTTGGTGAGAAGATGTGTTTTTATCGTACAATGCGTTCCACCCTCAAGAAGATATTTGTTGGAGATGACAGAAATACTAATATCTTTTATAAACAACCTGCTTATAAAACTGTTGGATTAAGAGTTCTGATGCTCTGATGCTCTGATGAACCTGGTTCTTGGGGACATGGTTAAAAGTGAGGGGAATTCTACATTTTTAAAAAACAAATAAATAGTTTTTACCCATAGCCTAGCCTTTTAATCACAATGGCCCCTGGGCTTTTGGAGAGTGGTGAAACGTAAAGGATGTGATTCTGGCACCAACACCTCGATGTGCACAATAACCACTCACTGTGACAGTGACAGCTACACGAGCAATTTAGCAAACAAAGTTAATCATCCTCAGTGCAGAGCGAGCCAGTGTGAAAACTGAGCGTCTGGCTTGATTTAAAAACCATACATTAATCTCTTATTTGGGGCGCACAATTTACAGCCAAAATAAATGTTGCACACTACAGGCATAACATAATGTCTGTGGTCTACACTGTGACCCTAAGCTCTGACAACCAAACTCTCTCGCACACACAGGCATACACACACGCACATGCATGCACACTCACACACACATTCTCTTGAGAGAGTTGCAGCCTGCCTGAACTCCATGTCAAAGGTCGCGGTTGGTTACATGCCAGACCTATTCTATGTATTAGGGTATGGTTATTATGTTGGCCAGCTCGCCCCGTGTTTGTGTACGAGGCTGTGTGTGTGTGTTCCTGTTTAACGGTGCTTAACGTTGTTGGTGGCGTTTCCACCAGACACACCAGTCCCTCCCATTGGTTTCCTTCACACCTCGGTTCAGGTTGAACATCAGGTCACCTTCACCTGTGGGAACCAACCACGGGGTGACGTCTTTACACGCCAAGCAAAACCACACAAGAGCCCAAATATTTAAATGGTCTGTCTTTTAAAGGAATGCTTTGAAGAAGATTAAGTGGCAAGTGCGGTCTTGATCTCTAGCCAGATGAGTGTGCAGCGTTGTGACACTTGTTTATGTCGTGCTGACTCAAAATACCTGCTGGTTCCTGCTGGGTTCACTCCTGGAGACGACCGGGAGAACGTGCTTTAATGTGAAACTAGCGTAACTCCATCTGTCAGGACGGATCCGGCACATCAGAGTTCATCTCTGTGAGTAAGAACGTCGGTGCATCAACAACTGCTTCTAGCTATTAACTGAAACAAATCGATGTCATGTCCTTAAAGTGCAGGCGGCATAATCTCCCTTCACATAAATATGTGCGTTGATCATGTTTTTCGCCTGCCTGTGCTCAGCCATTGTTCTGGTAGTCAGAATTCCTCCCTTCCCACTGGGAACCATCCATCTTGAAACGGTTGAACAATTAAGGCTAACCGGAAGCAAGCATTAACAGGCTAACCGGAAGCATGGCCTTGCAAGGTGTCATCTAAACGACGTTGATCTTCTCAGAGGAGGCGTCTTCTCCTCTTTGTTGGGCCTGTGATGAGGCTGGTGGTCTGAGGAGCATGACTGTGACTGGCTCTCCCGGCAGTGTCGCTCACAGTGATGTATCCTGCACCTCCCTGAAGACCACAGGGAGAGACGACGCAGAAACACACACACACACACACACACACACACACACACACACACACACACACACACACACACACACACACACACACACACACACACACACACCGGGTGTGTCAGTAGCTTCTTCAAACATGCCCAGTTGGAGCGGTGTCCCAGAGAGACAGCAGTGTTGTCATTCGTACTCTTATCAGGGTGTCTCGCCACTGGTGAGCTGGGGGGATGCTCGTCTGAGCGCTGCTCTGGGGACCGCTTGTTTACATCCAGGCTCCACATGGGGCCTGGACAGCCAACAGCTTTCCCTTTTCTATTCCGTCCTCTTTGCTGAGAAATCTTCTCGTTTTTCTCTTATTGTACCTCACTCAATCACTCATTCTTTTTCCTCCATGTTCATGTGTGTGTGCAGGACACACACACACACACACACACACACACACACACACACACACACACACACACACACACACACACACACACACACACACACACACACACACACACACACACACACAGGCTGAACTCGAGGAGGGGGAAAAAAAAAACGCTTTTACTTCTGCAGTGGTGGGTAAAAAACAAGATTGTTCCTAATTTACTCCATATGTTGGTGAGTGTGCTGTGGGCCCGAGCTCACAGCAAGCCACTCAGACCCCCGCCCCCCTCTTCCCTCCATCAGCTAATATTGTGGCAGTAATATGTTGCACCCCCCCCCCGCCGCCCCGACCACCACATCTCCATTCCTACTCCGGGTTTGTGGTTCAGGGTAGGCCTCTCTTTAGCAGGCTTCCATGACAGACATTTTCCTATTGACTAAGGGGGGACCCCAGTGTGGAGGAGAAGAGATAGTAGCTCTGTGTGTGTGTGTGTGGGAAAGAGTGAGAGTGTCAGTGGGGAAAGAGTGCATACACGTGTGTGTGTGTGTGTGTGTGTGTGTGTGTGTGTGTGTGTGTGTGTGAGGGGGGCTTTGAGGGGGGAAGGCAGGGGAGGTGAGTAAGGGCATGGTGGAGTTATGCCAGAGCAGGGAGGCCCACAGACGAATCTGGGGGCGGTGGGTTTGGGGAAGGCGGGGGGAGCGGGGTGAACAGGGGTACAGGATGGGGGGGGTGGAGGAGGAGGAAGAGGAGGGAGCAATGGGGCGTGCGTGGGGGGGGCTGGGAGATGGTTTGAGTTGTTCGGTCTGCTTCCACTGCGCCGGTGCCATGATGGTTGATGTTTTTTGTGTCATGGCGTCATAACGGTCTTCTGAACACATGGTTCTAGCTCTACGTTCAGTGTGAACACGGCTCTTCTCTCCCGCTGTAGGTTTGATTGTTGAAATGAGCCGAGCACCCAGGAGTGTGGGCGTCTGTGTGGTCAGCGTTCCCACAGCGCTGGTTTTAGTCTAGGAAGTAGATCTTCCAGTTTTCATTTTACCTTCTTGGGGGGTGGTGGGAGTCAATTGATTATTCATTAATTATATGCACTTTGTTTCATAAGGTTAATAATGTAGCTTCATAACTGCTGTTCAATGCATTATAAACGTTAATCCCTGTTCTAAAAGGATGCATTCATGTACGTTTTAACACTCATTTCACTGTACCCGAGAGTAGGACCGTATAGCTATAGCTGTCTTCTGCCTTTTGATGTGAGGAGTTCCCTGCCTATAGATGATTATATATAATTGAGGTGGACCTATCAATCAAGATTAAAGGCCCCATGACATGCCACCAGGTGTGAGTGTGATCAGCCGTTACAAGCCGTTTTAAAAATCTGGCTCTTATGACATCACAAGTAGGCGTGTCCACCTAGATGTGTGACGGATAGATGAGCAACATTTGCTACAGTCCACTGGGTAGGCTGGTAGACTGATCTATCCGTCACACATCTAGGTGGACATGCCCACTTGTGTTGTCATAAGAGCCAGATTTTCAAAACGGCTTGTAGCGGCTAATCACACTCATACCTGGTGGCATGTCATGGGACCTTTAAAGCACAAATGTATTGAAAAGTAATTGGCTTCCTGATTACTGTTACAACATTGTCCACATGAAGATACCGACGCATTCAATCAGCTCTTCTAGCAATCCAGAAGAGACTCCAAGAAGTTAAAGGTCCCATGACATGCCACCAAGTGTGGTGTGATTAGCCGTTACAAGCCGTTTTGAAAATCTGGCTCTTATGACATCACAGGTGGACGTGTCCACCTAGATGTGTGACGGATAGATCAGTCTACCAGCCTACCCAGTGGACTGTAGCAAACGTTGCTCATCTATCAGTCAGACATCTAGGTGGACACGCCCACCTGTGATGTCATAACAGACATATTTTCAAAACGACTTGTAACGGCTAAGCACACCACACCTGGTGGCATGTCATAGGACCTTCAAAAGAAATTAGATATCAGCTTTTATTGAAAGTCACTTACAAGTGAGGCTGAGACAGCCGAGGCAAAGAGTCAAAGATTGAGTCACTGCAGAGTGTGCCCATAGGAATCAGAAATGCTGCACAGTACATTGTTGTTCTTTTTATTACATTAGTGAAACTTCAGACAGTTATAGATATCACACATCAACAAATACAGCTCAAAAAAGTGTGCGTAGTGTGGCCCGCTAGAGCGCTACTATCAGCGGGGGTCCTCACCCAAAAAGACAATTTATCCATTTATATATTTATTTTTGTGAATTTAAAAATTTGCTGTTGATATTGTGCACGAACACTCCTAGACGAGGGACGTTACTGGTATCGCTGAAAGAGACACACACACGTCAATTGATATATATGTGTATGACGTATATGGGTATCACACTTCAAAATGCTCCACATTTAACAGCTGCCATGACTTGAGGCTGAAAGCTTGTCCTGCTCAGCAAAACATAACTGATAAACATAGGGAATACCTTCAGGATATTAGCAAAACTCCACCAATCTCTTTTTCTCTCTCTCTTTCTCACCCTGGCCAGATTCCTCCCTGGTGAACACACCCACATCCAGTTAGACACAGCTGTTTGGTCACGTGTGTGTGTGTGTGTGTGTGTGTGTGTGTGTGTGTGTGTGTGTGTGTGTGTGTGTGTGTGTGTGTGTGTGTGTGTGTGTGTGTGTGTGTGTGTGTGTGTGTGTGTGTGTGTGTGTGTTCGTTCCTAAAAAGAAGTAAATAAGGTGTCAAAATTCAGTCTGGACAGCCTCTCGGCAACAGCAACCCAACAACCCAGGCTCCAATCAGATCGCTCCTCCTCCCGGGACTCAGTCTGCCCGGCGACCAACTGACAAAACAAGACGTGGGGTTGGATAGTAGTGGTGGAGACTCACATAACCATCACCTCCTCCCCCATATGTACCTCCAGGGGGAGTGAGAGGGAGGTATGACGGATGACAACAGATGAAAGTGAGTTGAGGATCTTACAAACATCAGATGTGGCCTTCCTGTGGGGTAGACACTAGATGGCAACGTTTGGCTGTTCTGTTCCTTCTCTCTCTCTCTAGCTCTGTTTCTGTCTCTTTTCTTTCTTCTCCTGCATTAACTCTGATCTCTCCTCATCTCCTTTCTGTTATTGACTCCTTGTTGCTTAACAATGGATCCTTGGGGGGGGGGGGGGGGTGGTGTGTGTGTGTGGGACCACACTAACGCCACAGGAGAGAGTGTGTGTTTGAGTTGGGCTGGCGGAGCAGCGAGGGGTACAGAACAGGGGGCTCTGCGGTCTTTATATCCCACACCTCTATGTCTGCGCCCCACACACACGCTCTGGCCGTGCTGAATCAGGGCTGGGGGGTGCGGGGGGATGTCCTGCTTATCGGGTTGGAGTTTTATGATTTTCATTTTCATTTGGATCCTAATGGTTCCTCCTCCTCTCTGTCTTCCTCAGTTTCACCCTGTCACGCCAACAGCAGCCTGTCTGTCTGCCTCTTCCTCTCTTCCTCTTCCTCAGTTTCACCCTGTCACGCCAACAGCAGCCTGTCTGTCTGCCTCTTCCTCTCTTCCTCTTCCTCAGTTTCACCCTGTCACGCCAACAGCAGCCTGTCTGTCTGCCTCTTCCTCTCTTCCTCTTCCTCAGTTTCACCCTGTCACGCCAACAGCAGCCTGTCTGTCTGCCTCTTCCTCTCTTCCTCTTCCTCAGTTTCACCCTGTCACGCCAACAGCAGCCTGTCTGTCTGCCTCTTCCTCTCTTCCTCTTCCTCAGTTTCACCCTGTCACGCCAACAGCAGCCTGTCTGTCTGCCTCTTCCTCTCCCTGCACCGCCTCACCCCTACTTATCCTGCTAATTATCATGAACTCCCTCGACTTCTCTCTCCCTCACTCTCTTGCCTCCTCTCCCTCCCTCCCTCTCTGTCTCTGTCTCTCTGTCGCTCCCTCACCCCCACTCTCTCCCTTCTGCCATCCCCTGGCTCCGTCTCCCCCTCGACCTTTCTCTCCTCAGTCTCAGATGCGTAATGTATCTGTCAGCATTGTAGGCGTATAAATCTTCGGAAGGAAGTACTGAGCTGATACACTAATTAGTGTGTGTGTGTGTGTGTGTGTGTGTGTGTGTGTGTGTGTGTGTGTGTGTGTGTGTGTGTGTGTGTGTGTGTGTGTGTGTGTGTGTGTGTGTGTGTGTGTGTGTGTGTGTGTGTGTGTGTGTGTGCGTGCGTGACAAGGCTGATAGGCAAAGCTTGGGAATCTGGTGGTGATAAGCATCACCAAAAGGATGGATCCAGTTCTAAAGTGTGTGTGTCGGTGTGTCATAAAATATGAATTATAAAGGAGATACCAGGGTCTGAAGCATCCGGTTTGACTCTAACACGCAAAGGTTATTTTCTTCAATTTCTCCAGTAGAGGCCTTCAGGTTCTCCCAGCTGCTTTCAGCTCTCCCTTTATCACTCATACTCTATATCTATCTCTCTCCCACCCTCTTTTTCTCACTCCCTCCCGCTCTTTATCTCGGTCTGTCTGTCTCCCTCTTTCACTTTGTCTGACTTTCTCTCCATCCCTCCCTTTCTCTCTCGTCTCTCTTGTTCTCCTGCTGTCTCTCTTCCTCTCTCTCGCTCCTTCTCTCTCCCTCCTGACCATGGTTTGTCCACCTCTCTTCTCCGTTCTGTCCCTTTTTGTCTGAATGTCATTAGTATATCGTAGTCGTTTAATCATTTATGAACTCTGAACAGATTGATCTGAACAAGTAAATAATTGTCACTTTTCCTCCATTGCCGTTGGTGACTCGACTGTCCCCTTCATCTTGTCTCTCTCTGCAGTGTTTATCTGCTTTTCCCATTGTCTGTCTGTTGTTTGTGTGTTCTGTTGTCTTCTGAAGGTGGTGTGTCATCGCTAAAGATAGTGGACTACGTCTGTGTTTGGTGCAGTCGACTCTCGACTGCACCTGTTTAGGGGCCGGTTCTGGTGGTCAGACGCCCTGTTTAGGGGCCGGTTCTGGTGGTCAGACGCCCTGTTTAGGGGCCGGTTCTGGTGGTCAGACGCCCTGTTTAGGGGCCGGTTCTGGTGGTCAGACGCCCTGTTTAGGGGAGGGTTCTGGTGGTCAGACGCCCTGTTTAGGGGAGGGTTCTGGTGCTCAGACGCCCTGTTTAGGGGCCGGTTCTGGTGGTCAGACGCCCTGTTTAGGGGCCGGTTCTGGTGGTCAGACGCCCTGTTTAGGGGCCGGTTCTGGTGGTCAGACGCCCTGTTTAGGGGCCGGTTCTGGTGGTCAGACGCCCTGTTTAGGGGAGGGTTCTGGTGGTCAGACGCCCTGTTTAGGGGCCGGTTCTGGTGGTCAGACGCCCTGTTTAGGGGAGGGTTCTGGTGGTCAGACGCCCTGTTTAGGGGCCGGTTCTGGTGGTCAGACGCCCTGTTTAGGGGAGGGTTCTGGTGGTCAGACGCCCTGTTTAGGGGAGGGTTCTGGTGGTCAGACGCCCTGTTTAGGGGAGGGTTCTGGTGGTCAGACGCCCTGTTTAGGGGAGGGTTCTGGTGCTCAGACGCCCTGTTTAGGGGAGGGTTCTGGTGGTCAGACGCCCTGTTTAGGGGAGGGTTCTGGTGGTCAGACATCCCTGTTTAGGGGCCGGTTCTGGTGGTCAGATGTCCCTGTTTATGGGCTGGTTCTGGTGGTCAGACGTCCCTGTTTATGGGCTGGTTCTGGTGCTCTGGACTGATGGTTCTGCAGGCAGAGGGTTTGCTTGCATCAGATACAAAATTAGTGCCAAAGGTGTGTGACAGGGATTAGGTTTGATGGTCGTTGCCTTCAGATGGATTTGCACACGTCAGTGACACTATTAAAGAACCCTTGAGCGGTCTGCAAACTCCATGCAGAAAGGTTGGACAAGGATGCCCTTCTTGCACCTCAAGATTTTGAAACTTACAAAATCTCTGCACATGAGGCCAATGCGAACACTGACTTCATGAGTTAAGACCAGCGGCTTTACTCATGAAGTCAGTTGACCAGAGCATCGGTGACCAGAGCATGCTGACCGCTCCAGTGGTAAGCTTGATTTAATATACAGTTGAGTGTATTGTTTTAAGCCACGGTTTGCCGTCTATTTGGACCTTTGCATTCTGGGCACCACTCTATGCTGAATGAAGGAGGAATGTGTCTTTTCTTTCTGTGATCTGCCTGTCACCTGATAATGTCACAGCGTTCCCTCTGCCCTCTTTTCCAACACAACCTCTTATGTTTCCTCCAGGATCCCCCCTTTTATTTAGATCACCATGGTTATGCACAAAGACATACACACGCAAGCACACATACGCATGTGCGTAAAAACCCCTTTGATTACTGCTGACCTCTTGACCTCTAATGACACGGCTACCGCTTTGATCGGCCAATCAGCATTTGGCGCCACCCAGTTTCTCAGCAGGGCAGACTGTGACCTGATAAAGCCCTCTGATAGGTCCCTGCTGATGCATTTCCTGTTTTGGTACGCATGTTTTTTTATGTTCCTCCACCAGCTGGTGGTGACACTCTTCAGTTTGTGTGTGTGTTGGAGGAGCTGGAGTGTTTATGTTGAAAACCCAAGGCTCCGTTCACTGCATTATGTTCACAACCTGACATACATGATGGCTGTGTGCGTGTTTAACGGTGGTCAATGCCCATGGAACGACAATCATTCAACAAGGGCCGCCACATGTTTCATGTGGAAGCCTATGCACTTTGCCTCAGGAGGTATGAGACCGTACAAAGCCTTTGTGTGGAGGTGTGGACATTAGATATGTCCTGAGAGGCAGCCTGTCCTGGTGGTGGAACCCTCGTCGCTGCACCAGCTTTGTCTTTGTGTTGTACTTTTTGCTTTGCTTTCCATGACAAACAAGTCATGGGGGTCTGTTCACAATCAGAAGTATAACTAATCAATTTGATCTTTAATTGTAATGAGGACAAAATATAACTGTGGGGAATTAAGCAACGGTGTACATATTTCACACAAAAGTTATTTAAATGGGGTGTACTGGTGTGGAAAAACAATTGTGCACGATATAAGGCTTATACTTATAATAGCCTTCTGTTGCAAGTCATTTATAAGCCTTCAATTACTGATGAACTAATAATTCACAACACATTTCTAATTCAGATGTATGATGAGAGTCCACTGGATAGGCTGGTTTGCCACAGCACTTATTAATGATTACCTCATCATTAATTAACCACTTAGAAATAACTTATGACTGAACGTTAATATTACGTTTGAATGAAAATGTATGAATGAAAATGAAGATGCAAAGAAGAAAACAAAAAAACCCTTAAAGTCCACAATATAACATGTATGTGTTGAGCCTGTGCGTCCGTTATCATGGTGGCACAAAGCTCTTTCTATTCCTCCCACATGATGAAGGACGTGTGTTTGTGTTGCAGTGGGAAGCTCCAGGCAACATTCCCGGGTACCCTGCATATCTGTATTGGGGGTGGGGGTCCGGTCCTGTTGTTGACGTGCACTTTACCAGACAGAGGTGGGGGTGAGGGGTGGATGGTATGGGGGATAATGCACACAGACCAAGGGGATAATGACAGCAGACAGCTGTGTGTGTGGTTTGGGGCCACTGAGTGTTTCGATGGCTCTTGTTTTCCCTCGGTGGGTCTCTGCAGTGACCTGGTGTAGTGTGTGGTGATGGGATGTTCTGGTCTGGTGGATGGACTCTGTGCTGGTTGTTGTTGTTGTTGTTTGTGGGGCTCCATGAGATGGAAGTAGGCTACAGGTCTTCTATGGGGGTTGGGTGTTGGCTGGGGGGCTGGGTGGTACTTGGATCAGGCTGATCTCTTCCTCAAGGATCTCTCTGTCACCAGAGTTCACCATCTCCAGTAACACTCGCCACAGACATGCCCGGACATGCAATCGGACACACACACACACACACACACACACACACACACACACACACACACACACACACACACACACACACACACACACACACACACACACATATACACACCTGTGCGCACATGTGTTTGTGTGTGTGTTTGCATCACTGGGGGCCATTCAATTATATATATTTCTCTCTCTCTCTCTCTCTCTCTCTCTCTCTCTCTCTCTCTCTCTCTCTCTCTCTCTCTCTCTCTCTCTCTCTCTCTCTCTCTCTGTCTCAAAAGGAAGGCTTATCAGAAAGCTCTTGTGCTGGCATGTTTGTATGTTTCTAATGGTCAGTGTTTCACATTGGAAGCAGATCTGTTTCTGTGAGAAGGGAACCGAGGGTAAGTCGGGGAAGTCTTTCTTGTCTGCTCTCTTCCTCTGGGTTGTGTGTGTGTCAGAGCGAGGGAGCCAGGCTAAGAGTGAGTGTGTGTGTGTGTGTGTGTGCGTGAAGCCCACCCAGATGCCTGGCAGTAGGAGCTGTTTACAATCTGAACCTCCCTCCAGCTCCTCCTCTTCCTCCTCACTCCTCCCCCTCCCCGTTCCCCAGCCCCCTTTCTGCTTGTGCGAACAACCTCAACTGGCCGGAAAAATCTGGTCACTACGGCAACGGGCCCACGCCGTGAGCTGGGGTTCCTCCTCTGCCATAAGAAGAGCGTGCTCCCGGGACCCCTGCAGCGTCCGGGTCCCGGTTGCCAGCGCCCTATAGGACGGCTAGGAGGGTGAGTGGGACGGGGCTTCCCTCTTTAGGGGGACATGCTTGTCTGGCAACCAGACTGTTGCATGTTGAAGACCCTCCTCCTGGCTCGCTTCACTCAACGGGCCCCCGAGCAAGGCCCCCCGTCCTGAACGCTCGCCACAGCTGTGATAAACGTGCTGTATAATGGCCATTTGTGTGTCCGCTGATGGGTTTCCTCATGGGAGGAGGGGTGCGTTGGGATCACCCCAGGAGAGAGCTCTGATTGCAGGAGAAAGACTCTTGACATTCATTCAACGGCTGAATGACTCCCAGTGTGTTTACCATTCCAATGGCCGCTCTCCACTTGTGTTGTGATACTCGGTCGTGCAGCCATCTTTTTTTTGATTGTATGCATTCATATTTGTTATCTTTTCTATTAATGTGTAAAGATTAAATATCATTAGTTCTCCAGATTTATGAACCAATCAGTTTGTTCTGATCCACTGACACACTGGTCATTCCTGCCCCTGCACTATCACTTCATGTTACATGTTGGTATTGACAACAATGCAGATGGACATGATAAATTGGCCTATTGGATTGCTCCTGGTCCTCCCCAAGTCCGCAGTGTGTGTCTGTGGGACTGAATGAGCCTTGCTCTGAAAAACACCATAGCTCAGCCAACTCTGTTAATGACCAGAGTTCTGGAGATGCCCGGCGGGGAAGTGCTGTTCACTGTAATCCTTGTAACCTCACTAGCTGTGGTCTCTCCCAGCAGTCTCTACCATACTCTGCTACACTAGTCGCGTTTACATGAACATTTCTGATCAGATTAGATTTCTAATCTGAATAGATCTATTCCTATCATGTGATCCGAATGTACTGTATATATGGCAGTTACAAAATGTGTCTCGCGCACAACTGACACATCTGGACCGGTGGCGACATATTGTACGTCTTATTTGGCATTTTTATCCATTTGATTTTAATGAAACCACAGGAGAGAGCTTTTCTCTGCCTGCTCCTTCAATTAAGAAGGAGGACCGCACAGCGACGTCAGTTTCTCAGTCTTTATATCTACCCCCTCCTCCGCCGCAAACACAACGAATTTGGATGAGAGTGCGCAGCCAAGACTGGTGGGAGAGAGTGGTTACGTGAATTTAGTGACCAGGAATGGCGAGAAAATTTTAGAATGCGAAATGATGTGAGCTCTTGAAAAATATATCGCCAGAGGAGGTAACCGTATGAAAGGCAATTCCGTAGGCAATGAGAGTTGCCATGGTACTGTACAAGTTGGGCAACAGTGCCGAATATAGACGCAAATCAGTTCGGGGTGCATAAAAGTACTGTAAAAAAGTTTGTATATATGTTCTGCAAAAATATGGTGCAAGGACCTATTAAAGACCTCATACCAACGGAGGAGGAGGCCCTCTTCATCGAGATTCGAGGTCAACTACCACTTGCCGAATGTAATGGGCATCATAGATGGCACACACATCCCCATGTTGCCACCTTCAGATGGGTACAAAGACTTTGTGAATCACAAAGGCTGGCTGTCCTATGTGCTCCAGGCAGTTGTCGACCTCTGATTTTGATAAGCAATCTTTTGGTTATATAATATAATATCATTTTAGGGTGATTCAAAGTGATATACAAGCAATTTAATGTCTGTGATTATCTTCGGCACTCGGCCTACGGCCTCGTACCTACGACCCAATCACAGCCGCACTGATTTTCAGTAGCCTACAACAGCACTCCCTCTCGTGTGATATTACTTTTATACAACAGTTCTACAACAGTAATAACCAACAACAGATTATGATTTATTTGTTTATTTAATTATTTATTTGGCTCCGGCAACACAAATATAAGTTTGTTGCAATCTAAGCTACATAAAGACCGTTGATAACATTAACGGTTATTAGAACACCTGTAAAGCGGAGTGATAGCCTACATGTATAGTTAAAAGGCCCAGTGCTCTTATACTCTGTATCAGCACTCATGGAATGCCTCTTTTCAAATCAAAATACTTGTGTGATCTTATCTGTTCTTATGAAACACCCAACAGAGAAAGTAAAATGAGAATGTATGCCGCACCAGCACACTGCCAGACCAACCCCCCCCCCCCCCCCCCACATTGTCTGGATTTACTTTGGCATGTTAACAATCGTCTTCCCTTCACAAAAAAACACATGAGTCCTTGAGCCACAGACCCAAAAAGGGGCCAAAGCAAACCCCCAGTGGTAGAGATGACCACCTGCAGCTCATGGACTTGAAAGACTTGAATTGGATTTAACAAGCATATTATACCTACTTGTCTGTGATATACAGTGGCATTAAGTAATGTTTTACTTCTATCTATTTTAGGGTGATCAAATCATTGAGGGAGAGAGCATCAGGCTAGTCATCGTTGGTGATCCTGCATATCCACTTCTTCCATGGCTGATTAAAGGATATCTTAGCTCCCCATGGCTAACTCCAGAGGAGGAATCATTCAATGTTTATCTAAGTTCACTCCGGGTTGGGGTGGAAAACACATTTGGAATCTTAAAAGCCAGATGGTGTGTACTGCTGAAACGTAGTGACTTTCACTTCACATTTACACCTAGTGTCATAGCTACCTGCTGTGCTTTGCACAATTTCTGCCAGCTTCAAAGGTAGCATGTCAACTGGTTGGAAGAGGCTGCCACTCCAGATGGAATCTATCCTCAGCCTGCCCAGCCAGCAAATGTTAATGAGCATGGTAGCCACGAAAGGGCTGTTACATGGCCACTCACTTTCCCCTTCGCAGGGGTCATCTCCATTAATTTAAAGACGTATGGTTAAGGAAACAGTAGCTTTAATGGATATACATACATATAATAAATACAATAAATAGCTATTTTCACATCAACATATGTTCATCTTATTAATTTACTTCATTCATACTTCATTGAGGGAGAGCTTTAAGAAATGTTTTTTGTTAGTTTTTTTGTAAATTGTACATATAGTACCCCATATCAAATTGTATATTTAAATAGATATAGATTTATAGAATTGTAAACATACTGTACAGATATATGGATTGTATAAATATATAAATTATAAAAAATTAATAATAATAATAGGCTAGTATATCAAATTTATGTATGGATTGTAGATGTATAAATATAATTATAAAACGGGTGGCTTAAATCAAGCGATCTGATTGGTTCCCAACTGTTGTATATTGACCGTATACACACAGCTATGACGCCCATTCAGTTACAGAGTTCAGTATCACTCCGCGCCTAACTTGAACTGGTATAATGACCGTATACCACAGCCTGTCGTGATCTATTGCTTAAATATAGTATAGCAAATTGTATATAGATGGATTGTAACAACATATTTATGAAAAAATGTGAACACATTTTACTTAAAACTTTTTTTTGTATTTTTGATATGTTTCATTTATATTGGTACTGTATGTCTGAAATAAATGTAATCAATCAATTTACTTTGCACATCAACAATTTGTTCCCATCTTATGTTAATAGCCTCTTCATTTTCTTTATTATTGACTTTTCAGTTACTTTGGAATTCTAGCCTAGGTCATAAAGACGGTAATCAGATTCATGTGTGGCACTTTCATTTGATCTAGGCCTGCTGTGTGTGTAGCTATAGGGTGGTGAATAAGACTGGTGAGCACTTGGTTGATCTGAGTCATGTGTGGCACTTTCGTCCGATCTAGGCCTATCCAGTGGGTAGTTGTAGGTGTGTGGATAAGACTGGTGGGCAGAAAATGGGCTGAATGTTGGAGCCTGGTGAGTCGGTTGGGAAAGCATAGACCTGAGGCCCTCAAATAGCTGCCCTACCAAACACTCGGTCGAGTGTTTTGCTCTGTGTTCGCTCCATTCTGTCCATTGCCGCCTTTTGTTCATCGGTCCAGCTTTGGAGAAATCTGCCATAACCAGATGCCTGTTTTCCTACAAAAAAAATAAGGTTTTGGAAATTATTATAATTTTTTTTTTAATGCAGGCATGATTTGTCTATAACAGGGTTCAAATTATGTCTCCATCTTTAATTGGGTCTCTCTATCTCATAAAAACCATCTTCTTTAAGTTCTACCTTAACATCTTGCGTGTTTCCCGAAACGTTCTTGGCTTCGAATCTCTTTCGTACATTGTTCGTTGGTAATGTTGGTCTGAAGCGCTCGTAGAACCTTAGCTCTACCGTAGTGATGATTCAGCTCCTGACACACTAGTCTCCGCCACTAATAACTAACAACCTTTACAAATCCCTGTTGCACATGTTCATTCCAAGTTCGCATCCGTAGCCAATTGGGGGCAAATGAAACTGCATGTTTGAATTAAGGATTTTGTCTCGGCTGTTCTTTATTTTGGGCCTTGGGTACAGCAGACAGCTCGACTCGCTTCCAATAAATTCAAAAACGCAACTTCAAAAAATTATTATTAGGGACCAAGCCGAACCCGGCAAGGTCCCTATTGTAATTGGTCTGATTATTATTAGGGACCGAGCCGAACCCGGCAAGGTCCCTATTGTAATTGATCCGCTTTTTCTTATTATTCTTTTCCTTTACTTTCGACTGCATTTTCCCCCCCCTGAATATATACGAAAACTCATTTATATTTGGCACATTTGGTGGGACTGCTGTAATTTAGATATTCTAGCCGTCTAATTCAGATTGGCCCCAAGGTGCCGCTATACCAACTATGCCAAAATTTCAACCTTTACACAAGCATAACTCGTCAGTCGGTTTGACCTACACTCATGAAACTTTGGCCACACATGCAAATCCTCATGATGAACAAATTTGCAGATACTAACTTATCACTTCCGGTAGCCACGTTTCCTGCAATTTTGAATTATGTTAAAAACAGTAAATTCCCCAAGGATCCCAGGTTTTTGGACTTTAACAAAAATCCTTTGGCACATATCATCTATGGCCCATTATCTTCAATCTGACAGAAGGATTAGTCTGTACAATAAAGTTTAAAGGACCCATAAGCCATTGAGTTCTAAAAGGGGTGTGTTTTCCACCCCGAAAATAGTAAATTGCACATATCTACATGAATTGGACTCCTATGATGTTGGACCCCTCTACTAAAGTTGTTCAGAATCAAATTCTGAACAAGATAAAGTAAAAAGAATTTCAAATGGGGCGTGGCCTGTTACTAAAATAGCCACAGTTCATAGACGCAATGTTTGATTTGAGCGGGACCGACTTAGTGGCCGTTGGGGACCAAAGTTCCAACTGCTTAAGTAAAATGAAGTAGATTGGAAAAACAACATGGCTGCCAGAGGCTCAAAATCACTCTGCGGAGACCGTAATAGTTATGAATATGAAATTCACAGGACGCGTGTAGACTGCTGCCTGTAGCTCACATACCAAAATTTGTGTTTGTCATGTTTGTAGCGCCCCCTACAGGAACTTTAATAAGCAGCCCCTGCGCCACGTTTCACCAATATGTATGAAACTCTGTAGGCATGTACAACGTGCCAATACCTACAGAAAAGCCTCTTGGACCCATGCCCCAAAACCCACCGGAAATCTGCTATTTTCTTTTTAAATTTGCACTCTCGCCATCAATTTTCACTTTTTTGCATTCTATTTCAACAAACTCCTCCTAGGGAATTTATCGGATCTGCTTAAAAATTGGTCAGTACAGTAAAAAAATGGTACTCTACCAATGCCTTATAAAATTTGACTGTACGTTCAAGGGCGTGTCCATGGCGTGCCGTCAAAGTTGGGCGTTTTGAATTTGGTGGTCTTATTTTCGCTTTTTTCGCCTTGTATTTGAACAAACTCCTCCTAGGGAATTTATTGGATCTGTTTCACAATTGGTTAGTACAGTCAAAAAATGGTGCTCAACCAACGCCTTATAACATTTGACTGTACGTTGAAGGGCGTGTCCGTGGCGTGCCGTCAAAGTTGGCCATTTTGCATTCCGTGGTCTTGTATTTGCTTTTTTCGCCTTGTATTTGAACAAACTCCTCCTACGGACTTTATCAGATCTGCTTCACAATTGGTCAGTACTGTCAAAAAATGGTGCTGAACCAACGCTATAAAATTTGTGACTGTACGTTGAAGGGCGTGTCCGTGGCGTGCCGTCAAAGTTGGCCATTTTGAATTCCGTGGTCTTATTTTCGCTTTTTTCACCTTATATTTGAACGAACTCCTCCTAGAGAATTTATCGGATCTGCTTCAAAATTGGTCAGTACAGTCAAAAAATGGTGCTGAACCAACGCCGTGTTATTTGTGACTGTACGTTGAAGGGCGTGTCTGTGGCGTGCCGTCTAAGTTGCCCATTTTCAATGGAATTTTTTCACTTTTTTTTAACTAACTCCTCCCAGGGAATTTATCTCATCTGCTTCTACAGATTACATAAATTTGCAAAAAATTAAAATAAAACTGTGTGCAGTGATGAACGGGCTCCTCGCACTGGCTTGCAGCCGCGTCACGTGCCGTCGTAACATGTGCGCACATGGCAGCGCACATGTTACGATGGCACGTGACGCGGCCGCAAGCCGGTGCGAGGTCCCGTTCATCACTGCGCGCAGTTTTAATTATTATTATTTTTTTTACTATTTTTTTTTACAATTCAAAAATGAACAAAACTGTCTTCTAAATTAAGGAAATGATACTGGGAAACAAATAAACCATTATAAGCAACGAGTGAACTTAATAAGCGAAACACTGGTCTATAAACAATTCAGGTCTATATCAGGTATGATGTGAAAAACAATGTGACGGATCTCAATTAATGTTATATCACATTTAGTGACTACATAGGCTACTTGCATACCACCTAGAGGTGACATAACATCAATTAGTATATGCTACACGTGGACCTCCTAAGACGGTGCAATTTGATTGGTTCGATATCTCGGGATATTGGGCAATATCCCATGATTGAGATCTCAAACTCGTGTAGTAGGCTATATACTAAAACAATTATTCACCTCAGGCTCCGTGAATAGTGGGGAATAGCCCCCGAGACCGAAGGCTCGGCACGAATAATTGTTAATTGAGACAAGTCCAATCATACCATACCAAGCACGATAGCTCACACCAACGTTAACTTTATCTGAACCCCACATTTAACAGGCTCATTATTTTATACCGAAGCAGTCGTGGCTTACTCTTTTTTGACGTAAGAAGGCCAACGTTGGAGGTCTCCCGTGTATCCTGGGTATTGCTGTTCTCTGCTGTTGAGTCCTGAGCGTTGCTACCAGCAACAGCGGCATTGTCGTCACTGTCATCATCTACCACAGAATACCTAACATGGGCTATATGTGATACTTGAAAATAGCATTATCATGTACATAATGTAGCCTATTACTATAACATGTATTACTATCAGCCAATCTTAAACCATCGATAAAAAGCAAGCAATAAGTCATGTAGGCCTACCCTTGTAAGAAAACCTATAGCAAGCTTACCAGAGGATGTTACATTCACGTCCTCATCCTGTCTGAAACCTACATCCAGTCCATTTTCCTCCACGTTGAATAGTGGCCGTCCTCTGATGAAGCTGTTTATTTTTTCATAGTATGGAAAGTTGGTTGGAGCCGCACCGCTCCTTTCAATTGCTCGTTTGGCTTTGTTGTAAGACGCCTTCAACACCTTCCAACGGTTTTTTATCTGCTCAATTGAGCGACTATAGCCCGCATCCGTAAATTTGTCACAAACATTTTTTAAAAGGTCACTATGTCGGACCTTTCTCTCGTCCATCCTGTGGAATATATCTTGGTCCTTGAGGATATCCAACAGGACATTTGTCTCCTCGACGGACCAATTGCGAATTACTGCAGCTGCTGATGCCATCTCTCCAAGTTAAAAAGTAGCCTAACATTCATCTGCAAAGTGTTACAAAGTTATATCGGACGCGCGCGGACAAGACACGCAAACACGTCATTAAACCCACCCCAAACCAATCAGAATAAGTGTAAGTAAGTGTAAGAATAAGTATAAGTATACATGTTGATTATAGCGGACTACACCACCTCTTCTATTCCACATGGAATTCTATTCCGATCAGAGAATTGTATTCCAGTTGAGGCGTATATACATGATCATTTTTTATTCCGATTGAGCTGTTCTTCCACTCTTCCACTAATCGGAACAGAAGTGTCCATGTAAACGCGGCTACTGTGGTCTGGGTGGCTTCCACCACCACATCTCTCTCTCTCTCTCTAATATACAGTCCTTCCTGTTGTCTTTACACTCTGTTGATCTCTCGCCATCTTTGCGTCTGTCTATTTATCTTGTATTTCTCTCTGGTTAAGGCCACCATAGTATCACATCCCCATGGGGTTTCTAACCATATCATCAACACCTCTGTGGGCAGGCCACAAGAGATCCCACCTCACCCACCAGCCCTCTCGCTCCTTCTCTCTCCCCAGCCAGTGTTGATGCTGTGCAGGCGGTGGGATGAGAACCTTGAGTGTCCTGGTCCACAGGTGTTCTCATCCCCTAGGATGTGCGACTGGGCGGGACTTCCGGGAACGCTTTGGAGAGAGCGATGTCAATATCAGATGCATGTTTTTGATATTGCTTCAATTGCATCAAATTCTTCTACTACAAAAACCTTTTTGACATTGTAGTCCTTGTTATTTTCTTCTGCTTCCCTGGGGAGTGTTCACTGCCAAACACAGCTCACATGAAGAATGAGATCAGGAATGTTTCAGAAGTAGGACGGACCAGAGCTGAACGATCCCAGCAGATGCCACGCAGCCCCCTGCTCTGCGGCCCGTCTCAGCCCTGCTGTCTGTCTGTATGTGCAGACAGATCAGGCTCCCAGAGGCCTGCTCCCCTAGGGCCCCACAGTCGGCCCTGCGGTGACTCTCAGGGTCATGAGGGGATTCCATTGGTATCACACCATTCTATTATATTATTTTTGCAACACGCGATTTGAAACTTGCTTCTTGCTTCAGTACATACAGGGCCGATATCAGGACCTGCTTTAGTCCGATGTGCGCTCAGAGCGCGGTGTCAAATGATACTATGAAAGTGTTTATGCAGTTATATATTTGAAAAAGTTCCATCGACTGATTGCAAAGCGGGGAACACACCAAGGACAAAATGGAAAGAATCTTATTTTTTGAATCAATTCACAATCATAGAAGGTACACACACACACACACACACACACACACACACACACACACACACACACACACACACACACACACACACACAATATCAATCTGATCTTCTTTAGCTTGTGTGTGAGAAAGACTAAAGCCTCTTCTAATCCTTCCCTTGCTGGCCGTCTTTTCTCCAGCTCTGTCTCTTCCTTTTAAATCCTCTTCATTGTCTGAATGGAAATCACCTTTTATACTCAGCCCAGATTTACAACTCACACGAATAATGTGGTCATCAGATCATCTGGGGTCGTTACTCACGGTGCACTGTAGGGTTGTCCCATGTAAGATATTGAATATCGCAATATTTGAAAAGCTGTATATTTTTTATTTCAAAAATAAATATATTTTAACATAGTATGAGAATGGTTAATCACAATGTAAAAAAGAAAGAAAATAGTCTAAATCAGTTTGACTCTATACATAAGGCTCATACGTTCGAGAGGAACATAAAGAGCATAATTACACATTGCACATTGCAATATTTGGTAAATTCGTCAATTACCAATATAAAACTTGTGATATTGTGATAACCATTGGTGCACATTTCAATCTCTGCAGCCTCTGTGTCGGTCTCTGTATGCTGTCTCTTGTCTGCTGTATCTATGTCTCTTTGTCTGTCTCTGTGTCGGTCTCTGTCTGCAGTCTCTGAGAATATGTTTTGTGAATGTGTCTGTCCGCTGTGTCTCTATCTGTTATCTGTGTCTGTCTCTGTCTGTCTCTTTCTACTGTCTCTGTGTCTCTCTGTCTGTATGCTGTCACTTTCTCTCTATGCTGTCTCTGTGTCTGTCTCTGTCTGTCTCTGTCTGGCTTTCTGTCTGTCTCCCTGCTGTCTCTCTGTCTCTGTTTGCTGGGTGTCTGCCTGTCTCTGTCTGCTGTCTCTGGGTCCCTCTCTCTATCTGTCTGTCTGTCCATCTCTCTGTGTTTCAATTCAATTCAAAAAAGCTTTCTGGGGTCCGAAACATAAAATATAGACAACAGACAATCACTTTGACATTATGTCAAACAAAAATAAAGAAATAGACTAATAATAAACAGTATGATTAAGAAACATCAGAGTTACAAATATAACAAAAGTAAAAAGGATAGTTCATTCCATAATGAAATTGCTCTGTAAATGATTGTATTTTTGAGTAGATTGGACCTCGGTCTGGGTAAAGCTAGATGTCCGTTACTTGCACCTCTAATGCTATGACTGTGTCTGTCAGACACACCGACTAAACCTTCAGCAAAGAAGGCGGGTCTTTTGCAGCTTATAGATAGTTAATAAAGGACTATAGATAGATAGTCCTTTATTAATCCCCCTTAGGAGAAATTCACAAGTGACCAGCAGAACAGTGGGAAAAGAGTGTGAATACAAGAGTATATATACAAATAAATTTATCAATTTGAAATAAAATATAATAAAAAAATATTAGAATAAGATAAACATACTATATACATGTAACGGTCCGTTTGTAGGTGACTTGTGCATTAAAAAATAAATATGACTAAGTATAAATGTGCCAATGTGCAGGGTTCCTGAGGTAATGAAAAATGAAATAAATAACAAGGTTTAAACAATAATCAGTCCTGAGGTGTGGGGTTTAGTCCTTAATCAAGTCAAGAAAAAGGAGGTGTTGGGGCTTTGGAGGTGTTTGGAGCGGGGGGTTGAAGTGTTGTAAAGTCTGATAGCTGATGGGATGAAAGACCCCCCCAAGCGCTTTGAGGCACGTGGCTGAATGAGTCTGTGGCTGAATGTGCTCCTGAGTTGCCTCAGCTCGGCGTAGAGAGGGTGAGAGGGATTGTCCATTATCGCCTGCGGCTTTCCTCTCATCCTCCTCTCTGTCACAGCCTCCACACAGTCCAGCTTCATCCCCACCACAGAGCTCACTTTCCTCACCAACTTATTCAGCTTGCTGGCACCTCCACTCCCGATGCCTCCTCCCCAGCACACTGCAGCAAAGAAGGTGGCACTGGCTACCACAGACTGGTAGAACATCCGTAGCAGCCTAGTGCACACATTGAAAGACCTGAGCCTCCTCAGGAAGAACAGCCTGCTCGGTCCCTTCCTGTAGAGGGCCTCCGTGTTGTCTGACCAGTCCAGTTTATTGTTTAGATGCACCCCAAGGAACTTGTAGGTGTCCACCATCTCCACCCCCTCCCTGTTTATAGAAACAGGTATTGGGGGGGCTCTTTTTCTGCGACGGAAGTCCACCAGCAGCTGCTTGGTTTTCTCGGTGTTGAGCTGAAGGTGGTTCCTGTCACACCATCCCACAAAGTTCTCAACTAGTTCCCTGTACTCCTCCTCCTTATTGTCTGTGATGCATCCAACAATGGAGGAGTCCTCAGAACTTCTGCAGGTGGCATGATCGGGAGTGTAGAAATCCGAGGTGTAGAGGGTGAACAAAAACGGTGAAAGTACAGTTCACTGGGGTGTGCCAGTGTTGCTTGTCAACACGTCTGACAAGCAGTGTCGCAGCCTGACATACTGCGGCCTGTCCGTGAGGTAGTTAGTAATCCATGCCACCATGTCAGGATCCACCTGCATCACTTGGAGCTTCTCAGTCAGCCAGACTGGCTGGACGGTGTCGAAAGCACTGGAGAAGTCTTTGCGGCCTCTCCAGGTGCGTGTAAGCTCTGTGAAGCAGGCAGATGATGGCATCCTCCACGCCGATGTCAGTCTGGTACGCAAACTGCAGTGGGTCCAGACAGTCCCGCACCAAGGGCCTGAGGTGCTTCAGGACCAGCCTCTCGAAGGTTTCCATGACGTGTGACGTTAGAGCCATCTTCCCTTCTTCGGCACAGGGACTACACAGGATGTCTTCCAGAGTGTTGGCACCTTTTTCAGCCTCAGGGAGAGGCCGAAAAGAACACTCCTGCCAGCTGCTCCGCACAGACCTTGAGCACCCTCGGGCTGATGTCGTCCGGTCCTCTGGCCTTGTTTGTCCTGGTCCTGGTGAGCTGCCGTCTCTCTTGGCTGGTGTTGATGGTTGGGGTTGTTGTTGCTGGGGTTGCTGGGATAGTTGAGGGTGTGGTGAGGAGATGACTGCCCTCTGGGCTGGACATTGGTCCAGCCTCCCTGGTGTGGAAAGGGAGAGAGAGAGGGTGGTGCTGGGAGGGGAGGTGCAGAAGCTGCCATGCCCGGGTCTTGTGGTCCAGCAGAGAGATGAGTAGTGCAGGAGGGGGAGGGGGGTGTTGGTCTGGCCCCAGTTGGTGAGTCAAATCTGTTAAAAAACAGGTTTAGCTTGTCGGCCCGTTCCTTTGTCCCCTCCTGTGATCCTCCAGCCTTTTTCTTGCCAGTGATGGTTCTCACCCCCGCCCACACCTCTCGGGGGTTGTTCTGCTGCAGCTTCCCCTCTATTCTGTTCCTTTAGCAGTCTTTAGCCCTCCTCAGTTCCCTCCTCAGCTCTCTCTGTATTTCCCTCTGTGTGTCCTCATTGTCTCCTGCCATGAAGGCTCTCCTCTTCCGGTTCAACAGGACTTTGATGTCCCTGTTGATCCAGGGTTTGCTGTTGGGGAAGCAGCAAACCTTCTTGGTGGGGACAACACTCTCCTCACAGAACTTTATATAGTCTGTGACGCATTGAGTGAGACCCTCAATATCGTCACCGTAGTCTTCCTGAAACATCTCCCAGTCTGTTGTCCTGTAGCACTCCATCAGGGCCTCCACAGACCACTGCTGCACTGTCCTGCCTCCTTAACATTGGCATAGAGTAAGTCCAATGTCTTATCCCCTCTGGTGCTGCAGGTCACATACTGGGTGAAGTCAGTCAGTGTCTTTGAGATGTTAACATGGTTGTCTCCATTCACTATAATGAGAGCGTTGGAATGCCGTGTTTGCAGGTCTGCGACGGTAGAGTGAATGACGTCACAAGCCCGCGCCGCCACAGCCGATGGTGGAGTGTAAACAATAACAACAATGGCTGCCGAAAACTCACGGGGCAGATAGTAAGGTCTCAGTCCCACAGCTAACAGCTCGACATCAGGCGTGCATGTGATTTCCTTCGTGGTAACATGTCCCGGGTTGCACCATTTGGAGTTAACAAAGACGGCAAGTCCACCACCCGACTTCATACCGCTCTGTTTGTCTCTGTCCGCCCGAACTAGCGTGAAGCCGGCTAGTTCCACTGAGCAGTCTGGTATCTTCCCGTTCAGCAATGTCTCCGTCAGGCACAACACACTGCACTCCCGGTACTCACACTATTCGCTAATGAGGGCTGAGAGTTCGTCCATCTTGTTGGTATCTTGTATCCATATAGCCTCAATATTGCTACACAACAGGTCAGCTCTATATACTGCAGGAATATGGCTTTGGATGTAGAGTGCTACACCTGCACCATTTCTATCCTTTCTGAAGGTACCCTTGTATTGAAACCTCTTCATTTTCAAATGAGGGGTCCTGGTGAGTTTCTGATATACGTATATATATACATAATATGTATATTATGTAACTGTACTAAACAATCAATTTCATGCATTTTGTTTCTCAGACTACAGACATTCAGATGAGCCATTAACAGGCCTTTAGTTGGTAGTGTACTCATATCAGCAGTCAGAACAAACCAGTTGCATATATGTTCATCATTTTATTTTTAATTACTGACATTTTTTTTATGAAGCCAAGACATAATGAAATGGTCTTATTGTTCTTATACAATTTTTACTACTGTATTCTTCTCTCTTGGTAATGACCAGGGCGAGTGATGAGCTTGTGGTATCTTAGAACAGCATAGTCCCTGTTCTTTCTTGCCTCCAGCATCTTAGGTATCAGCTGCCTTCTCTTCTGACTCACAGCCTCAGGGTAGTCTTCGTTTATGAATATTTTGGAACCCCTCAGCTTGTTTGCATTCCACATGACTCTTTCTCTATCTTTGAACCTGAGGAATTTTACAACAATGGGCCTTGGCTTGTCAAGTCTCCTCCCAAGTGCACTTGATCCATTCCCGTTGTCTGATTGGACGTTGTTAGTCACTTTTCCAGTACGGTGGGCCCTTTCTATTTCTATTTTGGTTGGATCCAAATCCAGTTTTTCACCAAATAATTTTAGTACCTTCTGTTCAGTGTCTGGCCATTTTTCATTATCTGATTCCAGAAGTCCATATCAGATTATCGCGTCTAGACTGGCCTTCAAGGTAATCTGATTTGTAATCTATTGAGTAGAGACTCAGCTAGTTTATGGATATCACCTTCAAATGTCTTGCCGTCCATGGAGAGTTTGTTGCATGACTCCTTAAGTTGATCCACATCCGTGTGTGTGTGTGTGTGTGTGTGTGTGTGTGTGTGTGTGTGTGTGTGTGTGTGTGTGTGTGTGTGTGTGTGTGTGTGTGTGTGTGTGTGTGTGTGTGTGTGTGTGTGTGTGTGTGGGGCCAGGCTCAATGTTTTTAGCGAGCTAGCCTAGCAGGCTAATGTCCCGGGCTAGCCTAGAAGTGATCTGTCACACAATCACACTTAGTGGTGCTACTCACGTTGTCCAAAAATGATCTTGCTTGATCGTGTCTGCAACAGTCCGATTTTTAACCTTGTTCTAATAAAAGCTATTCCATCATGTCATAGAATTCAGAAACTGCTGACTGCTGAACCAAGTGTGGGCGCTCTGCGGCAATGCGACGCTACTCGACCAGTGTTGGGACCGCGAGCCATCGTGATATAAAATGTATAAAACGTTTAATACAAAATATCTATACATATCAAATATTATACTATAAAAGTACTATAAAAAGTAAAATGTGCAATATTACAAAAATGACTATCTCGTATAAACAGATAAGTAAAATATACACTCTAAATACACAGTATTTACAATATGGAGGATGTGTGCAATATGCAATTATTGTGGAAAGAGTGAGTCCAGGGGGATGAGTCTATGGGGAGTTTGAGGTCCTCTCATCACAACAGGTGACGAATCTTGCCGCTGCGATCGCACACTGTTGTATTTCTGCCAACAGGTATGCCTCTCTGTGGTATTCTGCCTCACGGTGGTCAGGTATTCTGTCTCTCTGTCTCAGTCTGCTGTCCACCTCTCTGCCCCGCCTGGGTCTGGTCCAGTTTGATCCAGTCCTTCCTGTGATGAGTAGCTCTGCACCAGAGACCGGATGAATCGCTCCTTTGTGTCCTCAGGCCATGATGTTTTATTCACCCCCCGCAAATCCCACCTCCACCCCCACCCCTTGTGTCCCTAAACCACCTTCCTGTCATCTTCAAAAACATTCTCACATCAAACCAAAGCGCTGTGACTTTCATATCTGATACTCAGAACTTGACTTATGAATACAGCAACAACAACAACAGGAAGAGACCGTCGACCCAACACCCACCTCTGGCTCGTCTCCCCTGGATCACTTTCACACGCATTCCAGGTCGCTGGACACACATAAATCAGAACGCCATTCTTCTGCTCTTCAATAATGATGGAACACACACACACACACACACACACACACACACACACACACACACACACACACACACACACACACAGAGCTTACTTCCATCAACATGCACACACATGATGGAAGTATGAAATGTTGGTTCTCAGTCAATGAAAACATTTGTTCCCCAAACCTCCAACCCCATCTCCCTCTGTCCCAGGCCATGGAGGGAAACTTGCCTTGGGGTGTCATGGTGTGCCAACATGCGTAAGCACCATGCCTTCACACCCCTGCTCCAGTGTTCCTGGATGGCAGTGCGCTTTGTGAAGAGCACACAGAAGATGCTGCCCGGCCCATGGAAAATCCCCCGTCCTTTCTCTGTGGAAAACCCACAGCTTTGACGGACAAGAGGCTTCAGCCCAGGCGAGAACATAATGTGTTCTGTGTCCGCCTAGAGACCGTCTAGGCTGTTGATCTGCGTTCCTCAGAAATCACACAATATACACTCACCCCTCTTGTTCTCTTACTCTTCACGCTTCCTCTACATCCATGCAGGGAACGCACACAACAAATGCAGGGATAAGAATAAGAATCTGTGTAACGGTAGTCTCTGGGGAGGAAGGGAGTGAGGACCATAGGGGAGGGAGACTACAGATGGAGGAGAGAGGTGAAGAGAGGACAGAGGTAGAGGGAGGGATGGATGGAGGGAAGGAGACCAGAGATGGTGGGAGGGAGAGAGGAAAGAGGTGGAGGGAGGGAGGACTGAGGTGAAGGGAGAGAGGGAAGGAGGACTGAGGTGAAGGGAGAGAGGGAAGGAGGACTGAGGTGAAGGGAGAGAGGGAAGGAGGACTGAGGTGGAGGGAGAGGGGGAGGACTGAGGTGGAGGGATGTTGAAGGAGGGATGGAGCAGCATGTGGAGGGATGGATGGAGGGAGAACGAGGCTGGAGATAGGATTGAGGTGGTGGGAGGACAGAGGTTGTGGAGTATCTGGTCTGCATGCTTCTCTGCCTCTTTTTGTAACAGCAGAAGATATTGATGCAGCCAGCCAGCCAATCGTAGTCTTATGGCGTATTTCCACCGGAGGGTGCGGGTCGGATCAGTCTGCAAAGGTGCGGCACGGGTTGCGTTTCCACCGCCAAAAGTGGTGATGATCCGGACTGAGCCGTATTGAGCAGTACTTGTCTCGCAGTACTCCTCCGTTGGGGTACTGAGACGCCTGAAAGGGTGCCGGCAAGTTTGAGCTACACACACCGTCCATTGATTGGTCGACAGAATCGTCCCTACCGTGCGACAGGGGGATAATAACAAACAAAACATAGTATCAGCAAGGTATTTCTGGACAACGGCGAAAGCTTAGTTTATTAAAGAAAATGTCGCGCAAAAGTTTGCCGTCCTTCTTGGACGTCCTACATTGTTGCTCTTTGTTCATTGTGCGCATTCTTCTTTTTCCTTGCATTTATTAGCAGCCGTGGCTACCACCATCCGACTTAAACCCTGCCCTACCATGAGGGTACTGGCGGTGGTGGAAACGAGGGCCGTAACTGAGCTGGGCTATACCGCACCCTCACTACTGGGCTGAGGCGTGCTGGGTCCGAAATGCTCCATTAATGCTGTGTGCGCTGGACACACACACACACACACACACACACACACACACACACACACACACACACACACACACACACACACACACACACACACACACACACACACACTCTTCCTTCCTCTACACACACCCCGCTCCCCTCCCTCTGTCTCCTTCCTTCTCATGTGACTCTTATTGTGAACCCGCCCTGGCCTGGCTCCAGAGTGGGGCTGGTGTTTGTGTTCAGATTGTGTTCCTCGATGACTGGGCAGGGAGCGGGAGAAAGAGGCATGGGGCCTTGGCAGGGAGGCTGCAGCCTGCAGCTCTCTCTCTGCTCTCCCTCTCTCAGGCCCCTCGGCCGGACCAGCTCCACCAGACCGGGTCTGGGGCTTCGGGGCCCCTGTGACTGGGGCTTCGGGGCCCCTGTGACTGGGGCTTCGGGGCCCCTGTGACTGGGGCTTCGGGTCAAAGACTTTTCAAGCAGCTAGCCTTTTAATAATGCAGATGCATATCCGAGCTGTGCTCGGCTACCAAGCAATTGCAAACGAGGCTATCCAGGGCAGTGTAGTTTAATGGAAAAAGGAGGAAAGATGGCCAAGACAAACACTTTTCCCAGATATCTGAGCAATTCCCAACAATTTATTCACAACTGCCAAGTTACGTGCCTGGGGAGAATGTCTCAGCGGGTGGCCAACAACAGTTCCCTACAAAAGCACACTTTCACTTTAGACAGTACATGGCTAACAAACCTAACGCGTTGTGAATCAGAACCTGGATGGTTGGATGGATATTGGATATTGATACAAATAAAAATAGAATGCCATTCCTTATTTTTGAAACCTCTTCACATCAATCACATGGCGAATAAGATCACCTTTGTCCGAACATAAAATAAAAAGCATAGAGAAGTGCCCAAGTACAGTTGTAGTACACAACTACATTGAAGTTGATATGTTGAAGTACAGTACACCGAACAGTAGCATTTGATGCCAGTAGGCTACTGAGCAGAAAGGCCCATTACACCTGCTGAAGAAAAGTTAAAATGCGACTTTGTACAGCAGGGATCATGTTTACCACGTTTATTGCCGTGAAATTGCTTGTAATCTTGTTTTCAGATATCTATCAATCCTGAATTGTACGCAAGTCATATTTCGGACAAGTCAAAAAAGTGTGATGCTGAAACTTGGTTGAGAATTTTACTTCATCTTTTTATATTTACTAGTGGTCAAGATGACGATTGATGGCGATTCTAGTGTTACATATCGTTGCAGCCCCAGTTATTTTCACTATTTTATTCCCCTATTTTGAATCTGAAATGCAATGCAGACAAGGCCAAGGAGAGGCTCCAGGAGAGGCCATCAATCTTCCTTGTGGATGTGGAAGACATTGTGTTTTGACAAAGTCTATGATGTAGCAGAGATGGGGAAGTTTTTTACTTTTTTTCCCAATTTCCTATTTCTACCCCTAATCTGTTTGAAGTGCCTCTTGCCCATAGGAACAGTGTTGCAGTGGGTGGTGGTTGAGGTCTTCTCTTGGGAAATGGATCAACCCTTCAGTACCCTGCTACGACAGCAGTAGTCGACGATTGCGTTTCTGTAGACACGCAACAAGTTTGTTACCGTTTGACCTTTTTTTGTTACTGTTTGACATTTCAAAACTCACAATGCCATCTTCAGCTGTGGTGATATCTGTTCCTTGGGAAGAAAATCAGCAAAGTGCCTCCCTATTCTGGCAATAGTGATATTATCCATATTGGATATTTGCCACTTTTCTGATGAAGATCGGAAAGCATGAACGCTCGGGAGTCATTTAAACTTTTTACGTTTCACGCTATCAATCGATCAAACAAGTCAGGAAATAAACATGATCAATAATAGCATCAGCAGGAACAAGTGCTCCTACCGCCATTCTGCAGTGATACTAGAGGGAACAAGTGCTCCTACCGCCATTCTGCAGTGATACTAGAGGGAACATGGGCTCATACCCACCAGTCTGCAGTGATACCGGAGTGCTTATTTTGGGACCCTGCCCGTCTGCACCCCTTTTGGCGGTGCATACGCCAATATAAGCCAACCATGCCACACCGCATCGCTCGGTGGAAACGAGGCATAATACATTGAAGCAACATTAAACAAAGTTAAAACGATGGGCATCACAATTTTTCAATCTTTATTCATGAAGAAAATATATTTGTAGTTCTCTTTCTTGCCTGTGAAGCGTTCGCCAGCATCTCACAGATGAGTCACAAGGCATTGTATAAGATCTTATAACCCTCTGTTTGGGGGGCTGTAAGGGACCGGCGTGGTCACTCCGCTTTTGGTGGTCACATCCCTAGTCTGTATAGCAATACAGACTAGGGATGTAACGGTTACCAGTGTAACGGTAAACCCCCGCTAAAAATGTTGACAATAACGAACAATAACTTACGCAGTCTGTAAGATTCATAATATCAGAGAATATCCTTGTCAGTTCGGCCACGGTGCAATTAATGAATAAAGATTGAAGTTAATACTTTACAACCTGTATGTATGTAGAAAAACATGTACTTTTAATTCAGCCTTGGGTGAAATCAAAGCGTAGTGTGTACTGAATGCATGTTGATGATGAAACTTCTTATAGGGGGTAACTAGTCTACATTCGCATGACACCGGCTTCCTCCATCGTCTGCGCCACCTTTTTAAATAAATCGGCATTTCTCGTTTTCTGACTGCGACAACCATATATTTATAAAGAAATAAGAATTCTTTGTATGTCTATGGTGACACCATGACAACAACACGACTACCGTCTCCTTCTACTTCCGGCTCACGGCCCCCGGAAAAGATCTCGAGCATGCGCAGAACTCAAAATCCAATTTGATTGACCGTATACATGCACGCTTGATGCGACTATCAATCGAATAATCTAGGGTTCTTAATCCGGAAATGTTCCTGAAAAATAATCTGTTTACATACTTAACCCTTGTTCCTTTGATGTGAAAAGTTGCACTTTTGATAAGGTTTTACCTATATTTTTGAAATAGAATAAACACTTTTTGAAACTATTTCAGTTTGTGTAGGCCTATCAGTGCTTTCTCAACATATTGAACATACTTTAAAAAATACCACGATAATACTGAAAACCGTGATAATTTTGGTCACAATAACCGGGGTTAAATGTTCATACCGTTACATCCCTAATACAGACTCACTGGACTGGAGTGTGGACATAAACGAGGGGCAAGTTTTATTTACTTCAAACAAAAGTCCAAAAATAAATAAACAAATAAATCCCAACATTTCCTGGCCAAGGCTGGATGGATTAACCTACGACCCCCTACTGCGACGGAAGTACAAATAAACCAATACAACAATCCTTTTGCTGGAAGGGGAGAGACAGTGAGAAGGGCTTTCACTTTCTCACAGGGGCCATGTAGCCCTACCACTCTATCCAAAGTAGGACGGGACTCCCTGCACCAATGCAGGACATGTGAAAACAGGTGTAGGGGCTGGGGCTACGGGTGACATTTGCTGCATTAACCTTAAAGTTAGAGATTAAAAAAAAAAAGTTTTGGGATTGAAAGTTTTAGGACGGATGGGGCGGAGTCTTATCCCCATGGTTACGACACAGGCGTGTCTGTGTCCAACAAACCTTTAATCGGAGGCAGCCATTAAATAAAGTGCTGCCCAGACAAAGAAAAAAACTTCACCATCCACCCACACCGTAGCGTCATACTATAAGCGTCCGGGAAGCCTAACCACGACAAACATTCTTTGTGGGTGAGTTTAAAGGTTTGGTTTAAGACAATGTATATGGCAATGACTTCAATGCAGGAGATGTTCTACATAATTACCAAGTCAGCCTGTTGCACCAGCTGTGTTACTTCAAACTTAGCTTTCCAACACATTAATACATTATATACCTTATTTAGGGATATTAAATTTTCACAATCTTCGAAAGCGATCTAGCTTGCCACGATGTGTTACAATATAACGTTATATCAATGTTTAACACTGAAAAAGTATTTTTTTGTATGAATGTTTTGACCATGGATAATGGCACTGGGCTACCCCACGATGAATTTCTCCATATAACAAGATATACAGCTGTTTGTGAAAGTTAACTAACAAACATTAGTTGTGACTATTTGATTAAAATGAAGTTATAGCACATGAATAAACTTGATTAAATGTACAGTGAATAAAACGTTCATACTTTAGATCACCTGGAACATGATTGCTTTTGAGTCTCGTCAGATGGATTTTAGAAGCTCGACCTTTGGCAGGAGGCTATTATGTGTTTACTATTAGTGTTTGCCCACAATCCAAACACTTATGTACCGCCCAATGAAAGGCTAACCAAATAGCTGAAGTAGTAGGATGTTCTCTGCCGGTCTACTGATGGTTGAGTGAGCATCTGTGAGAACTTGGAAAAAATGCAGATTCAAGCTTTAGTAAAACTCTGAACTTTAAAAATGTCATGTTTTTTATCAGAACGTAAATGACTGAAAACATTGCAGAGGATGTCTTTGTGTTTGCAAAATATATCAATAAGCCACTCCAGAAAATGAGCCACAGGGACAGTTTTGGTTCGTAAAATCGGGATACAAGCCAAGGGTTTATTTCCAAAAAATAAGGTAGCTTAGCCAGTGGAGCATTCTAGAACACCCAATGGAAGAATTTTAGCTCTGGATTTTTATCTGGTTCAATCAAACCTAAAAAAGAGAACTATTGGTGTGCAGCTTTTGTTGAGCCAAGCAAGTTTATGTTTACAGAATAAAAGGGATCCAATCAATCCAAGTAACAGTGGCTCCCTGGCTCCTCTGTGGACCAGGGAATGCCACGGCAGCTGTACATAGATCATGGGCCCAAGCCTGGAGATCCAAAGTGCATTACGGATTTACGAGGCTGTGTGTCCTCTTACTTAATGACTGATTTCTCGCCATACCAACATTGAAGTGCAGTGATTCTGAGACCGAAGCCCTGAGTTGTCAAATTGGAATGAAAGTCAAAATCTTATGGTTGATGCAACAGTGATCTGAAGACATACTCTCCTAGTAAACCCTGTTGTAATCACTGCAGCAGTGTCTCTGTGTGACGTAGTTACTGCCTTAGCCCTGCTTCACCAGAAGGGTGAAGGGTTTCAGCCTGTAGTATTTCTAATGGCTCCCCTAATACATACACTGTATTTGCTGACCTTGTTTAGCCTCTTAGATTGTATTATGCTCATTTGTGACGAATTATTAGTCCGCTATTTGACATTGTCCTTCCTGACCAGTAGTTGTCAGGAACATCATATTTCTTCACTGGAGATCAAACCATTCTCTTTGGTCACTTTTGCACAGTTAAACTAAACCAGGGGTCAGCAACCTTTTCAACATGTAGTGCCAGTTGGACATTTTCTCGTTAATGAGTGTGCCTTAAGGAACAATATATTAAATATTAAGCTGAATTATGACACAGCGACCAAAAACATTTCCAGAAGACCTGGAATTGTATTATTTCCATATAGTCCACAATCATGCATCAACATTTAAAAGTTTTTTTTTGTTGTTATATTTGCAACATGGGCTTACAAATTATAATTACATATATCTCATCTTAAAATACTGCTTTCAGAAACTCAAAAACATATTTGCACTGTGAGAAATGTAAAAACAGACATTATATGAGAATGATGGAAACATCCACATCAATATCTTTAAGACATGTACAGCTTTGCAAAAAAAACATGTGAAGGCCATGCATACAGGCCACTTGCAAAAATATTTTAAATATTTTCTTTATTACTCACAACATAGGTTTAAAAACGATTAATTGATCCCGATTCAGAACACTGCTTTCAGTAACTCATTTAAACATATTTGCACTGGGAGGAAATGCCCAAAACCGAATAAAGTGCAAAACAAATCGGTAGTAATGATGATAACGCTGCCGCATTTTAGCGGTGAAAAAATAAAAAGTTTTTTTTTTGTCAAGTGTGCCAATGATTATGTGTCCACGTGCCAGTGGTGGCAGGCGTGCCTAGGGTTGCCGACCCCTGAACTAAACTAACAACTAACTACAGCGGATCGGCATCAGTTCTCTATGGCTACAAACTGGGCCGGAGTATACATTATACATATTCAGGCTAAATTGTTAATTGTATTCACGGAATCCCAAGTTTCAGTGTGTTGTTTGTGACACACTTCACAGCCACAGAAAGGAGGAGGGTGGTTGTTGGGTGTAAAAACTATAAAGTGCTGGCACAGCCACCATGTTGAAAGTGTTAGCGTGTGAAGACAAGATGGCATCTCAAATGGACTGTGTGTGCAGCCTCTGCCCACCAGCTATATTTAGTATGAGCTTAGTATTTATATATATATATATATATATATATATAATTTTTATTTTATGACCTGAACAGTTTTCATTTCATTATCTTATTTGTCATTACAACTCTGAACCTGGGGTGTGCTGCCTCTGCTGTCAAGTGTGACGTCAGAATCTATCAACATATGTAATCATGTGTGTAAATATACATATTGAATTGTGAATCGGACATTATGTTCATGCATTAGACGTACCTATTAAAACGAGTCAGTGCATTATGCAACGAGTCAGTGCATTATGCAACTGGTACATCTGTCCTCGTTGACCTGTGTGTGTGTGTGTGTGTGTGTGTGTGTGTGTGTGTGTGTGTGTGTGTGTGTGTGTGTGTGTGTGTGTGTGTGTGTGTGTGTGTGTGTGTGTGTGTGTGTGTGTGTGTGTGTGTGTGTGTGTGTGTGGCGTACATACTGTACTCTATGGCAGCCAGTTATGCATTAGACATGGCCAGAGTCTAAATAATGGATGACATCTTGAGCGAGCGAGGGAGGGAGTGAGGCGGAGAGAGAGAGTGAATTTGTATAACTTCAAGCCTACATCGAATGAAGCACAGCCCTGTACACTCTTTTGTGGTATTTGCGTGCACATATTTATATTAGATGGAGCCGGTCTGTGTTACTTTTGTAATAGTTTAACCTGATTCAATCTCTCTCTCTCTCTCTCCCTCCCCCCCTCCCCCCCCCCCCCCAGGCTCAGGACCAGGTGTTTGTGTTCCCGGACATCTTTGTGGAGAAGAGCTCTGAGGGGGAAGAGGGCTCCATGGAGGAGATGCAGAAGCAGTTCATGGAGGACGAGAAGCAGCGGCAGCGGGGAGACCCCCGCAGGGCAGGGCTCACCGAATGGTTTGGCCTCTAGCCCAGGATGTGTGTGTGTGTGGGCGTCTCTTTCAGACCCTCATGATGTACCTGTGTGTGTGTGTGTGTGTGTGTGTGTGTGTGTGTGTGTGTGTGTGTGTGTGTGTGTGTGTGTGTGTGTGTGTGTGTGTGTGTGTGTGTGTGTGTGTGTGTGTGTGTGTGTGTGTAGATGTTTCAGTTGATTCAATTAGTTAATTTTGTTGGTTAAGAGGCTCAAATGAGAGTGTGTGTGAGGCTGAAGTCCAGTAGCGCGGGCCAGAAGCACATGGAGGAGTGGAGAGGCCCGGGTCCATCTGGTTCAGAAGCGCTCTCTCCTCGGATGACCTGCTTCCTCCTCTCCTCCCTCCTCACTCTGTCCTTCTCCCTCTCCTCTAGCTTACTTCATCCTCAGGTCTTTTCTTTCTGGACCACCTCCTCGCATGTCGTGTTTCCATCTTTTTCTCCTCCCCCCCCCCCTCATGTTGCTCTACCAGTGCTTCAGGGTTGTGTCCTCAGAAGCCCCTTCACCTCTTCCCACAAGTGTGAGCAGCTCTGTGTGTGTGTGTGTGTGTGTGTGTGTGTGTGTGTGTGTAAGCTGTGAATTGCTTAGTCAACACTAAGTACTGTTAGCACGAGAACTTCTAAATAAACAGTCTCTTCCAAAACCTTTGGCCTGTTTACTTTAGCGTTTCTCCCCCCCCTCCCAGCCATTTAAGCTCCCCCCCTCGGGCAGGAGGACCGCATGCCTCTACGGTTCGACTTACAGTAACCCCGACAGTGATGTGGGGGGACCGGGGGGCTACAGTGAGTGTTCCCCCGGTCCTGCTCTGGAGGTGGGCGTCGCTAGCTTGCCTCTCCATCACTAAGGGGAAGGTCAATATTGATGCTGCTTGTCTGGAGGGGAGCCCCCTCCCGGTCCCCCTGCCCCTAAAGCCGACCCCGGTACGCCTAAAGCAGACCCCCGTCCCCCCAAAGCAGACCCCCGTCCCCATAAAGCAGACCCCCGTCCCCATAAAGCAGACCCCGGTCCCCCTAAAGCAGACCCCGGTACCCCTAAAGCCGACCCCCGTCCCCCCAAAGCAGACCCCCGTCCCCCTAAAGCAGACCCCCGTCCCCCCAAAGCAGACCCCCGTCCCCCCAAAACAGACCCCCGTCCCCCTAAAGCAGACCCCCGTCCCCCCTAAAGCCGACCCGGTACGCCTAAAGCAGACCCCCGTCCCCCCAAAGCAGACCCCCGTCCCCCCTAAAGCCGACCCCGGTACGCCTAAAGCAGACCCCCGTCCGCCTAAAGCAGACCCCCGTCCCCATAAAGCAGACCCCGGTCCCCCTAAAGCAGACCCCCGTCCCCATAAAGCAGACCCCCGTCCCCCCTAAAGCAGACCCCCGTCCCCATAAAGCAGACCCCGGTCCCCCTAAAGCAGACCCCCGTCCCCCCAAAGCAGACCCCGGTCCCCCTAAACCCGTCCCCCCAAAGCAGACCCCCGTCCCCATAAAGCAGACCCCGGTCCCCCTAAAGCAGACCCCCGTCCCCATAAAGCAGACCCCGGTACCCCTAAAGCAGACCCCCGTCCCCCTAAAGCAGACCCCCGTCCCCCTAAAGCAGACCCCGGTCCCCCCTAATGCCCGTGTCACACTGTCCCGAAATTGACACCAGATAAACACACGAATGTGGAATTTTGAATTTCGCACGAAGATGGCCCCGAACTTGGTCAACAGCTGAAGCAAGTACAATGTCTACAGAAGGTCAAACGATGGCACCTGAACCACACACACGAGACGTCGTATTGAGGGTACGATGCGTTTGAACTAGGTCACGAAGGCGTCACGTGACCTCCCGTTGGTATAACACCTTCATATAATCATCTATCTATCTGATATTTAGATATCATCTATCATATCTAAATAATCTATATAATCGATATATAATATATTTGTCGCAGCCGTTCAAATGAGGCTATTGATTTTCTGTTAAAGGTGTCTGACTTGTTTATTTATGAATCATATCCATTTTTTGAGACCCGCACCTGCAAAGTTCAGCACCAGATCCGACCTGTCATCCGTGATCAAAATGAAATCCGCACCAAAACATCGAAAGGATCTCCTTTGGGTGACTTTCACTTGATTTATGCAGTCTTCGGGCAGCGCAGTGTCATTGCTGGAGTCCCCACTCCACGTCTGACAAATGATCAGCTGTTGGAACCAGACGAGGTCTCTTCGCAGCTGGGAGTCAAGTGTCGTATCGTTGACTAAAACGGACGTTACAATCCGCCTGTTTTAGCAATTCTTATGCGGGTACCCGACCCGTTGCAGGACTAATATTATATAATAGCCTACTGTTTATGCTGAGACTGCTTTGCTTTTTGCTACCTGTAGGGTCTGTGTGCGGGCTTTGCGCGCAGGTATCTGGTGTGTGTTTGTCAGGTGAAAACTAAATGTCAAGGGAAAGAGGCAGTAGTTGAAAAAAGTATTAACACCGCTTATTAAGTTCACTCGTTGCTTATAATGGTTTATTCGTTTCCCAGTATTATTTCCTTAAAGTAGAGGACAGTTTTGTTCATTTTTAAATTGTAAAATAAATGCAATAATTTTTTGAAGTTTTTTTAATTATTGGAAGCGAGTCGAGCTGACCTCGCCTGCTGTACCCACGGTCAAAATAGCCGAGACAATATCTATATAATCATTTTGATATACGCCTAATAACCAGGAACTGAATTGTGATTGAAGCTTTGGGAGTTACACACGCCTCTCCTCTGTAGAGTTGCTCAGAACTGACTGAGGAAGATGCTCTGGGGCTGGTCACGTTACCATGACACATCGAAAACGCTTGAGCTACTAAAATTCGGCTGTCTTCGCCGACACCGTGGTTCCATCTCAATGTCATCGAACTCTAATACGACTGCTACACAACGGCATTGCGAGGGCTTCACGTAGTCGTGGTGCCTTCCTAAAACAATCGGGCAGCTTCTTGTTTCCTTCGCATTGTTTTCGTGAGGCGATGGTGCCGATGATCACACATCAAACGACTTGACAAGATGCCATCACAATGGCCTTACGAAGGGCAAAATGGACACACAAATTCAATACGAAAATGAACCTTCGCAAGGTTCTTCGGCAAATCTTTGGCATGCCAAAGATTTTGCACCTCTCACGACGTTGCTGCCGGAGCCCGAGAAACTCCACCGGCGGTCATACGACGGCTTCAGATGCCCTCACGAATGGCCGGATGTTTTTACGATCAGAGCCGAATTTGAACATTTCCTTTATCGTGTGTCCATCAGGTGTCAATTTCGGGACAGTGTGACACGGGCATAAAGCAGACCCCCTGCCCCCTAAAGCAGACCCCCTGCCCCCTAAAGCAGACCCCCTGCCCCCTAAAGCAGACCCCGGTCCCCCTAAAGCAGACCCCCTGCCCCCTAAAGCAGACCCCCTGCCCCCCTAAAGCAGACCCCGGTCCCCCTGCCCCCTAAAGCAGAACCCGGTCCCCCTAAAGCAGACCCCCTGCCCCCTAAAGCAGACCCCGGTCCCCCTAAAGCAGACCCCCTGCCCCCTAAAGCAGACGCCGGTCCCCCTAAAGCAGACCCCCTGCCCCCTAAAGCAGACCCCGGTCCCCCTAAAGCAGACCCCCTGCCCCCTAAAGCAGACCCCGGTCCCCCTAAAGCAGACCCCTGTCCCCATAAAGCAGACCCCGGTCCCCATAAAGCAGACCCCGGTCCCCATAAAGCAGACCCAGGTCCCCCTAAAGCAGACCCCAGTCCCCCTGTCCCCAGATGCCCTCACAAATGGCCGGATGTTTTTACGATCAGAGCCGAATTTGAACATTTCCTTTATCGTGTGTCCATCAGGTGTCAATTTCGGGACAGTGTGACACGGGCATAAAGCAGACCCCCTGCCCCCTAAAGCAGACCCCCTGCCCCCTAAAGCAGACCCCGGTCCCCCTAAAGCAGACCCCGGTCCCCCTGCCCCCTAAAGCAGACCCCGGTCCCCCTAAAGTAGACCCCCGGTCCCCCTAAAGCAGACCCCCTGCCCCCTAAAGCAGACCCCCGTCCCCCCTAAAGCAGACCCCGGTCCCCCTAAAGCAGACCCCTTGCCCCCTAAAGAAGACCCCGGTCCCCCTAAAGCAGACCCCGGTCCCCCTGTCCCCATAAAGCAGACCCCGGCCCCCCTGTCCCCCTAAAGCAGACCCCCTGCCCCCTAAAGCAGACCCCGGTCCCCATAAAGCAGACCCCCTGCCCCCTAAAGCAGACCCCCTGCCCCCTAAAGCAGACCCCGGTCCCCCTGTCCCCATAAAGCAGACCCCAGTCCCCCTAAAGCAGACCCCGGTCCCCCTAAAGCAGACCCCCTGCCCCCTAAAGCAGACCACGGTCCCCCTAAAGCAGACCCCCTGCCCCCTAAAGCAGACCCCGGTCCCCCTAAAGCAGACCCCCTGCCCCCTAAAGCAGATCCCGGTCCCCCTAAAGCAGACCCCCTGCCCCCTAAAGCAGACCCCAGTCCCCCTAAAGCAGACCCCGGTCCCCCTGCCCCCTAAAGCAGACCCCGGTCCCCCTAAAGCAGACCCCCTGCCCCCTAAAGCAGACCCCCTGCCCCCTAAAGCAGACCCCCTGCCCCCCTAAAGCAGACCCCGGTCCCCCTAAAGCAGACCCCTGCCCCCTAAAGCAGACCCCGGTCCCCCTAAAGCAGACCCCTGCCCCCTAAAGCAGACCCCGGTCCCCCTAAAGCAGACCCCCTGCCCCATAAAGCAGACCCCGGTCCCCCTAAAGCAGACCCCGGTCCCCATAAAGCAGACCCGGTCCGGCCGCCCTGGGCGCTGTGTTGTCAGGTTCTTCATGTGGCCGATGACGTCTGCCCCCCCCCCCCCCCCCCCCCCATAGTTTGATGCACACATGCACAGGGGGGAGGGAGGGAGAGCAGGAAGAGAGAAGAGGGAGATAGTGAGAGAGGCTACACGGTGAACTTCCTCCTAATCAGAATGGGGGTGAAAAGGGGGCAGGGGGGACGTGTGGTCATCTGGAGGGCCTTGCAGGGCACAGGGAGGGGGGTGGAGGGGGCAGGGGGACGTGTAGTCATCTTGGAGGGCCGTGCAGGGCACCGGAAGGGGGGTGGAGGGGGCAGGGGGACGTGTAGTCATCTTGGAGGGCCGTGCAGGGCACCGGAAGGGGGGTGGAGGGGGCAGGGGGACGTGTGGTCATCTTGGAGGGCCGTGCAGGGCACCGGAAGGGGGGTGGAGGGGCTGGAGGCCAAATCACATGCAATCATTGAGAAAACGCTGAGCTGGATTTGAGGCGAAGGAGAGTACTCTAGTGAGAGGCAGCGCCTGGGTCATGTTCCTGTCTCCGTACACTCGCCTAATGGAAGGGAGGTTGAATATTTTAAACAGCCCGTTCACTCTTGTCCCCTGATCGTTCTTTCTCTCTCTCTCTCTCTCCCCACCTTCCTCTCTCTCCTTATTCCCCTCTCTGTCGTTCTGCCTCTCTCTCTCTCTCTCCCTCCTCTCCCTATTCTCTCTCTTCCCCCTCCTCTCTCCCTCTCGCTATCCTTCCGCTCCCGCTCTCTCTCTCTCTCCTTCCTCTCTCATCCGTTCATCCCCCTGCATTAGTAAAGTGCAAACGTGACCCTGTTTCTGCTACTGCAGTCCGCGTGAAGCACGTTGATGACCTCATGCAGCGTGTCCATGGCGAGGAGGGTGGGTTCTTTTTAATGTCTGACTTCCTGCCGCAGTCTCTCACAATACCACCGCCTCCTCAGATAACAAGCCCCTGGATCACTCACACATACGACCCAGCCTTACTCTGTGATCGTTTTAAAAACATCCAAGAGTATGTTTTCTAGTTCATGTTTTCACTGGTTTTATGGTTGTGTTTGTCCTCACCCATAGAGTAATAGATAACAGCTACACAACAACACACACACACATACACGCCTGTGACCGTCTGCCTGTGAACGCTTAAGGGTTGTGAACGTTTAGGTCCAGTGAGAGGAGAACCCGGAAGAATCGAATGTTCTCGTTTCTTGACTAATGGTTTCTGCTTTGTAAGGATGTGCAGCTCAGTTGTTATTTGCATGTTTATTTATTATTTTTGTAATAATAATCCTGAATTAGTTTTGTAAAAGTACCATTATTGTTATTGGTTGTTATATTGCTCATGACTCATGGTATGTAAGTGCATTCATGGTACTTAAAGGATTTATAAAGATCTCCTAATGGAAGTCCTCACACCAACACGTGGACTTTTGTCTCCCTGCTGTTCCTCCTCTCTGTACTCCAAGCAGGGAGCCGCTGGAACTGCTTATCTGAATACTTCACATTATTATAATTCTTGTAAAAGTATCTTTTGCTCAGAAACTACACAAGATACAGATAGCAGGCCTGGCAGATGACTTCAAAGATTGTCCCGTGACCGAGGACGGAAAACCCAGCCGTTGGCCCCGAGCGAAGCTTTAACAACCAGATTACTTTTCCATAACTTCTGTGTGGGGGAATGTGGAAACAAAATTATTTATTCAGGGAGTTTCTTGGATCAATATCCATACACACAGATTTGCTCCTGATTAGATTTTCCACTTTTTCAAATTTCCTACCTTTTGTCTTATTTTTTGTACGGTTTGTGACACAATGTATAGCCTGGTTCCATATAGGGGTCAAACAGGAAGTGAGGTATAAATTCTGGATTGTGGTGGTTAGCCGGTCAGGGTTGCGGTTTCAACTCCCAGCCCCCTCTGGCTAGGTTGATAGTGCTATTTTGTTTCTGACTGGGTGGATCAAGGGCAGCTATATTGATCCAGAGACCGTACATTCACCATTTACAATTACAATCCAACCCCACATCCAGGAATCAGGAAGTGGGTGGTATAAGATGGTGCTGTATTGATCCGGCCTCATGGATAATGTTGCCCGGTCAAGTCCCCTGGGTGGTTGAGAACCTGCCTGTTGCATCTGCATACAAAACATAAATAATGGTGCTGGCTGGCTGGCTGGCTCTTTCTGGACAGCGCCGTTTACGAACGACGTTAGGAGTGTTTGCTAAGAAGACTCCAAAGAGACCGTTCCGGAACCACGCCTATCGAGGTAAACAACTTTGATAATTCTAAACGTAGAGTTTTCATAGCGCACTAAGAGTGGACGTTATCGGGAAACCTGTAGGATTACACAACCATCTGCCATCCCCCACATGCACACTGAAGCACATTCTTAAAGACTCTCACACACACACGTACTTCAAGACACTGTAGCAAAGAACATGCTACTATTGGGTTCTTATTGAAGGAAACGCATAGGAAACGGCAAAGGATTCGGAGAAGAAACAGATCAGTGATCAACAAGGGTTAGGATTAACATCAAAACCACATGGACCCTGAACCACATGGACCCTGAACCACATGGACCTGAACCCGGTCTCCCTGTGAGGGAGAACATGAGGAGATACAGTCCCTCATGAAGCTGAGTGATGGGGAGAGCAGACATGAGGAGATACAGTCCCTCATCACCACCTACAGCTGCGGAGGTTCCCGCGAGCTGTCCCGCTTTAGACTCCTCGCCTTGCCACAGCCCCCGGCCCACAGACACAGTTCCACACACACTCCCTCACTGTACTGAGCCTCACACACTGACACACAGAGACAACAGGCTGCCCACGGAGCCCTTTGACGGCCTCTCTTGGATGGGAGCCATGCACATTCTTTCCTTCCCAGGTTGCCATTGGTTTATCTGAGCTCAGCCAGTGCACTCTGTCACCCCTTTAAGGCTGTGTGTGTGTGTGTGTGTGTGTGTGTGTGTGTGTGTGTGTGTGTGTGTGTGTGTGTTCGCTCAAAGACAATTCTTGGAAAGGCGGAAAATGTTTTTTATGTGTGGGTGCATACAGTAGATGGTTACACACACACACACACACCGCTTAAGCTCATGGTTGATTGTGCTTGTCCAGGCATACTCTTAGCACTACACACACACACACACACACACACACTTAATGTACCCTAATGTGGCCCCACTATTACACACACACACACACACACACACACACACACACACACACACACACACACACACACACACACACACACACACACAGATACAGTGCTGAGAAGTATCCACAGAGCGGCTGGCACGGGGCCAGGAGCAACAAGTGGAGGAGGAGGAGGAGGACGTTGTTCAGAGAGGAGACCAGGAGGGCTGAGCTCCAAAATGGACGCCCGGCACATTTCTGTTTTGAAACGTCTTGTTTCAATAATACCAGAAAAAGGCTGTGTTGTTTTCACCGGGTGTGTCTCATCATCTCAGGTCAGTCTCTGAAGGGCCAGCACATGGAGGCTCACTTCTGCACACCATTCCCAGTTCACAAACAAAGGAATGGAAAGTGCTATTTCTTTATGTCTACAAAAGTCATTATTTAAGTCAAAGAACAATACCTTGAAAACCTTTCTAGAAATATACTAGAAAATATACTTCTGTTCTGTATATATCCATATTGGTTCTAAACTACATTATTTATATATATATATATAATTAAATTGGACATATCAAAAGTCACATGAACACTTATACAGTAGGCCTATATCCTTGGTGCAGAGGGTCTAAAATGTGTGCAATATCTAAATGTTATTTGGGAGAGATGGTTTGTAATGCAGCTCTGCAGTTGTTATGGAGGAGAGTATTGATGGAGTCTGCTGTGATTCACCAACAAGCTATGTGGCTTGGCACCACATGTGAGAGACTTTGCATATAAACATTTGTCCTCTGTATTTATCAACATGTTTCTAGCACCGGCCCAGAGCTCCCAAAGCTTCTTAGCACACAATCACAACAAAACACAAAATCACAAAGGAAATCTCTGCTTCTCTGTGCGTTACGAGGCGGCCATGTTGTATATAGGAGCCCCTTCGTCTTCATCTCTTTCCTCTGTGTCTCCTCTCCCCTCTCCTTAGTGAGCATATCATGAGGATCAATAACGAACAGGGAGATACACGCAGATCATTAAACACGCGCCATAGACTGTATACAATAGGTCAGTACGTGGTTGTGTGTGTGTGTGGGTTGGCCTGGTGTCTTGGTTCTCTAGGTCTACGGGGGGGTTCTCTGCACAACAGCTGATCTGTAATCAACACAGCTGGGTGGTCCCTGACACATCTGCATCTCCAACCATCTCAGACTGATGAGGAGGACGTGCAGGAGGTTTCTGGTTGTATGTGTGATCGGGAGAGGAGATGGAGAGAAAGATCTAAAGAGAGGGAAAGAGGAGGGGGGGAGGGGAGAGATACAGGGAGCGATAGAGAGAGGGGAGAGAGATAGAGAGGGGAGAGATACAGAGAGATAGAGAGGGGAGAGAGAGAGAGGGGAGAGATACAGGGAGAGATAGAGAGAGGGGAGAGATACAGAGAGAGAGAGAGGGGAGAGATACAGGGAGAGATAGAGAGAGGGGAGAGATACAGGGAGAGATAGAGAGAGGGGAGAGATACGGAGAGATAGAGAGAGGGGGAGAAAGAGCGGGAGGGATAGATAGAGAGGGGAGAGATACACAAATGATTTCAACTGCCTCCTCCTCATCCTCATCATCATCCGCTTATCCGGGGTCGGGTCGCGGGGGCAGCAGCTCTAGCAGGGGGCCCCAGACTTCCCTTTCCCGGGCCACATTGACCAGCTCTGACGGGGGGATCCCGAGGCGGTCCCAGGCCAGTGTTGAGATATAATCTCTCCACCTAGTCCTGGGTCTTCCCAGAGGTCTCCTCCCTCTGGTCGTGCCTGGAACACCTCCCAAGGGAGGCGTCCAGTGGGCATCCTCACCAGATGCCTGAACCACTTCAACTGACTCCTTTCTAAGCAGAGGATCAGCGGCTCTAATCCGAGTTCCTCATGGATGGCTGAGCTTCTCACCCTATCCCTAAGGGAGAAGCCAGCCACCCTCCTGAGAGAACTCATCTCGGCCGCTTGTACCCGCGATCTCGTCCTTTTGGTCATCACCCATCCCTCATGACCATCGTACCCTCACTCGCGAACAAGACCCCAAGGTACTTCAACTCCTTCACTTGGGTTAAAGACTCATTTCCTACCCGGAGTAGGCAATCCACCGGAGTCATGGCCTCAGATTTAGCTGTGCTGATCCGCATCCAGGCCCGGGGCGGCCATCGGGACGTTCGGGAGGTTTCCCGTTGGGCCGGTCCACTTTCAAATGTATTTTGGGCCGCTTGGGTGAAAGAAAAAAATACTTTGACCATTATTTTATCATCTATCATCTATCAACATCATAAATTCATCTGAAATTTCAGCCCCAGCATCGCAGTATATATAATATGGATTATACAATGTACGGTAGTTCACCCCTCCCAATTATTTGACTTGGTTTGGTCCATAGTGCGTCTTTTCTTGAGCGGTAACAGAAGAGAATCAGCGAACAGAAGCGACAAGTGTCGTTTATTGTGGAGGGCAGGAAAAGCCAAGGAGGAGCCGAAAAAGCCAGATTTAAAAAGAAGAAGGGCACTGGAGGAAGATGCTATGCCGCCAAATGTGCCAAAATAAACCACCTGTTTAGAGGATAGACACAAGTTGCAGCCGGTAGAGAGAGGTGGATCTATTGATTAATTTGCAACATAAATCATTCAGCTATTTGTGCTATGTTTGCAATGCCAACCTGAGCATAAAATCTTAAACCAATTCATCATTATTCTAGTTTATTTTGTTAAGCCATATGACGAATCACAAATATAATTTGTGAAAATTAACATCTAAACTCTGCAACCAACTACGCAAGACTGGACAGCATATTTCATGTAAAATATAAAGGACAGAACAAACGTGATAGATAGTCAATTATATCAAATATAAAATATTGTGTAGCCTCAGAGCAGCAGTTCAGCCGGTCTGATCCTGCTGGTGAACCCGATACATGAAGAAGACAGGACTGAGGGGACAGGTAGAGAGAACTTTAACTGGATCGGCTGCCAGCCGATCCAGTGAGTGCTGAAGGTCACAGACCGATGATGCCATCAGGACCACATCATCTGCAAAGAGCAGTGATGAGATCCTCAGACCACCGAACTGCAACCCCTCCCCACCACGACTACGCCTCGATATCCTGTCCATGAATATCACAAACAGGATTGGTGACAAAGCGCAGCCCTGGCGGAGACCAATACCTACTGTTGTTCAACTGTCATAACACTAATCCACTGGTACCTAGCCACCTGGACACACACACACACACACACAGGTAGGTAGCAGCTGCAGGTTTTGCCAAGTTAATAACAGGCTGATCCATGTCCAAGCCCCCTCGTCGGACCCCTGGTCGAGTTGCTAAGGAACACAGCTTCCCCCGGTGTGTCTGGTGAGGAGGGGATTCGGGGACACAGCGAAAGAGAGAGAGGAGAGAGAGTCCTAGAGGACAATGGGGCCCAGAGTATCAATACGTCCTGGTCTCCTCTTCCCCTCACCCTGATGGGCTCAGACCCTCCCACCGCCGCCGGCCTGCTGTTTGTTTGTTCCTGCGGTGACAAGACCCTCCATGTGGTGCGGTGGTGGGGCCCTGGTATGTGCTGTATGAGCTTGTGCGTGTGCGTGTGTGTCTGTGTGTGTGTGTGTGTGTGTGTGTGTGCGTGTCTGTGTGTGCGACGGTAACACAATCCATGGTAATGGGTGGAGCGTAGTGAGACAGATTCCTGACGGTCTGAGAATGCTGCGGTGGACGGTATGAACGCGCCAGACCCCCGGCCCTCTGTTGTGAGGTCACACACAAGGGGCCAAGGGGACCTCGGCCTTCTGGAACGCCGTCCCTGGACGCCGCATGGCGCAGTGGAGAGGAGAGGAGGCCGGCGGGAGGGAGGGAGAGGGATGAAAGTGAAGAGCAGCAAAACGTTTACAGACGAACTGCGAGGACAAGCGTGGAGAGGACGAGGGCCGTTGAGAGCTCTCTCTCCCCGCAGCGCGGCCGGGGTTATGGACGCCGGTCCAGCCCCCTGCCTCCCCTCCCCCTGCCGCCCCCTGCCAGCCTTCAGCTGAGCAGCTCGCGTCGCGCCGCTGTTAGCCAGCCCGCTGTTAGCTCATGTTGAGCCAACCTAATGACAGACCCCCGCCCAGAGCCAGTGTGGTGCGGCCTGGCTTGGCCCGGGTCCGGTCTGGTCTGGCCCTGCTCCCGGCCAGCAGCGCGGGTAAACTCGTGTGAACCCAGAGTCTAAGATCAGACCGGTCTGACTGGCTTCGCTCAAGCCGGTACTCGGAGCTCGGCTGATTTGGCCTGGGTACCGACGCGCTTCCAGCAAGGCAACACCTGGCTCTTGTGTGTGACTGTGTCTGTGTACGTGTGTCTCAACTTGTGTGTATGTATGTCTGTGTGTGTGTGTGTGTGTGTGTGTGTGCATCTGTGTTTATATGTGTGTCTGTATGCATGTGTGTGTGCGTGTGTGTGTGTGTGCATTATCTGTTTCTATATGCATTTATCTAAATGTCTGTGTGTGTCCGTGTGTGTGTGTGTGTGTGTGTGTTTGAATGTGTGGTTCTATGTGTAACGGGTGTGGCCTTGCTGCTACTATTCTTATAAGAATGGGCGCACATCCGTTAACTGATAGTGGTCTGCGTTGTGTTCTGGGTGAATGCGCGGGAGAAGAAGGACTGCTGGACCACAACGGAGGCTGGCTGATGACATTTATTGCAATCTGCACAAATCAAAAGAAAGGAATGTCTCTGAGCACATCGTAGACGGGTCCGCATTCAACTCCTGACAAACAAACACACGGGGAAACCCTGTAGCACTCGGACGCACGTGTATACAATAAAACTGTAAAAGTGCCCCTACAAAGTGTGAGTTGAACTAACAACGCTATAACATGTTCACAGCCCTGACTCCAACACATTAAGTTGCACATTTTACATTTTCATTGTCCACAAAACAACTTTCATGCTCCAACATGACGACAAATACAACAACGTACCTCCACTCAATTAGGATAGCGCAGACTGAGCTGCGCGCTGCATTGACGTCACTAGACAGACTTTTCTTAAAGTGACAGTACAGGTATGATAAACACCTTTAACAGGTTAGAAAATGTACCTTGAACATAACTTAAACATAAATAAATAAAATAATAATAAAATTCAATAAATTTTATTTATTTAATGTCATTTCACCCTGGTTACACATGCTTCATAATAATGTTTATTACTGCATTAACAATACCCTTATTGTAACCTTTGATGTGTGTGTGTGTGTGTGTGTCCAGAGTCTAGGGCCTGACAAATTGGCCCTTGGTTCCCCTGGCACCTCCAGCCAGCCTGGCTGTGGCCCTACTGGTGTGGCCCTACTGGTGTGGCCCTACTGGTGTGGCCCTACTGGTGTGGCCCTGGTGTTTGGGGGCCCTGGGTGATTAGGGACATGTCGGTTTCCCAGGCTGACAGGGGGCAGGGGGGCTGGGGGAGGCAGCCAAAACAGCTTTGATTACCTCCCATGTGACCTTTTGACCTCCAGCACTTTCAGATGCCAGGCAAGAAGGAGAAAGCTGAGAGAGAAAGGGAGGAAGGGGGGAGGGAGGGAGGAAGAGGGGGGAGGGGGAGAGGAGGGAGGTGGTTGGGGTTGAAGGTTGCGGGGGGTGGGGGGGGGGGCGGGGGGGTGGAGTATCTCAAGAAAGGTCACTTCAGTACTTCAACTCAGAGGAGTCGCTCATGACCCTTAGCCTAAATAGACTGTGGTGTGTGTGTGTGTGATATGCACATTGTGATTTTGAAATAAACTACATATGCCTCAATGGCTCCGACCACACTGGATGTTGAAAGGCAGCTGCTCTCTCTCTCTCTCTCTCTCTCTCTCTCTCCCCCTATTCCTCTCTCACTCCCTCTCTCTCCCCCTATTCCTCTCTCACTCCCTCTCTCTCTCCCCCTATTCCTCTCACTCTCCCTCTCTCTCTCTCAGTCTCTCTCCCTATTCCTCTTTTTCTCCTACCCACATATATCACACAAAAACACACAAACACACAGCATGTACACTGATTCAGAGTTAATCTTGTAGTCCTGTAGTAGCAGATGGAGAGACAGAAAGAGAGACAGAAAGAATAGGAGAATAGTGCAGGAGTCTGAGCCCGGTGTGGTTCGGGTTAGCTTGTGGTCAGTACAGAGAAAGAGAGAGAGAGGGGGGGGAGACAGAAAGAGAGAGAGAGAGGAGGTAGTGGTGGGGGGGTGAGGGAGCACATACCCGCAGCATTCAAAAGGATCTCCCTCTGGGACGTTTTACGCTTCAAAATGGCTTCCTGTGACGTGGATGGTGTGTTTGATTTTCTCGTTGCGGGGTCCCTGTTATTCTCTAGTGGGGAGACTCTAGCACGCTCTCATTTCCGCACCAGCAGCAGCCAGCAGAACGTTGGTCAGCCAGAAGAGAGGGATTGTATAGACAGATCTCTCTCTCCCCCGCTCTCTCTCTCCCCCCACCCCCCCGACAACCACATTTCTTTTCCTGCTTTCACTTATTTTCTTGTGTATTTTTGCGGAGGCTGTGCCAGGGTTTGCAACGCTACATCTTGATGGATTGTTCTTCTTAATTATACCTGCACCTCCCTCGGTCGCTCTCCCTCTCCATCTCTCTCTCTCCCCCCCTTCCTCCCTCTCCATCTCTCTCTATCCCTCCCTCTCCATCTCTCTCTCTCCCCCCCTCTCCCTCTCTCCCCCCCTCTCTCTCTCTCTCTTTCTCTCTCTTCCCCTCCCCCTCTCTCTCTCTCTCCTCTCTCTCCCTCCCTCTCTCTCTCCCCCTCTTTATTCCCCTCTCTCTCTCCCTCTCCCGCCCCCTCTCTCTCTGTTTTCTCTCTCTCTCAAATACTTTGTGTTTTATCAACTGTGGAGCGATAATAAACTGTACTTCACCACCTACCTACTGTACATGCACTGCACCCATGCAACATGTACACACAGGCCAGCTGCCCCACATGTAGTGAGAGGAGGAGGAGAAGAGATGGAGGAGGAGGAGGAGGAGAAGAGATGGAGGAGGAGGAGGAGGAGGAGAAGAGATGGAGGAGGAGGAGAAGAGATGGAGGAGGAGGGAGAGGAGAGGGGATGGAGGAGGAAAGAAGAGAAGGGGGTGGAGGAGGAGGTGTTGGAGGAGGAAGGCTCCAGACACTACAGGACATGGAGGCGTTGAAGAGGCTGAGGGGGGAGGGGAGGGGGGGGGGGGGGGGGGGGGGGCAGGGTGACAGCCATCAGGGTGTCTCCTGTGCTGCCAGGGAAAGGACTAGAGTCAACACTGGGCATGTTTGTGTTGGGGGGCACATCCTCCAAACCCCGTTCTCTTTCCATGATCAGCGTTTTCTCCCAGCTCCCCTCTCCCCCCTCCTCTGTCTCGGTGTCAGAGCGTACATGCCCTTCCCTGGTGGAAAGGAGCGTTCGTGTTACAGCGTTTCTACTCTGCTGCACACATGGAAAAGCTAAATGCACACTCTAATGTTCTCTGTGGAGTTATGTAAATAGCAGCACACAGCAACTGGGCTTTCCCCAGTATGGGGAGGGGGGGGGGGCATGGAGGGGCTAGGAAGGGGTTCCACTAGCAAGCCGTCCCCCCCGTCCCCCCCCCCCCACTCCATCACTGCAGCCTTTGTTAGCAGGAGTGCAGCGAGTTGGGCCTGTTGCGGTTATCATAACAGCTACCAGTCCACATAATGACGGTGAAGGCCCGTATTCCTACTGATATTCCTATACTGTTTGTTTGGACAATGTCACGTTGATGTCTGTGTGTGTGTGTGTGTGTGTGTGTGTGTGTGTGTGTGTGTGTGTGTGTGTGTGTGTGTGTGTGTGTGTGTGTGTGTGTGTGTGTGTGTCCCTTACATGCAGCCAGTGAGTGCAGGTGAGACTGTTGCACCAGGAGGACGTTTTGCTGACCTTTGATCTGATCTGGTAAAACAAACAGACACACACAACATACATGGTGTGTTAACATACAGGGCGCCCCGGCGCGATTGACTTTCTACACTGACGCATGTGTCGTTGCTAGTTTGCACCCGGCGCAAAGCTGATTTTCCCCCGCAGCAACCAGGCGCCACTACACTTGCGCCTGGAGAGGCGTGTCGGCGAAAAGCAGAGGCGTGTTCTGGCGCAAATGATACTTGGTGCTATACTTTTAGATTCTTTAGTGATCTAAAAATTGCGCCAATACAATTGCGCTACTGACCAAAAAATTCCTGGTCTAAATGCACTAGCGGGTAGCACAGCTGGTGTTGCTATTTTGACGTGCCATGGCAGGTCGGAACTGCAACATACGCTTACACACACGTAGGCTATACACAGCACAAATGATGAACGATTAGCCTGATTTAAATATTATGATGTCAAAGATTGTTCATATGTGTGAAACTGCATAGAAATAGCGTATGGATTGTGGAAACATCGTTTTTCAATAGGGCTGCATGAATGAACATGAATGAAGTATAGGCTATGCCATGCGTATAAAAAATAATAATAATAACAATAATAAATTCGAGCAAAGTCTGTTCCAGCCTTCCAAAACAAAATCTCGTTTTAGGGTAAATGGTTGGTTAAATGATTGTTAAATGATAGGATTGATGAGTATTTGATTGTGAGAAAACAACCGTGTTTAAAAGTGTCTAAAAGAATGAATGAATGCGGGTGATGTTTGGCGCGCGTGTGTGTGCGTCTGTTTAAACACACGCAAACTAAACACGTAACACATAATACAGTCCATGGTGATGTATATTAACGGGGGGACACATGCATATTATGAACACAAGTCGATAACGATAATGTATACAATACTGGTAACAAACGATGTTTGTTAATGTATTGGCATATCATTAAATAGACCCACAGTTGCGGCCACAGGACCGTGTCCGCATATTATATGTGTTAAGTCTTTGCCGCAATTTACATGACGAATCAGTGTTTCTGAAGTTGGAGAAGAAAACGCTATTCCATGTGTGAATTAGGCCTATTATTTGGCCATAAACTGAGCCATTTGAAGTTTGAAATTCATGTGGTCATGCATCTGTCTCAGCGGAGACTGCAAATGCGTCAAAATATCAACTCATCAAGTCAAATGCACTGGCTCTCTCTGTCTCTTTCTCTCTCTCTCTCTCTCTCTCTCTCTCTCTCTCTCTCTTTCTCTCTCTCTTTCTCTCTGTCTCTCTCTCTAT
>NC_140283.1:245000-247500 GCF_964030765.1 Micromesistius poutassou
CAATGACCACCACATCACCCCCACCCGTCACCACTAAATTATCTGTGATGTTTGTGTGTGTGTGAGAGTGTGTATGTGAGGGTGTGCGGTGTTCACACACGTGTGTGTGTGTGTGTGTGTGTGTGTGTGTGTGTGTGTGTGTGTGTGTGTGTGTGTGTGTGTGTGGTGTGTGTGTGTGTGTGTGTGTGTGAGCCCCAGGGTTTTCCTGGGCCAAGCAGACAGTCCTCATCTTATCTCATGTCTGGAGCTTCCAGATGAGAAAACACATTCTACTGGCCTGACTCATACTGTGTGAGAGTGTGAGTGTGTGTGTGTGTGTGTGTGTGTGTGTGTGTGTGTGTGTGTGTGTTTGTCTGCGTGTGTTATCAGGCATGTTTGTTATAATTACTTTAATAGCCATTATGTCCTAATCCCTGCCCAGACCTCAGATGCAGCATTATATTGAAGGGGTTGCAGGTGATTCCAGACTGAACTTGGACACAGAAAGTTACTCTAGCCTTTTGTTTCATTACAAAAGTATGCAGTTAAGGTTGACACATAATCTTCTGTTTTCGAAGATTTAAAGGCCATCTCCTCTCCTCTTGATGATCTCATGGGCAATTGAGAAACAATAGTCTCCATTATTTTATTCAGTGTGTGTATGTAGATACACTATCTACATGTATATATATCTCTTTATGTACATATATTATGTATATATAAAGTATATATATATATATATATATATGTAGATATATGATCTATATATAGATATATCTACATGTAGATAATGTATCTACATGTAGATACATTATCTACATGTATATGGTATATCTATATGTAGATAATATATCTACAAGTAGATATATTATCTACATGTACATATACGTTATATCTATATGAAGATATATGATCTACAAATAGATATAGCTGACCTGATGATGCCATGCCGATGATGGTCACCTTTTCAAAGTACAAGGACCACATTCAAGTCTTGGTCAGAACAATGTGCTTTTCTTTTGTTAATTGATCTCTTGGGGGTACGATGTATCCTCTCGTGACAATATTCAACCAGCACAACATGGATGTTGTCATTCTAGTGATAATTACTCTTCTTCTTATTCCCATTCTAATAGCTGGCTGCTTGTGAGCCACTGTGTCGATGCTCTGATGCCTTGGGTGCAGCTGCTCTGTGGGAGGTTCCATTAAGACACAAAGCAGAGCTGAGGGGGGCTGGTGACCCCTGACCCCGCCCTCCTCAGCAGGCTTTACAGGCGGGGGTGCGGGGGTGCCCTCGTTTAAACTGCTCCGAGCCGCTCCATCTATCAGGAGCAAGCCTAACAAATGATCCCTCCGTGCATGTGTGTATTATTTGTGTTGCATCCATGTATTTCAGGTTTTAATGTACTGTGTGTGTGTAGGACGGGGAGTGTTTGAGTGCATTTGGCACATGCATCATTTATTAAATGCGCTTTGGCCAGGGAGATTGTATGGGATGTGGTTTATATACACAGTAATGTTGATGAATGGGGCCGAGAGGAAAGACCATTTGTCTGTGTGTTGTAAGTCCTTCATACGTGCTCCAGGAAGTCCTCAGCTCTTTACTTTGGAGGGAAATAACAGAACATAAATGTGTCTGTTCTGTTTGTTGGAGCTTTAATTTGTTGTAATATACCAAATCAATTCCAGTAAACATGTGATCATGCCCTTGTTGTAATTTGACAGTTCAATCCAACTCCTCTAAATCCATGTTGTGAGCCTCTATGTAAAAGCTGCCTTCACCATGGGCTGTGACTCTGTTGATTTGTCTCATTGGGATCAGAGGAGATTGGGATACATGCAGAACTGGGACTACAACAGATAAACTGATTGACGGATCATTAAGGGCTGATTATGGTCCCACGTTCACGCAACGCAAGAGGGTGACGGACCCCTTGCATCCTTGTGGACCCTCCTTGCGTCCACCGCGAGGGCCTGACGTGCACCTCCCAAAAATTGTAACCTTCATTGAGGCAACGCAGCAGCAAGGGCTGTGATTGGTCCGCTCACTAAAACCTGATGCAGAACCATAAAGGTTCAGGACTGCGTCGAAGCGTCTGCATGGTCATTGCGTTGCGTGAACGTGGAACCATAACCAGCCCTCTAGGCTGCACAGGTGGGGGTGTGCCCTAGTAAGGTAAATTAATGAGGATACACTCTTATTTTTTCTCAAACCATGTCACTTCCTGTGTCTATTTAAAAGGATTTCCCCTGTCTCCCCTCCCACAGACAAGCATCAGTTCAGGGCTGATGGGTCATCTCAGACCCAGCTGCATCCGCTACACACACACACACACACACACACACACACACACACACACACACACACCTTTTATTATGCTGCTGCCACTGGAAATATGATAATGTTTTGTTTATCTTCATTTACTTCCTAATAAATGAAGTCATTTTCAGTTCTAGAGCGTGTTGGATTATTGTTTGTTCTATGCAGATATTGTTTTGCTTGAAAATATTCAGAGAGTGT
>NC_140283.1:252500-265000 GCF_964030765.1 Micromesistius poutassou
GAGAGGAGGAGGACGTCACGGGGGGGACGTCACGGTGGGACCGCCCGGCGGTCCAGGGATGTCTCTCTGACGGGACAGACGGGTGAGAGGAGGAGGACGTCACGGGGGCTGACGGTGGGACCGCCCGGCGGTCCAGGGATGTCTCTCTGACGGGACAGACGGGTGAGAGGAGGAGGACGTCACGGGGGCTGACGGTGGGAGACCCGCAGCTGTATCCACTCCATCAGGGTTTCCCTCCTCTTGGAAATGAGGTCACTGCTGACTTTATACCCGCCTCCACCCCACCCTGCAACCGCACCACAAACACTGCTCCCTGCCCTTTCCATTGTGTGTGTGTGTGTGTGTGTGTGTGTGTGTTTATGGCCATATGTGTGTATGCCTGTGTGTATGGGGGAGGGGGGGGCGTCTGTACGTTTGTATGTGTGTGTGTGTGTGTGTGTGTGTGTGTGTGTGTGTGTGCATGTGCATGCGTGCGTTCCTGCCCATGCGTGCATATGTGTGGAACAAAAGCAGCAAGCGTTTCTGAGTCTAAAGTAGGGTGAGTACAGACTCACACAATCTCCAAATAAAACAGAGCTCAAACTGTGAAGTGGAAACGCTGCAGAGAAGTTAGTCAGGTTTTACGCAGCTATAAGGTCAGTCTCTCAGTCATGGAACACAGCTTCCATGGCTCCTTATCCTGCTCTCACCACACAAGAACATCTGAGCCTCCAACCCTATCAACTTTCACATCATTTGCATCATACACTGTGTGTGTGTGTGTGTGTGTGTGTGTGTGTGTGTGTGTGTGTGTGTGTGAGAGAGAGTGTTTGTGTGTGTGTGTTTTAATTGATGTATTTACTTAATACATCATAATAGTGTGTGACCTGCGTTTGTATGTTTCTCTCCCTATTTCTCTTGCTCTCTCGCTCTATCTCCAGCTCTCTCTCTCTCTCTCTCTCTCTCTCTCTCTCTCTCTCTCTGTCCATCCCTCTCTTCTGCTCTTTCTCTTTCCTCTCTCTCTCTTCATCATTCTCTTACTCCATCTCTCTCTCGCTCTCTCCCACTCCCTCTCTCAATGGCTCTCTCTCAATCTCCCTCTATCTCTCTTCATCTCTTCATCACTCTTCCTCTTTCTCTCCCTCTCTCTCTCTCTGATGCCTGTCTGTCTGTCTGTCCAATGGTAGATGCCTCTGTCCATCGCACGCAGGGCCGGATTTAGCCACCTAGCCACGGTCCACTGCTCATTTTTGATGGTGGGTTGTTCCTGATGGCGGCCCACTGCCAGCACCAGGAGAGCACGTCGGGCCGGGAAATGCATCTATAAGCAATTGCTATTTTTAGGACAAGAGGGGAATCTGAAGTCAAAATACAAAGAACTGGGAGTGGAGGAGGACAAAACGGATGTAAAAAATGAAGCTGAATTTGCATTCAAGGACAAAAGACAAGGAAGACAGGATCACCCTAAACAGGAACTAGCTTGGTGGTCGTTTGATCAGGGGAAACTATGGGCGTTAGGAGGAGAGACAGGCGACAAACTGCTCCACCGCTACAACAAGCCAGTGTCAGGGTTGTTGGTTAAAAAAAATCTCTTTCCTACGTTTTCTAGCTTCTCTGTGTCCTTATCATCCCTCCTGATGTGGAGCTTCGAGCATCAGGTCCTCAACAACTCACTAAACAACTTCAACTACACATGGGAATAACAGCAGCCATATGGAGCTGAAGTGACCCTTATTCAGAGAGTCCATTGATCCAGACGCAGGTCCCCAGAGAGCAGGTAGGGGGTAATGTGAGGGACAAACTACTCTGCTTCAGCCCCTTAGCAACACCCTCCGGCCTCCTAACAATCTTTCAGTAGCGTGGGCGGTTCTAAACGTGGGACATCGAACTGGAAACTTGGGACGCTCTATAGCACCCAGACAAGAAGTCTACCGTGTTTGAACTTGTGGACCGTTGCCTCCTGAATAAAATACTGAGCAGGATTGTGTGGACTGTACTCTGACGGACCGCACTGAGACGTGAGCCCGGCCTCCAGCCCAGCCCAGAGCAAAACTTAAGGATCAATAATGGCCTCATTTGAGGCAGTGGGACTCTCTCCCATAGTCGCTGCACACGCTCCAGGCCCGCCGCCGCGCGGAGCAGCGACGGCCCTGAGTGAAGGGGCCTCCTTGAAGGGCGCTCCCTGCAGTCCAGATAAATGAGCTGCTTATGTAAGAGCTTACAACATCACACAATTATGTAAATGGATCTGTTGCTACACAACAATACTCCTCCTCCTGTCAAAACACATGCAACTTTATACAAATACACAAACGCTCACCGGTATGTTGAAATGAACTGGAATTCAGGAATCTGGCGATCCACGTAATTGCGTGTACGCACACTCCCCAAGTAGTTTACAAAAGGCTTCCCGTAGCAGATGCATCAAACATCCGTCTTCCCTCTTCTTCTCAGGCTGATGGGGACTTCCAGAGATCTTTTGAAGAGTAATGCATTATCAAGATTTACGGAGCGGCCCAAATACTTCTCCCAAGTGTTTGACCAAGAAGTGCAGGGCCTTAACCTGTGTGTCTATGTGTGTGCCTGTGTGTGTGTGTCTGCATCATTTTCATGACCTGTGTGTGTGTGTGTGTGTGTGTGTGTGTGTGTGCGTCTTTGTGTGTCCATGTGTGTGTGTCCATGTGTATGTGTGTGTGTGTGTGTCCATAGGGAGCCTGTGTGCCCCAGGCTGTTTACCTCCCACTGCGCTGCTTACTTGACCCCCGGATGATTTAGATGCACAACCAAATAAAAGCAGCCCAGTGAGTTCAAACAGCACATGACGCACAAGGTGGTACAGCAGCGTGTTGCAGAGAGCTCCCAGCTGGACCTCCACTGTCCTCAACACATACAGGCATGTACACACACACACACACACACACACACACACACACACACAGGCCGTGAGAGGGACACATACACACACACACACACACACACGCAGACACACGTAAAGGCACTGAGGCCATGGGACAGAGTGATAGTAATAAGGAAGGAAATACAGAAAGACTCAATAGTACAGTCTCCACACTATAGGAGGAAGAGAGACAGAGAGAGGGAGAGGCAGGCGACAGAGAAGGGGTGAAGAGGAAGAGAGAGACAGAGAGAGAGAGGAGACATAGAGAGAGAGCGAGAGAGAGGGAGAGAGAGAGGGGGTGAAGAGGGAGAGAGACAGAGAGAGAGAAAGAGAGAGAGAGAGAGAGAGAGAATACAGAGAGAGAAGACAGAGAGTGGGTAGAGAGGGAGAGGGGGAGAGGGAGAGAGTGACAGAGAGAGAGAGAGAGAGAGAGAGAGAGAGAGAGAGAGCGAGAGAGAGAGAAATAGAGAGAAATAGAGAGGGAGGGAGAGGGAAGAGAGAGAGAGTGATGGAGAGAGAATGAGAGAGGGAGAGAAGGAGACGGTGGGAGAGATTGTACTTGGTGGTCAGATCCTGCGATTGGGATGGATTCAGTGAAATGAATTGTGCTGGGGGATATTGCCTTAACCTTTATCCTCTGTGCTGAGGGACCTCCATGATGGTTTAGATGTTTGCCCCAGCCCTCCAGAACTGTACAATAGATAACTGCTGTGGAGCGGGCGAAGAATAGTGCTTTTTTAATCTTTTACACTTTTAATCATGCATGCTCTCTGTCTTAAACATGTTAAGACAGAGAGCATGCTAAGTGAGTTCTGTTCCTCTTGTTCTGTTTAGAGAATACAGGTTAGAATACAAAATAGGATCAAAACCATTGTATTTACAGCAGACACATTTGTGTGTGTGTGTTGACAGACACACTCAGACACACAAACACACAGTAGTTTATGAAAAATATGGAAGATATACAATGAACACAGAGTACTAATATATTTGAAGGCTGGCTTTGTGTGTGTTGTGAGGGTTGTGATGAGGTGTTGAGGCAGATGGACTCCATGTTGTGTTTCTTGGGCAGATCAAACGTATTGTCTTGCTGTGTGGAACCACAACCGAGATTCTATCAGGCCGGCTTTGCTTTGCTGTTATTTCTGTACTGAGGCGCCTCTCACCTTTTGTTCCAGAAGCAACTCAAAATAATTCATATTGGATTCAAAATCGTGTGGACGAGCGAGTGTCTGCGAACAAGTGGTGGGGCTCGGTTCACACCGCTCCACTCGCCCCTTCTCCACTGTGTGCATCCTCTCTCACACACACACACACACACACACACACACACACACACACACACACACACACACACGGGAAGGGTGGGACAACTTCTATCACCGCTTGTACTAACAACCTACCTTTATTACCTTTATTAACCGAAAGTGCATTAACAAAGTCCTCTTTACAAATGGGTTTATAATAATAATAATGTAGTCTCACTAATCAGACTTTAGGTTATTAATCGAAAGTCTGATAGCGGGTGAGCTTGGATGTGGGTGAACAGGGCGTGTGACTTTCCCTCGCTGTATATTCGTCTCGACCAATCACGTCGCTGGAGGCGGTGATCCGTAATCGCCTAATTAGCTAACCGCCAACACAAACTTGGCTAGCGCTAATAAACGTTTACCCAGTGGGAAGACAAGCTAAAAGGTCCTGTCCTCTGGACACCCATGTCTTTAGAAAAAGGGTCTGGAAATCCACTTTGTTTAGACTGGCCACTGTGGAAATACACTTCTTAAAATCCCTTTGGGGAAGCTTCTGCCACTCGCGTGAACGGGTTCCTCTCAGAAGAACGTCTCTGTGACGAAACAGGCAGCAAGGCGTATCCCCGCCCTTGACGCTTTCTGGTCTCGGATTTCATCTTCCTCACACGGATATTTCACCCTCCATGTTTCGGGGGAAAAAGGAATTTGGATTCCGCTCCCCTCGATTGCACAGCGATCGGGGAACATAACTTTGGTGTCATTTGGGCATTTCAACCATGAGTAAAACATTGATTTTCGTCCCATTTTCAGGAGACACTGTACTGCCTGTTTCTGCTGAAGGCTATCAGAGTGCTTGCGCCATGTTATTATGGAAGACATAATAACATGGACTAAGTAATCCATGGTAATCCATCCACTCCTTCTTGGAAATTCAATTCTGATTCTTAGAATACGAGGAATGTTTCCCTGGAAGCGAGAAGCCTCCAGTCTAGAGACGGGGATCTGACAGAAGAGAGGCTCTTTGTGTGTGTTGGTGTGTGATGTATTGTGGCTTGTGTGTGTATTTGTGGGATGTGTGTGCGTAGTAAATGTGTGTCTGTGTGCGTGTGTGTATGTCAACAGAGGGTAAGGTAGATGGAGATAGTAGTGTGAGTGGGAGGCTAGTATAACAATCTGTAAACACTGTAAAAATATCTGTGTGTGCGTGTGTGTGGCTTACAAGATCAGCCCTGCTTACTTATCTGTCCTCCTTTAACATATTGAAGTTCTCATTCCTCTTTCTTTCGCGATCCCAATGCTCCCTCTTCTGTCTTCACCTTCATCCCCCTGTTCACCCCCCCCTCTCTCTCTCTCTCTCTCTCTCTCTCTCTCTCTCTCTCTCTCTCTCTCTCTATGTCTTAATCTGTCTTCGCCTCTTTCACTTTCTTAAGTTCTTCACACAATACCCAACACAATATTGACCCTCATTCACACAAGAATCCAACTGCCAACCTAGACCTGTAGCTGGAATCGTACACACGCACAAACACACACACACACACACGCACACAAACACGCACACTGTGTGCTGTGTGCGGTCGGCGGCTTCAGTAGTGATATTCTCCGCCCTGAGCCAGGAGGTCAGGCTCGTCAAGGTTAGCGATGGTGGACATACCTCACCAGCGGCTCACACTAACATCTCCATGCGCAGTGGGAGTGGGAGCAGCACAAACCACAGGAGCTGAGGGGAGGAAATGAGCTACCAAGGGTAAGCACGCACAAGGAGCCACATGTTCAAATTATTGATATTGTTTTTCAACGAAATCCAAACACTCTGGGGAGGGGTCGGAGACAGGTAGATTACCTGTCCTCACTCAATTATTTGGTACGACTACAAGGAGAGGAATGGAGAGAGGGAGTGAAGAGAAGAGAGGGAGGGAGGGTGGGAGAGAGGGTGGGGGGGAGGGGGGGAGAGGGAAGGGGGGGGGGAAGAGAGGGAAGGGGGAAGTAGGGAGGGGGGGCGGGGGTTGCTAGTAGCAGCCTTGGTTATGTAAAGAGCCCCAGCTGAATGAAAGATATCTTTATGGTGGAGTTAGCGACCCAACTGGAACCAGAGCTTTGGTCTTAGCTGGGAAAACATCCTCTGCTCTGAGCCGCTCGTTCTCCTCCACCTTCCTGTTTTCTTCCAAGATCCCCTGCCCAGCATGCTGGCTAACATCACGCACACACGCACACACACACACACACACACACACACAAACACAGACACACACACACACATGTGCCCTTATAAACACACACACACATACACTCACACACTGTGTGTTCCTCTGTTGTTCTCCTACAGGCACGGTCCGAGCAAACAAACCTTAATAAATAAAATGGCAGGACGAGCCACACGCAGCCACAGTACGAAAGCAGTGGTTATTAGATTAGCCTGGGAGAAGGCACAGTGAAACCTAGCAGGAGAGCAGCACAAAGTAGGGAGCGAAACGGAGAGGGAGAGAGAGAGGTAAAGAAAGGGAGAGAGAGGACGAGAGGCAGGGGGAAAGAAGGGGGAGTAAGAGGGGGAGAGAGGAAATGGGGAGAAAGAGGGAGGGGGAGCAAGAGAGAGAGGGGTACAGAAAGGGAGGGAGAAAAGGAGACAGAGTGAGGGAGAGAGCAGGAGAGGGAGAGTGGTATGATAGTCAATAGATGTGTGGCAATGTTTCAACAATAACAGCTCTCTGAAAATCAGTAGGATATTACCCAAACCCCAGATTCCCCTCGTTTAGAGGGATGTTTTTTCCCTGCTCGATTGGGAAACACTGTTGTAGTGATGTGGATACGTTGTCACATTAAGCCTGTTGTGCACAACTTGGAGGTCCATCTTGCTTCAATTAAAAGCAACTGGTTTTGATTTGCGGCCGCGGCAGAGTCTAGGTGATTCCTTTCTTAATGAAAACCACCAGCGAGGAGCTCAGCGGCGTTAAACACTGCTTAACAAAGAATAATAGGTGAGCAGGAGAAGGCTGGTCCCCTTCTTCCCCTGCCATCTCCTGCCAGCCCACAAAGGCCCTTTCCAGGTGGGTGCTGGGCAGAGCAGCTGAAACGTATCCCTCTCCTCTTACACGCTTTCTCTTCTCTTCTTAGAGCCTGCTTCTCTTTGGAATGAACTTACACACTTTCAATTCTCTATTTCACTGTGTAAGCATTAACCCTTTCACCCCACCAGGATTCACCCTTTCACCCCACCAGCATTCACCCTTTCACCCCACCAGGATTCACCCTTTCACCCCACCAGCATTTACTCTTTCACCCCACCAGGATTCACCCTTTCACCCTACCAGCATTCACCCTTTCACCCCTCCAGCATTCACCCTTTCACCCCACCAGGATTCACCCTTCCACGCCACCAGCATTCACCAGACCTTCATCCACCCTTTCACCCCCTGCTCCCTGAACGACCAGACGCGTGTCCCCATACTGCGGCGCCAGGGTCACACAGCTTAACCCAGATTCTGTGCTCAACTATTGCTTCCTCCCCCTCCCCTCCCCCCTAGCCACCCCCCACAACAACAATTTGGTGTTTCCCTAAGCATGGAGTCATGTTGCAGCTCATCTCAAACTGTGACACCATATTTCATCTGGGGACCATGTCAGTGTGCAATTCCAAATCCCTGATATACTGACACCGCAGTTGTTGGGCTGGAGCCATATATGGTGTTTCTCTGTGTGAGTTTGACCGCAGCATGTGACAGGCAGTGATAGGATGATGAACGTGGTCTTCATCTCAGCCTCAGCCCATTAGCCCACGTATATCCCCCGTTCAAGCTTTATCTCGGCCACCAACACCAAATTGTTTAAGTGGCGCCAACATATGGTGAGCTGTGCTTTTTAAGAGGGAAATGCGGTCCGATCCGATCGGAGAGAGTGGGCTTGATGACGCAGTCGAGGTCCTCTGCTCATTCATCTCTATCTCCTTGTCTTATCTTCTAATTGGCCTATGTACTCGTTGGCCCACCCTGTGATCAGCTCTTCAAATAGAGGGGAGCTGACCTGACCTGCCCCAGACCTTGTTGTATGGGAGCACCATGCCTATTGCAAATCCCTTCACAGAAGATCCTAGAAGGCATTTGTCCCATAGGTGACGCCTTATTTGTAAATTGTCTCCTGTTTAAGTAGTCAATGCAATTCAAATGTATTTATTGAACATAAAGCCCTGATAATGCACAAGCCAATATACGCTCTTCAGTCAATGGAAAATATTGCCATGCTTGGAGGTCAACGAAACCCAAAACACTTCTGAAAGCTTGTAACAATCTGCTAAATAATTCACTATTGGCACAGAAGAGGAATGCCGTGAGATGAGGTTGTATTTAACTTGAACTGTACTGGCTTAAAGTAAGCCTCCACCGTGAACCCATACTTTCATCCCGCCATAGGTCTTTTTGTTAATGAATAGACCATCTGAAGAGTTAATTAACCAGTAAAGAACAATAAAAAGAGAAGATAATGTGCATTGCTGGGACACATTTAAGTGAAAACGTGATACTTAAAGGGTAAAACTAATCTCATATAATCCAATGGAATAATGGAATTAATGTATGCCAATGAGAACTAATCATCCAGCCAGGGACTGTGAACCGCTTGATCAATTTGCTCCACCACAGCGCCTCGTTTCCATCTCCAAGAGAGAGAACCAGGGGAAATCACATGGATGTTCAGGGACATGGGTAAAACCGAAAAAACTAGACATGGCAACACTCGCAAAGGAGATCTGATACACGGGCTGCACATGATGTTCTCCTACATACTTTATTTTCAGCACAGTATTTTAGATCATATGGTTTCTTAATATTAGGTGTCTGACCAAAAGCCTACTGTCCTTATCAATCAGAGTCATTCTGTGCGTGCAATTGAAGCACAATCTGAACTCTGGCTACAAGGTGGGCCTCTCATTTACAGACATATCAAATGGATGCGGTCGGCCCCTGACATGCACCTCCAAACATATCCACAGCTCCACATCAGGACGGCGACAGCATAAACGCCACGGGCGGTAGAGACACACGGCGCCCACGCGCCCTCTGAGCCTCATTCCAGAGACGAGCTGGAGAGAAACACAGATATGATTTAGCAAATAAAAGGCATCCATAGATCACATTCAGATTCCAATCAGACTCAGAGTACTCTGTAAACCCCGTGGGAGAATGGGACGGCCGGTTTTAGGGAGGCTTCAGGCAGGCGTTTTCAGCAGGGTTAGGGATTAGATGTGGATGGCAGGCCGGGGAGGGATAAAGAATTGATGCTGGATGCCGGAGAGGGGGGTGGGGTGGGGGGCTCTGTGTTCTCTTGGAATAGAGAAAGGTTCCTCATGAAATATTGAAGGAGGCAGTGACGGGCGCGTCCCCTCCTCTTCAGCTGCCATGTGCGGGAGGAGATCACCTTCCTGTCAGAGGAGGACATTGGCTTCCGGTATGGCCGGAAGCCAATGTCTGAGTATTTTTGTACGTATTTTTGTACTACTACTTTGTACTCATTCATTGTCGTCCCAGTTACTCCTAGCTAACATAAGCTATATATATATGTATATTCATGTGATTAAAGTCATATATTTTCTGTCCGTTGATATGATAAATCGATAAACTAGTATATATTTTTTATTTTATTTTATTTTTGTATTTGCAATTTGATGCCTTTGCAACCAATCTTCACCACATTTGGTTAAAATATACATCTATCTATATATATATATATATATATATATATATATATATATATATACATCTATCTATATATATATATATATATATATATAGATAGATGTATATTTTAACCAAATATATATATATATATATATATATAGATGTTTTTATACATATATGTACATATATTTACGGAGACAGCCGAACAAAACAAATCTCATCCATTAACTTTAACTCTAATGTGATTAGAGTATGATTGAGATCTATAGCAGATTATCATGCATGGACATGGGCACAGATGAGATTCAGGGAAGCATTCCTACATGAATAGCGAGGTCAGATTATTTATGTTGTATGATGTTTAGGGGCTTGTCGAGGAACAACAGCCATCCACTATAGCACACGCAATGGGTCAGGTGTCAACACCACGCTGGGGCAGCTATGGAGCGGGGGCTTAATGGGGTTCTTGTTTGGGTTGCTAGAAACTCTTTCTGCTTGTTCCCACCGAGCTAATTGACCTGCGCTGGGATATCTGAGGGTTCCTAGAATCAACACAATTGTTTGCATGCACCAAAGGTGAACAATGGGGGGGCAACTGTGTTTTTGAGGAGAGTATAGAGTGTGTTATCCAGGAAGATGATGGTGTGTGTGCTGAGTAGAAGATTATATGAAGCAAAGGTATATTGTTAAAAATATAGTTTATGTGTAGACAGGGTAGTAGAAGTTTTTATTAATTTATTATTTATGTATACATGACTTGTTTTAATGTGAATGCAGTGTGTAGTGTAGTGTGTAGTGTAGTGTGTAGTATGTGAGGGGAAGCTAGGTTAAGAAACGACAACTCTTCATGGCTCCATGAAATGTTCTTCGATGAAAATATTAAATGCCTGCAAGACAAAGTTGTCGTACTGAGTTTAGTTCGGTCAAAGTTTAGGATAGGACAAGGTTATTCCTCTGCTGCCGTGTCTTAGTCCTTTGTATGTTTTGTTGACAGGATTACGGGGTACAGAGGGATGAATGGCTGTGTTTTGTCTCTTACTGCACACAGAGCTTTGTGAGGCCAATAAGCGCCCTGTTCATTAGGACCAACAGAAACACCGCCCGTATAATTGCTTCCTCACCCCATGGTGCCTCACACAAACACACAATAACACGCACACATCAGGGGGATTCAGTGTCAGGGCACCGTGCTCAGCCTCACCGCCAGGGCCCTGCTGCTGGCATTGGGGTCTCCCCTCGCTTTCCGAGGGTCAGACCCCACTGTAGGGTCAGACTGTAGGGTCAGACTGTAGGGTCAGACTGTAGGGTCAGACGCTGTACGGACCTGAAGGCTTGTGGGTCGCTGAGGTGCAATCAGGTCAAAACCGTTTGTTATTGGTCCAACGCCTCACCTTGTTTGGGATGAATAAAATATGTACAATTATGAATTCATGTCACATGTATTATATTATACATAAATCACATATCCCGTTATGTGACAGCTTCTTTGCATTTATAAATATATATATATATATATATATATATATATATATATATATATATATAGAGAGAGAGAGAGAGAGAGAGAGAGAGAGAGAGAGAGAGAGAGAGAGAGTGTGTGTGAGAGAGAGAGAGAGAGAGAGAGAGAGAGAGAGAGAGAGAGAGAGAGAGAGAGAGAGAGAGAATTCATTCAGACACCAGGCTGATTGATGGTAACCCAATACCTCTGACTCAGTGGGAGCACTTTGACGAAGGCAGGTCACCAGCAAGTGAGATAAGGTTCATTTTGTTTTTCAGTTGGCCTTTTTCATCAGGGCCTGCCATATCCTCACCCCTATCTGCTCATTGACCCACAATGCTCAGGCTCTCATTTAGCACATCAGCTGCATTCTGATTGTCCGTCTCTTTCTAATCGCCTCGCGATACTTGCTAAATCTCCAGATGTTTTCCTGGGACTTCAGTGTATGTTCCATCAGCTCAGGCGTGCTCACTCATCTCCTCTCAGCTCGGACCCGGCTTCAAAGGGCCTTGGTGATGGAGGGAGGGGTTCTGTGAAATAGTACAAAAAACATGAGCTGTAACCACCCTTTAAAAACATGAGTGTGCTGAACTGGGCAGGTCGGAATGAGGCAGGGTGAGGAGGTGGGATGTGAACTGCTGATGCGTGTTAAGATATGAACCTCAACTTGTTTTGATTTGCCAAGAGGATGGATGGATCTGAGGGAAGGGGAAGTGCACCAGCCTCTGTCTCTCACTGGTCCAGACCCCCCCGCCTTCCAACGCCTGCAGAGCCCCAAGAGACTCACTCTCTCACTCGTCCCTCAAGTCAAAGTTATCAGCCCACTTTGTGATGTCACAAGTATGTAAATGTAAAGTAAATTAAATGAATATGCAGATGTTTCTGACTATTTACCTCAAGTGCTGAGGGTGTGTGTGTGTGTGTGTGTGTGTGTGTGTGTGTGTGTGTGGAAATACTTAATTGTAATAAATATATACTTTAGGCATGTCAAATTTCCTTAAAGTATACTTTTACTTTTGGTACTTAATTTATAGAAGTGAAAATATGCTGATAAAAAGTATACTTCAAAATTTGAAGTATACGTTAAGTCTACGTCTACTAAAACTAGGTTTGCTCTACTCTGTATAACTTACGTACTCTAACAATAATAATAATAATACTAAACAATAATAATAAATAATAAATAAACAATAATCAATGATTCCATAGGT
>NC_140283.1:270000-276122 GCF_964030765.1 Micromesistius poutassou
AACGTTAGCTCTCTGGCTCATAGCTGAGCGGACTAGAATATCTCCCGTTGCCAAGTCGTATCTAAGGTCCGTCCTATTTACTGGAGGAGTGAACAACGTTTCCGTTGCATAAGAACCTTACGGGAGGGTAATGTTTGTTCCAGGTATTAGTCAAACCCTCACCAGGGAAACTAAATTATGGCTTGTGAAAAACTTGGGAATATTTTGATTGTAAAACGCATGAAAATATAAATTCATAAATTCAGCGGGGGACGGTTGCCTCCGCTAAGGCACCAGCCGGCACCAGCCATGCGGACGTGGTGTTTGCGAAGGGCCTCCTCCCCCGCTGTCAGCGTCTCACACCATGTCTTGTGCGGCCTGTACTTCCCGGGGGCAATGGGGATGAAGTCGTGTATCGGCCGGCCAAATACACACATCGCCGGGGATACCTTTGTGTCGGGGTCCGGTGTATTATGGTATTGCAGTATCGCCCTCTGCACAGCGTCGGTGTCGAGCTCACCATGTGGAAGTTGCTGTGGGGGAAGGCCACCGATGAGAGACGGTGGTGCACGCCCCATCTGCGAAGGAAATACCTGGTCTCGGCGGAGATGAACTCCGGCCCCCCGTCCAAAGCAAGTTCCTCAATAGTCCCGTATGTGGTAAAGGCACGGTGTAGGTGGCATATGAGGTCGGCGGTGCCACTCGTCGACCTCGAGACGATTGGCCAATTCGAGTAGCGGCCCACCGAGAGGGTGCCATCCGGTGCCAGTGTTCGCAGTTACTCCGAGTGGCGCAGATTTCGGCCGACATGCCTGGCCAGAACACAGACAATTCTGCACGGGCGGCCATCATGGAGACACCCTGGTGGGCAGCGTGCAGGGTGCTCAGTACCTCGCCACGGAGTGAGGGCGGTACGACTGCCCTATCCCTGTACAGGATCACCCCGTCAGCTGACGCAATGTCCTCGCAGTACTGGTGGAAGCCACGAATCGCCTCCGGCATCCCGATCCTTGACTCAGGGAAGCCGTCTACTGCCATTTCTCCAATATGCGCATATCGCCGTCGCTGCTGGTGGCCTCCCTGACGCGGCCCCACGTCACCGACTGCAACGATTCATGGCATGCATTGACAGTGCTTCTGGAACAGCCAGAAACCGATGCCCTCCTTCAACTAGTCTGTGGCGAGGCACGTTGGCTTGGTCAAAGATGCGGACACCGCGTTCGATCTCCTGGACAATCGCTTCCTTTGACTCACAGAAAACGTCCTCCAACTCCGGAGACCACTGGCAGGAGTTTCCAGAACGGCTGCATGCATCCAGCCATACTGAAGGCGTAGGCCACCTGGTTGACCAGTCCAAACCAGGACCTGACGCCAGTGACGTTGCGTGGTCGCGGGAAGTCTCGGATCACCTCCAGGTAACGGCTGCATGGCCGTACGTCAGTCATGGTGATCGTGAAGCCCGCAAAGTCAGACCATGGGTGCGCCGAAGACGAACTTCTCCGGGATGAGGATGATGCCGTTCCGGCCACAAATGTCCAGCCATTGTATCGCCTGGAAGTAGCTCTCCTCGATTGTATCGGCCCACAGTATTGTGTCGTCCACACACTTGATCTTGTTGCCGCTGTCCGCGACCACCTCGTCATACCGTCTCAAGTAACCATCCCTCGACGCCATGTACCCTTGTGGGGCCGAAAGGTACCGGTAGCGCCCCCATGGGGTGATGAATGTCGTCTTGTGGCGGTCATCCTCATGCAGTGGGAAACTGTGGTAGCCGTTCCAGGCGTCTAACACAGTCTTGCATTTTCCACTGGGTACCTGTCTCGCTTGGTGGAACGGGGATTGTGTGTGGTGGGTCTCACGGAACGCATGCTTGTTCAGGGCCTGGAAGTCGACAGTGCATCGTGGCTTGCCATTCTTCTTTGCGCAGATCAACATGTGGTGACACCACGTTACCGGCGTGCCAATGGGCACCTCCTCCAACACGCCAAGATGAACGTCCTGGTCGAGGCCCGCTTTCACTTCATTTTGCCAGTGTATGGCCACGGGAATGGGGGTGTGGCAGGCAACTGGCATAGCATCCTCGTCAAGCATGAGACAGAACGGTGGGCCAGACATCCTCTGCAGGGGCTGGTGGGGGCATGTATTGAATGTGTTCTGAGCGTACATCCTGACTAAGTGTTTCCGTAGAATATCCCTGTTAGCCTCCGTTGCCGGCACGGGGAGCATGGTTGGCCTGGTCGGCAGCTCCGCACGCCGTGGGCATTCGCATAAGTCCGAAGCCGCCAGGTTGACCTCTCCGAGTGTTGGGAACTTGTCTGAGATCATGCCCAGGTCCACGCAGGCAGTGCGAGAGAGCAATATACGGTCTGAGGTGTCCGTCACATACGCGATCTGGAGCGTATGTTATCGGCAAACCTGACAACTGCAGCCCCGAGAATCCGTATTCCCTCATCGTTCATGGCCTTCATGGTCATGGATACGGGAATAAGGTCCTCTGTACTCAGGCCCATCTTTTGGGCGACCCTGACGCAGATCAGGCACCTCTGGCACCCTGTGTCAGCCATGGCAGGCAGGGTCACGGCGCGGGTGCGTTTCTGAAGGTCAAGGCCTAGCACTTTGTAATCATCACGTTTGATGGTGAGGGTGAGGTAGATGTATGACTGTGTGTTGGACGGGCGCTTCGTCCACTTGTCACACATGTCGTCGTATAGGTGGTGAGCGAGGGGAAGTGTGCACAGCTTGTCATTCGCGCTGGTCATGGTGAGCGCGCATAGCTCGACGAAGGCGGCTGTCTGCTGTTCGTTGCACACCCCGTCCGTCTCCTCGGGCGGGGGCCTAGGCGACCGGCTACACAGGCAGGCCTTGTCGAGGTGATTCTGGCGGCCGCACTTCCAGCACGTCTTGCCGTACCTGGCACTCGTCGCGTCTGGTGCGCCACTGAGGCGTTTTGCCATGGCCCGCCTCGCCGCAGTAGATGCATGTCCTCCAGGCTTGGTCTTTGGTTTCTCTGGCCTGGTGCCCCCTCTGGTGCGGACGTCCTGCTGTTTACCTGTCGATATGAGCTACTGATTGTGTCTGTGCTCTGAGGGTCAAGCAGGCGCGATGCTGAGTGCTTACCAGACTCCTTGGCTTCGATGTACTCTATCATGTCCTTCAATGGCATATCCTGATTCTTTTCGCCAAGCAGGTCGAGCTGTATTTCTTGGTCTGCTATGCCGCGGGAAATCACGTCGCGCAGTATTTCCTCCATGAAGTCATTGGCACACCCCACCTTAGTGCATGTCATCTCATATTTACAAGTGTCTGCCTGCCCCTTCAAACGAGCATGAAACCCCATGTCCCTGCCGCATGTTAGATAGGGCCACCCGAGCTACCATGGTGTTCTCCGCATCGACGGCGAGTGCTCTCATGGCGGCGAGGACATCCATTCCATCATCGTCCACTAGGCTCTTGCCCGCTGCGCGGGTGAGGTCTTTTCTCAGATCCTCCTCGCAGCACTCTAGCAGTTGTGTGACAACGTCGGACCCAACCAGTTTGGTGCCCCTCTTGTACTCACTCCAGCGGGTTATGAAGTACGACTAGGTCTCGGCCATCCCAGCCAATGCTATGGAGGGGAGCCTGAGCATTTACTAACTAAATACTATCACTACTAACATACTATCACTACTAACCAATACTAACTAAATACTATCACTACTAACTAATACTATCTAATACTATCACTACTAACTAATACTATTTTAGCATTTACGCACGGCTCCCTGGGGACTGCACCGTGTGTGGTGGCGTGTATGTTCAGCATGGCCACCACCACTGCCGCCTCTGCATACGTGGCTACATAGTCACAATCCTCAATAGGGCAATGCACACTCATCCTTGGTATCAAAGTCCTATATTTTCCTCACTTTGTTTTCGACGACACGTTCGTATATTCAGGTTCCTGGGCGACGTTACTTGTCAATACTCGTGGTCCATTCACGTAATTATCTGCGTTCTTTTCCGTGCAACAGCATAAAGGACCATAGTGCAATATTCCCTAGCTAGTCAACTGTAGGCTTGGGCTAGTTATCGCTGTTGTGTTCAAATGCTTTGGTTAGTCAACTGTGGGCCTGAGCTTACTTGCTAGCTCACGTTATTGGGTTCAAATGTTTTGGTTAGTCAGCAGTAGGCTTTGACTAACTGAAATAGTTTTTCCAATAAGGTTTAGGCCAACATTGACCTAAATTTGTTAGCAATAAGGTGAGTTTTTTAGATCACAAGATGTAGAAAAGTTTGAAGCTGGAATTATGATTATACAAGCTGTAATGTTAAGGGCGCGATTCAGTGACTTACCATTATTTAGCCTTCTCTCAGTCACTCCATTCCAGTCACTGCTTTCACTTTGTGCCTTTGACTTAGCTCTGTAACGCGGCAGCCGCTCTCTATGTACCAGTTCACTTGTTCCACAATCCCACAGCCGGGGCTGAATATAACACATAAATGGATATTTTGTTGGCGTGTGTGCACATGAGTTTACCTGTGTATGCATGCTCAAGCTGTCTTCTAGGGTGTTTTACCAATTTAAAAAAAGCATATTTGTAATAATTGTGGGCACACATTTGATTTCTACAAGACAGGTAGTTAAAGAAAAAAGCTTTCTTTAAAAATCGAAATCAAAAAATAAATAATTTAATGTAGTTTTAAGGATTATGTAGAGGACATCCTTCATGGGCTGTATGAAGACCCAGGGCCATTTGTTTAGGAGTTGAAGACGCTCCCCAAACCCCAGGACCGGTCATCCCGGTACCGGAGACCCTGAAAGAAGGTCATGGTTGCCCACCATGTCTCCTCTTCAGTCAAGGGGCGGTCGGAAGCCAACATACTGCCCAGCGGGATAGGGAATCTCCTTGCCTGTCGGGAGTACCACACAAGATGGGATGAAAGCCCTGACATTCCTTCCTCAATATCTCCAGCTGACTAAGTTGTTGACATTTGCAAGTTATTTTAGGAAATTTCTCACTTCTCCTGTAATTATTTGTCTCCTGCAGTATAATGAACCTCACTGTTCTCATTTTATTTTACAGTTGTGTCTCATTACTTGTGATACAAAATGACTCTTCTTCTGGTCTATGCTTTAGTCCGCTCTATACATGTCCTGCAGGGTACAGGGATTCAGTAAGGCTCTAGGCCTGATGTGGAGGGTGCACTAACTGCACCATGCACGTAGGGGGAAACTGGTTCATTCTTCTTACAACCAAATAAGGAAAATAAAAACAGTTTTATAATAAAGAAAATGCAGTCTGAAGCAATGAACAGTGTTGAATTAGGTGTATTTTAACATTAAAGCATGTCAACCAATTCTAGTAGTACCCCCTAATGATAGTGTAGTTTCCACCACAACCTCCACAGCCGTGTCCATACCCACCTTGTGGACATCTGTCTGTCGGCTCTCATTGGTTCACACATGGTTGAGAAAACATTGTGGTGCCATCAGGACTTGAGCAACCTATTATATATGTATCATCTGTGGGGGAGGGAGCAGGGAGGGAGGGTTCAGAGGCTGGAAGAGGGAGCAGGTTCTAGAAGGCTGGTTTGTGACATTGCAGTTGCTGCTCCAGATTAGCTGAAATGGGTGATCTTGCTAACTTGCTAACGTCTGAATGGTGCACACACTTAGCTCGGCATCCATTTCGGCCAATCAGAAGACACCATTACTGGTGTTTTAGTTCAGGCCTAGTTCCAGTTTGATCTTAGTATTTGTGTGCTCTTCAAAGATCCTTTGCACAGTCTAGTAGGCACCTTCATTATAACTGAGAAAATGTTGCACCCATCAGCATTATATCAGTCACTAGAACATGTCAACAAAGCTCAAAGCCCAAGGCCCTGAATGGAGCTCGGTTCTGCATGACCAAACCATCGTGGCAGAGGAACGTGTTTGAAGTCCTTGTTAGATGGTCGCTGCGTCAGCGATAATGATGACCCTGAGGCCACTGTAATGACCCAACATTCTGAGCCCCCCCCGACCACGTTCGAGGAACTGAGGCTACAGTGTCTCTAATCCAGCCATTGACTCGCTCACTTCAAATCCTCCCCATCTCTCCTCCCTCCACCAATCACAAACTCCCAGAGGGTTGGATCCTGGGCTGGCCTGTTTGACTTCAGAG
>NC_140283.1:276322-303822 GCF_964030765.1 Micromesistius poutassou
CACACACACACACACACACACAAACACACACACACACACACACACACATGGACAAGCACACACAAACACACCACGCACAGACAGTCATATGCACAAAAACACACACACATACACACACAACATAAATTACTAAAAAGAAGGTTCCTTAACTGAAATAAAGTTAAAATTAGGCTTTACAAAACATGAAATGGTATTGTGTGTTTAAGAAATTGGCTATAATATACAAAAATTATGGAGAAAATGTATTTTGTTTTTTCTTTGTCCTTTTTGCGCGCTCTCCCTGTAAAAATAAACAGTATATATATTTTCTGTTAATAATTATTTTAATGCACAATACTTGAATCTGAATTTCCAAAAAAATAAAAACAACAAAATATTGTGAACCTTACCTTACCTCGTTATTGGCTAGAAAGTCTGAAGATTGTCATTGGTTGGATCATCAACATCCTTCACAGACGTAAGTATCACTGAATCAGCTGTTCCACTAAGTCCCTATTCCACATCCCAACAACACTGCTGCTTCCCGGATCTCAGGGATCAGGCATTGGGAGCAAGTGTTGGAATGGACCCAGGGCCTTCCAACACTCAGAATACTGTTAGCACCGTGTTGTTGAGTGGCTGGAGGTGACAAGGTGAGGTTCTGGGCTTCCAACACTTGATACTTGTTTTCAGAAGAGAAACAATGAAAGTATTTAGCCAGACGTCACACAGGGTGAGTTTGTCTCTTTCGCAACGCAAACCTTTGTTCAGGGCGCCTCGCTCACACACCGCCACCGCACACATTCACACACACACACACACACACACACACACACACACACACACACACACACACACATGCACTGTTGGACACACATACACCCATACAAACACACACGCACACATATTTACAAATAAACACATACACACACATATTTACACACACACATGCACACACATACACGCACAATCCCACAAACACACACGCACACACACACACAAACCCCAAATATACTCTCACAATGCAAGCACACATGCAAGCAGACACACACATAAGCATATATAAACACGCGCGTGATCCGACACAAAAAGGCATTCAGTGCGCACAAAACAGCTAACCTTGCTGTGGCAGGGCGGGCTCCGTTCCGCGTGTGTTTTCAATTAGGAGAGGTCTGATCGCTATTTCCTCTGCTCTGCACTCTTCATCACTGCCGGACGCTGCGTGAGAAAGAGGATGTGGAGGTGGGAGGGAGGAAAGGTACACTTTAGACCACAGCTCTCGTATCTCTGGTTCATCTTGGAATGTGAGATATTACAGGCAGCCTCACCACGGCAACGACGCATCCAACCACATGCAGGGAGACAGAGACATTTAGACGTAAAGTCACGCACCTCGTTGGTCAATATGTGTCATCTTTTTCGTTTCACCTTTATACGTTTGTTTTGTTTTGTGTGTTGTTTGTGTCATTGTGTCTCTGTGGCTTCACGTTCCTCTCTTCTCGTTTCAGGGTGTACTGTGTCTTCTCTGACTTCAAAGGTAGATGCCCGCATGGCCAAGTCTTTTGTAACCACGATTGCGGGAGCCATTGTATCGTTCCTATGATTATGACATTAGGCCCTTACAGTAAATCTCCTCAACGCCAAAGCCAGTTAGGGCTAATCCGCTCAGCGAGCACATGATGCAGCGTCCTAACTCCCATAACAGCTCCGCAAAGCCTGCCTGTCTCTGCCCTCTCCTCTGTTTTACACCTTTAATTACGGCCATCAAGGGCTTTGTGTTTTTGTTTGTGTGTGTGTGTGTGTGTGTAGGTTGGTGTGTGTATGTTTGTGTATGTATGTACTGTAGTTGTAGGTGTCTGTGTGTGTGTATGTCTGTGTGTGTATGGTGCGTGTGTGTTGTGTGTGTTTTGATTGTGTGTGTTTTTGGATGTGTGAGTGGTTTTTTGGATGTGTGTCTGTGTGTGTGTTTTGATTGTGTGTGTGTTTTTGGATGTGTGAGTGGTTTTTTGGATGTGTGTCTGTGTGTGTGTGTGTGTTTGTGTGCATTGCATAAGCATGAATGAGTGTGTATCACTCTGTTTGGGTGCGTTAGCCCGTGCAGGGTGGGAGTGAGCTCAGGGGGGTGGGAGTGAGCTCAGGGGGGTGGGAGTGAACTCAGGATGGGAGTAAGTTCGGGTGGGAGTGAGCTATGGATAGGAGTGAGCTCGGGGGGGGGGGGGAGTGAGGTCGTATGGGAGTGAGCTCGGAGTTGGAGTGAGTTTGGGTGGGAGTGAGGTCGGAGTTAGAGTGAGGTCGGGTGGGAGTGAGCTCGGGGGGGTAGTGAGCTCGGAGCGGGAGTGAGCTCGGGTACACATTCAAGTGAAGGGAGCAGATGCGTGTGTTTTATTTTTTTGTGAATGAATCTCATAAGCGTGCTTTGTTCAGCTCTTGGAGCACCACCAAGCAGCCATTATCCATTCACACGGCGTGTTTGTCTGACCCAATACCCAAGTCCAAATGTTGACTGAACCACTTAGCGGCGTTTAAAAAAGTAAATCCTCGCAGCCAAGTCAAATATTTCTGTGTGGATATTCAGACAGTAATATGCGGCTTGGGGCTGAGGAGGGTTCTGGCGGGGGGGGGGGGTTGGGTGGGGGTTATTGGCAGGGAAACATGTTCTTTCCCCCATCCACCCTTTTGTTGATCACGCAGAGTAAAGCTCCCCCTCTCCCTCGTCCTCCCGTAATCCTCAAAGAGCACGGCGAGGAGTTGTAATCTGGACCAACACCTCATTTGGCCTCATTCACAAGCCCTCATAGTGAGACCTCCTCTTTAATGAGTAAGGCGATTGAACAAAAAAAAAAACAAGGGGGAAAAAAGGCACTATTTATGGTAAGTTATTCAAAAAGAGCTTAGGCTGTTGGGGGCCGGGAGGGCGGGTTGCGTTGTTCTAAAAAGCACACACTGTACTGGCTACTTAACAGCCTGGCTCACCCTGGGTCCTCTGACCGAACACATTTAGCCCTGCGACTCTCTCCCTCTCCCTGCCTCTCTCTCCCTCTCTCTACCTCTCTCTCTCTCTCTCTACTGCCAGTTGGATTATTGTTCACCCATTTCATTCTCTAGCCTCTCTCTCTCTCTTGCTCTGATTCTCTCGTCCAACCCTTCCTTGTTTTTATCCCACCCCCCCCCCCACACACACAAACACACGGTGTGCTTCCTTTCCTTATCTAACCTGGCTGTAGAGCCAAGTCCATACTGATTTATGCAGTGGTCATCCAAACACAGGGACCATTCTTAGCCACAACAGGATCCCCCCCCCCATAAAGAATGCATTGTGCGCAGCCCCAGAAAACATCAGCATATGGTGTTTTCCCCCGTCCTCCTGAAGAGCGGGCCTGTGCAGCGCTAATCTCAACCAGATCCCGTGGACGTGGCGGAGTGACCTCTCCATACGTATGGCTCTGGTGCAGACAGAGGGAGAACAGAGGCTGTGTGGCCATGACGTTGTTATGTAGTCAGGGGAGAGGAGGGATCCAATCGGTCGTGAGGTGTATGTGAACCGTATCCCCCATCGGTGTAGTGACATGTTGAGCTATGGTCCTATTTGTGTTACAGTATCGTCAACGGCTTCAAAGACACAAAATGGAACAGAACTGGGCCCACCATGCTGCCCATGTAATGATGTGTTGGAGGTATTCGAGATGTTTGATTCATGCAGCCTTCATTCATCTATTCTGCCTTGCAAAGTCACAAGCTAGAGCAATCCATCAGAGGGGATTGGGCCAAAGCCTTATCAGACCAGAAGTATGTCAGAACAGATGATATAGCCCCTGTGGTCCATTCAGATAATAAAACAAGAGTTTAGATTTTACTATACAGTTACAGTGGGTTCCGAGAAGCTAAATCACATCCACCACACTCAATTCCACACGTCTGTGGTGGATTCATGATTGCGAAGTGATTGATGATCGTATATCTGAGCGTCATCCACCGCAATGTGTAATGTTAACACTTTCTCCAGACCTATCTGCCTCTGACTGGATTGGATCGGTTTCACAGATCCCCACACAATGTGTTATTCCAACGTGTTGAACAGACGCTGTGTGTGAGATCCACCTGCCTCACTCTGTGCTTCCATCAGTTCTCCCAAAGTCTACTGTCTGTCTTCATAGTGTTCATCTGCATCTACACCAGCATTAGCATAATGTGGAGGAATATACATGAGAATATACAGTGACTCAACTTCATTCATCATATCTATATAACATTTTGCTACTGCAGAAAAGGTTTGCTAGATTAGCGACCTTCTCAAAAGCTGTTGTACCAATTGCACCACTTTTTTTGTAAATTGAAGTTATTGTCTATTTTTGATATAAATATTCTCCAAATCTGCACATTTGTTTTTAAGGTGGGATATAGGTTTAACCGTATACTTTTGGATGTTATTTTGTTCAAAACTCTAAATTCCATAATCACAGTACTAGACAAGCTGAACATCTTCATCTCCGTCTGTATAAATCTTCCCGCAGTCAGTTTTGTATCAAATATCGTCGAGACTTCTTATGGAATGAAAACATAAATTTACTTGATTCTTCTCATATTGTCTGTGTACAAAAAGAGACTACGGAATTATATGCTATCAAAAGCAATTTGTTTGAAATAATAATTTGGTTCATATATTAAACATGAATTTCTGCTTGTTAAGTCTAAACCTATATTTATCCCTACATTATAATTTGTTGTAACTGATTTAAACAGATTTCTTTTTTCAATTATTTTTTTATTACTGTCTTGGATTTTGCTTTGATTGTTCTGCATTGTTTTTTTATTTATACATATATTTTGTGTGTGTGTGTGTGTGTGTGTGTGCATGTGTTTTGTATTCTTATATGAAAATGTCTTTTGAGTGTGGTTTCCATATAAGCCTGTACAGGTTTCTGCTGCACCCACACCTGTACTTTTTTAGCGCTACGTGTTTTTTTTATACTTGTAAATGTGAAAGAAAAAAAAGAAAAAAGAAAAATTCTAAATGACTCAACTCTCAATGACTCAACTCTCAACTGTCGACTGCACTACTGGGTAGGAAGGCAATTGAAAACAGGAAACTCATCAACATACAATATGAGAACACTATCAAAAGATAGTTACTAAAGCATCTAAAGAGAATACAAAATTAGGACAGCTGGCTTAACCAAGGCGACGGAAGAGTTCCCAGGCATCTACAGCATCACAGATGATGTGCTGATCACAGCGGATGGTGAGACATGGGTGATACGAGTAGAGACAACGGTGTCAACCCATGAGAAACTGTTCCTGAGCAGATGCAAGGAGAGAACATAGCAAGTTAAAGGGGTGATATCATGCTTTTTCGAATTTTCCCTTTGCTTTAGACTGTTGTATGATGTATGTTTAAATGTTTTATGTCTGCTAAGATAGGAAAATAACCGTTTGCCTGCCTCAGCTGCTTCCCTAAGCCGCCTGGTCTCTCCGACCACACTGTCGCATCCTCAACTGGCTGCTAGCGGGTCGCCCCCAGGGCAGCAACTCACCAGGTGGGTGGAGAGCAGTGTAGAGCGGTGAGCAGTGTCCATCTCTGCGGACCTAGCCCTCGCTCCCTCCGCCCGGCATCATGCTCACCTGTTCACCTGCACAGCTGTTGGGACTTTTTAACCACACCATCCCATCATCCATCTCAGTCATCAAATGGCTTGGACTCCTTCGCCAACCCCGCTACATCCATAGAAGCTCCCGCCGCAAATTTGTTTTCTTACATCACGGGCACTCTTTACCATCCATCTGCCGTCAGGCAGCAGCTCACCAGACAAAAACCCGGACTGGATTCCACTGCTCTCCAAAAACTGGACTGGATTCCATTGCTCTTCAGAAAACCCGGACTGGATTCCACTGCTCTCCTTTCTCCTCAATCACACATCAGTTCACCTAACATTACATCTCCACCACCCAATGTCCAACCGTCTACATACTCACCCCCCTTCCACTCCGCTGCCCCCCTTCCCTTCCGCTCCCACGCACAGTTAACCTGGTTAACCTCAGACCTCTCCAGCCTGCCCCCATCTCATCACCCTCCTACTGTGCCAACTTTGCCCTGCTCAACACCTGACCGATCAACAATAAAGTCCCCGCCATCCACAAACTCATCCTGGACAATAACCTGGACCTCCTTCTGCTCACCAAAACCTGGCAACAACCTGCGGTTTCTGTTACATCTCCAAACCCCATCCCTCGCCGCCATACACCACCAGAATTACCAGATCACAGAACTCGCCCTCCCCTTAGTATCATCCTTAGAATTCCTCGCTTTCAAAGCCCCCTACTCCATGACAGTTATCCCCATCTACCGGCCACCTAAACCTAATCCCTCCTTCCTCTCCGACTTCACTGAACTCCTCACACTAACCTCAACCCTCTCTCCACACCTGCTGATACTTGGTGATTATCAGCAGGACCCTGCTGATACATGTTGGGTCCAATATCCACATGGACCCAACATGTGACCTTCCCCACCCACGACAAAGGACACATCCTTGACCTTGTCTGCTCAATCAATCTCTCTGTACCTCCACCCATGCTCTTTTCCCCTCTCTGATCACAAACTCATATGGTTCACCATCCTCTCTTCCACGCCCCGCCCCCGCCTCCTCAGAGAAATCACCTTGCGTAACCTAAAATCCATCGATCCCCACCATCTCTCTGACCTGCTCTCCACCATTCTCCCTCTGGACTCAACCCTCACCTCACCCGATGATGTCACAAACCATCTCAACTCCGCCCTGTCTACCTCCCTCAACACCAAAACCGTCTCCTTCAATACCTCCTCACCCTGGTTCACACCCGCACTCCACAAAATGAAACAGTCCGGCCGCCAACTCGAACGACTCTCCAAGAAAACCTCTCACAGTCCACCACCAAGCCTACAAACTCCACCTCACTGACACTCAAAGACGCCCTCACCGCTGCCAAGTCTGCCTACCTCTCCACCATCTTCTCTGACCCCTGCCAAAACCCCATAACCCTCTTCTCCACAGTGAGCAACCTCCTCAAACCCCGGACCAGCACCCTCCCTACCTCCTCCCCCGATCTCCGCAACTCATTCCTTCAGTTTTTCATTGACAAAATCACCTTAATCAACCAATCACCTTTCCCTATATATGACCCCCCTGCACCCTCAATGGCCCCTCCCCTACCCATCTCTCTGGACCTCCCAACCCCTCCTCCCCACTGCCGCCTCTCCCACTTCGACTTGGTTACCCCTCCTGCACTCTTACCAGCAAACTTATCAGCTCCTCCAAAACCTACTACCTGCTCCCTCGACCCCTCCCCACTCCCCTGCTGAAGTCCTGCCTCCCCGTTGTCTGCCCCTACCTCACTAAGCTCTTTAACTCCTCACTGTCCCATGGAACTGTCTCCTCTTCCTTCAAAACTGCTGCTGTCAGCCCCATCCTCAAGAAACCCAGGCTCGAACCTCCTCCCTCAGTAACTACCGCCCAATCTCTAACCTCCCCTTCTTCTCACTTACACCCCCCGCTGCTGAAAGACTAATCCATGCCTTCATCTCCTCCCGCCTTGACTATTGCAACTCCTCCTACTACTCCTCTCTGGCATCAGCACCACCTCCATCAACAACACAGTCTCACTCCGAGAACGTCAAATTCCGACTAGCATCTGTCACTGACGGGAAAAGTACCCTTCGGCGTCGTCTGCAGATGGAGAGGGGGGATTCACTACAATATAATGCCATCCCCAGCGATGTTTGACGTTCAGAGCGGATGCTCCAGCAGCCCATTCACTCCTGTATTAACCCGACTACGGCTCTAATAGACGTTGTGAGCATCTTTCCTATTGGATAGTTATTAGGATTTTTTAATGTGAAAATGGCAGACATAGTTTTTATTCTGGGTGGAAAATATGATATTTTAGTATAGTTACGCCATTAAAAGTGTTTATGTAAACATTTTTAGCGAGAAATGTGCATTTTACTTTCATAATCTTTGCTCGTGAATGTGTAGGATGTTTGCTTTTATAGTTAGGACGAAGAATATTTCAGGTCTCGACAGAAATATGATAACATGGTTGCTGTGACGGTTGCTATGGACGCTGAAACCAGCAGCTCGCATGCCATTTAAATCATGGCTATAAAACCATTGTCTCTTACCATGATGTTATCTTATTTAACAACTTAAAAATATATATATACATTTTTAGAGCAGGTATGGTGTCTTCTTTCTTGGGATTTCATAGAGCGGGTTAAGCAGACCATTTTCATTGCTTCGAGGAGGTCTGGTGGTCTACATATATAATAAATAAATAAATAAATTGGGAATTTATTTTCAACTTCAGAAGGGGGGCGGGCTACGCAGGATTCGTCAAAACAAGTAGGCTAGAATAATCCAATTTATCAGATTTTTTCAGCAGACCCCCTCAAAAACTGAAACTAACCACGTCCCTTAAACCCAGTCTCAAGTAAAACTGCGTTGGTCCACAACGGAAAATGCATTATAATAATTGCTCTGAACATGTGACACGCCTACATTTTTTTGGCCCATTCTTTTCAATGGGCCTGCGTCCACGTCACGTGACTTGCTATGGTGGTTGCCATCGATCGCCCCCCATATCTTTCTATTTTTCACAGTTTAGACTTGTATAATTAATAAGTTACTTTTGTAATCAACTTTTTTTGTAATCAACTTTTTTATCTGCTGGCTTTTGTAATCAACTTTTTGTCTGCTGGCTAGTTATGTCACTCTGAGAGATGTGCACGGACATATTTGGTAGTGACACAGCCTATAACCTATTCGTCAAAGCAAAACACCAAGCTCATTGATTTAACGAGGCAGTGTTATTTGAAATAATTCATTAAGTTATCATGTGTGAGAGGTCATTCCTCCTCCTGAGTGTGTATTGACATTTCTGGTGATTGAAATCCTCATTGCAAGCTTCCTATTTATGTCTAGTGTACCCCTACTGTCCACAAGCACCCCCCCCCCCTCCCCATATGGATATGGAGAATTGTTGCCACGCCCCAGTGGTGGTGGTGTCATATATATGAAAGAGGGCATTCAAATATACTACAATGATCAATTAGCAGGCCAAAGCCCTAAAGGAAGTGATGCAATAGGTAACTTCTGAGTCAAGGACAGTAACAAGTAAGCTATAGACCTGGGGTCCTTTTTTTTATCAACGGGGGTCTCAAAGGATGCATACGATTATCAACTTGGGGCACCAGCCCAACATGAAATTACTCAGCAAGTGCTCCATCTGATCTTGTTGCACCTCACCGGCTCGCTTGCAAGATTTTGGCCTGAAGTTCTTCCCAGACCTACACCCTAGCCATCCAACATGCATATCTGAGAATCAGGCCTCTATTTAATGACAAAAAGTTATGAGAAAAATGACTTTTTGTTATCTCATAAGGGTCGTGGTGCTGGCTCCTTTTGACCTTTTGACCCCAGACTTCAAAAACCACAGGTCAGCTGTGTCTACACAGCTGGCACACATTTACACCTCCATCCCACCAAAAATGTGGACTAGACTCGTCTTATGCACATTTATCTTACTGTTGGAGGTCACACCCCTTTTCCCGCCTTTTTGAGATAGCTAGAGATGCCATGCAGTGCAAATGTAGACACACATTTCCCAGGGTCCTGAGAATGACATATCTGAGATTTGGAGTTCTAGCTCTTACAGAAAAAAAGTTTTCCAAAATGGACAGTTTTTTGGACAAAGTGTTGCGTGCAAGACCTAGTGGATCAGAATGTGGTGGAAAGAAAGTTTTTGGGATAGGAATGTCCTACCGCCCTGAAACTTGACTACCTTATTTGTTAAATCAATGAGCTTGGTGTTTTGCTTTCATGAATAGGTTATAGGCTGTGTCACTACAAAATCTGTCCATGCGCATCTCTCAGACAGTGATTAAAAAAAAAAAAAGGTAAAAAAGTCAAGTTCAATACAAAAGTAACTCATTAATTATAAGTCTAAACTGCGGAAAATAGAAAGATGTTCCATGGTGAATTTTGAAGTTGCCTTGGAATATCTGTTGTCTATTTCCTAGCCAGCGGACCCTAGTTTACGACAAAAACAACACAATTGACCGCAGCTCAGTTGCCACACTTAACGTTGTTAACGTGGTTTGGAGCAAGCTATGAATGAATGTTATGTTACAATGAATGTTTATGTTTGCAAGTCGTTTGCAACGTGAACGGTGCATACATTGTGTACATTACAGTTTTTCACAATTGCTTAAACACATTTCCTGATAGACTACCTCACTTTCTCAAAACCCTAAACACAAATCTCAAAACTCACACACAAAATCAAAATCCTACACTTCTCTTGCAAAAGCACACTTTGCCCTCAAAACAGTGTTAACTCTTCACTAAATGGTATTTTCTTTTCACTGACATACACATACATCATATGAGTAGACATTTCTAAGCACCCATTGAACACTGGTATGCAGAATGGAAAACACTATAGCATGAATGGAAAACACTATATGAATGCTTCATCAGTACAATTATGCTTTTGCATGTTGAGTGTTACACTGTCACCTGTTGGGTGTAAAATATTACCATCTAATGTTTTTAGGTACACTCAAATAGAAAACAACACACAATACTGTACAGTAACAACAAATACTGTATTTGTATCCAAAATGTGCAGTAAATCACAGCAAACATGATGAAAACAGGATGAAGTGAAAGAGATAACAGAAAATAGCCAATACTGTAAACAAAACATCTGAATGATCGAATGAATGCATTTGTATTGGTCGTAACCAAAGGGTAGGGCAGAAGCTTCAGCTTATATCAAGCCCCCCTTCTCACATTTTTAAGAGTAACAAACAAATGTCATACATACAGTGTGTTTGCATATACATGCATACACTTACCTACATAAATACATACACGTACACATACCCATAAGGGTTAATACTTATACCCAGTACATTTCCACCATAAGATGGATAATATCCTAAATAATGATCATGATGATCACCATTATCAACATTCTCATATAGTGATACTACTCAATGTCTGTACTTTAGTGTCATGTCTTTCTTCTGTGACCCTTCTATAGCAAATTGCAGATTGCTAATTGCACAACAGCCTTTGGAGTTTAGAAATGTGATTGGCAGTGTGTTCTGTGTGAACAACAAGAGAGGGAATTCAGGACGAGTGTGCAAGATATAGAGAATTGTGTGCAGTGTTGTGAAAAATGTGTGGTTTGGAATGGGAATCTGAGTCTAAAGCAGAAAATGTGCTTGGAGTTCTGCAGAATTGGTTTTGCAGTTGGTACATGAGTTTCAGGTTGTGTACATTGTGACTGACGTTCCAATTAATGTGTTTAAACAATTGTGAAAAACTGTAATGTTCCTCATCACAGCATCCCGCTCCTATCACAGGAACCTAGAATCAATATGTTCGGGGGTTTGTTCAGAATATTGTGCATATAAGGTGTACATGTTTTAATTATTAATATTATTATTATTAATATTAAATGCAGGATATATGTGTGGATGTTACAGAAAATGAAATAATGGCCAGGTCGTGTAGTCGATGGCAACCATAGTGCCATAGAATCCTGTGCAGCCTGCCCCATATTCTGTCCAAAATAATCTCCAGATTAAAATGGATTGGTATAATATTGAATTACTTAATTCATTAAATATATTATATATAAATATACAATTATTTAGTCATAATATTATAAGTAGACAATGTAGCTATTATCATTTTAACAAGAACTGTATCTGACCATTGACATACATAAGATATTTATATATGTATTTATTTATTTATTATATACGGAGACCACCAGACCTCCTCGAAGCAACGAAAATGGGATATTAACCCACTCTATTAAATCCCAAGAAAGAAGACGCTATACCTGCTCGAAAAATGTATAAAAGGTTTTTTTTAAGTTGTTAAATAAGAGAACATCATTAGGCCTACACGGTTACATAAAATAACATAACAAGCAAAGACAATGGTTTTATAGCCATGATTTAAACGGCATGCGCGCTGCTGGTTTCAGTGTCATAGCAATCATGTTATCATAATAATAATAATTATTTGAATTTATATAGCGCTTTTCTAGACACTCAAAGCACTTTACAGTGAAGGGGGACCTCACTAACCACCACCAATGTGTAGCACCCACTTGGGTGATGCACGGCAGCCAATTGGCGCCAGAACGCTCACCACACACCAGCTTGAGGTGGAGAGTGAGGGAATTAATGAATGAGCCAATTCTATATATATATATATATATATAGGGGGATGATTAGGGGGCCAGATTGAATGAGCCTGGTTGGGCAGTTTTAGCCAGGACACCGGGGGATCCCCTACTCTTTGCGATAAGTGCCCTGGGATCTTTCATGACCTCAGTGAGTCAGGACCTCGGTTTTTTACGTCTCCTCCGAAGGACGGCACCTTACACAGCACAGTGTCCCCGTCACTGCACTGGGGCATCGGGAATGATGTTTTTTTGGCCAGAGGGAACAGTGCCACCTACAAGCCACCACCCGACACCACTTACAGCACCTGGTATTCCGAGGCGGTCTCCCATCCAAGTACTAACCAGGCCCGACCATGCTTAGCTTCCGAGATCAGACGAGATCGGGCGTGTTCATGGTGGTATGGCTCATGGTGGTATCATGTCATGTCATGTCATCCTAATAACTATCCAATAGGAAAGATGCTCACAACGTCTATTAGAGCCGTAGTCGGGTTAATACAGGAGTGAATGGGCTGCTGGAGCACCCGGTCTGAACCTCAAACATCGCCAGGGATGGCATTACATTGTAGTGAATTAAACCCCCTCTCCATCTGCAGGCGACGCCGAAGGGTACTTTTCCCGTCAGTGACTGACGCTACCCCAGTCCTCAAAAACCTCCTCTAGCTCCCCATCTCCCACCGGATCCAATACAAACTCCTGGTCCTCACCTATAAAGCTCTCCACCATCTGGCCCCCCATATCTCACTGAACTCCTCTCCCCCTATCAACCCCCTCGGTCCCCCAGTCTCCTCTCCACCCACACATCAAAACTCTGCTGTCTTGGTCACAGAGCTTTCTCTAGTGCAGCTCCCAGGGTCTGGAACTCCCTCCCCCAACATATCTGTGACTCCCAGTCCCTCACCATCTTCCAGTCCCACCTCAAGACCCATCTCTTCTCCTCTGCCTACTCCTAGACCAACCCCCCCCATCAACTTAGCATTTATTTTTGTATATTTATTTATTTCTTGTATGTTTCCTTTGTGAAGCGCTTTGAGTGCAAGAAAAGCTCTATACAAGTACCATTTATCATTATTATTATTATTATTATTATAAACAATTCAACGGATAGGACTGGATTGAATGTCCGTCGTGGGCGTTGTGGCTGATCATACCTATTGGGAAATGAATAGCAAGGAGAGCCATTTCTTTTTTCTTTCTCTGTGGTCCACTGCCTTATCCCACCTACCAGAACCTCTTCACTTTGACACATTCCTGGTCTAGGAAGTCCATGGATTCTGTTTCTGGAAGACCGCACCTCTGCTCTTCATTTGGTTGCCCACTTTATAAATAAATATTTTGTCTTTCATCAGAACCCTGGACCAGCTCTGCCCAGAGAATGGTCTCCACGCTGCTACTGCTGCTCTTACTAAATACTGGATTCCCATCATGCATTTCACCATGTTTCCAGTCAGAGTGGAACAAAAACAATAAATCTCCCCTGGGTCATTTCTGCAAATTTGACCCTGTTTTGTTCTCCTACTCACTCTCCCATTGGTCAGAAGTCACCCGCGCTCATTGTTCTGTCATGTCTAACCCCAATCACATTGTTTCCAACCAGGACCCTGATTTACCTCCTGCTTTTGGAAGGATTTCTGTTTTCTCTCTTGGCGTCTATTTTTCGGACTTCCAGCTCTAATGGAAAGGCCGAGGAGCCGGCCCCCTCCATAATAGGTTGTGAGTCAACCCTTTAGAAACATCCTAACAGCCCGTCTGTGGCCAATCAACCAAACCTGCTTCAAGTGGGAAGGGGTTGGAAATCCACTCCTCATGACTGTTTTAAACCGAGCATACGCTTAGACGTATATGAATAAATGACAAGGCAGAGTCTAAACAGTGGCAGAGATCCTCACCTCTTTATGGAAACGAGGACACATTCAGTGCTGGTGTGTCCCGATGAGCATTGCTAACGGGTGTGTGTACTATCAAGTTAAATAAAAATACTTTTCAAAATAAAGCGTGCCAAATAATAAAGCGTGCCTAATTGGTGAATGTATTTGTTTTTTCCTCCAAGCCGGAGCGATTGCCTCATGTTGTGGTGTGTATATGGAGGTGTGGTCAAACCGGGTTAGATCTGGTCGGTACTGGTTTGGTCCAGTGTGTCAATCGGACCCTTGTGAGACTGTAGAGGTAGACAACAGATGTTGGCAGGAGTGAATCACCCGGTACTGAATATACCACGTCTGGAATACAATGACCGCCGAGCTCCGACACAATACCCACACATAAACAACACAAATACGCCGACTCACATGCTGGCATCCACACAGACATGCAAATGCCACTTGAATGCTTGCATGACTGCACAAACACCTACACACGCACTTAGACCCCACACACACACACACACACACACACACACACACACACACACAGCACACACACACAGCACACTAAGTGCACAAACAACAGTATAACAACAGAAGCTATCGCACTAGGGTTGCCACATCTTCTTTGATTATGACATTTGCAGTAACCATGCTATGGTTAGTCTGTCAGTGTTTGCCACAGTGCCATTCATCTATTTGTCTGTCTTCAGAGCTGTCTGTCTGTCTGTCTCCCTCTCTCTCTCTCTCTCTCTCTCTCTCACTCTCTCTCAATTCATCTCAAATTCAAGGGCTTTATTGACATGTAAAAGGAATTTATTTTGCCAAATCAAACAGTGACAAGGATATAAATAACACAATAATACAATAAATAGTAGATATAGCATACAATAATAAAGTGATAATACATTAGTAATACAACAACACTATGAAAACAGTAATAGTACCTGAAAGCAGTAATAACAAGGTGTTTTCCTGGTAATTATTAAAAGGCGGTTTGCTGGTTGTCCCTGAGGTTATGACAGGAGCGGATATATCCAACTGCCAAAAAGCATTTTTGTTTTTTTCCCTGAGGATAAACATTTCTTCACTGTCTGATTGTGATCCGAGTTGTGGGATCTGTTGGGTAAATTTAGGAAAGAAAGATTTTCTCATGCCTCTGTACATAGTACAGTGAAGAAGGAAGTGTGTTTGGGTTTCCACTGGTCCCTGGGTGACCAGCCCGTCCTTACTGGGGAGGTGTGTGATGAGCGCGCTCCAGGCCCAGGATGCTCTCTGCTCAGCGGGCTCCTGAGTGTGGAGACACAGTGCTCAGATATCTGTCACTATTGAACAGACTTCTGGATTCTGTTTTTTTCCTTTGGTCGGGGGATAACTGGTTGTGTGAGCAACCTGAACTCAGGATCAGCTGGTGGAGAGGACTTCTTCTGGATTAGTGGTGAAGGGTTTGGGGGACTCTATATGCAGGCATTCAATTGGGTTTGTTACAAGTGTCTCGTTTTTTAATATGTTTTCACTGCCATAGTAGGCAATGGGATTCATGACTGAAACGAGATATCCCAATGAAATCCCAAGCCAGATATGGATTGGCATTTCAATAATTTATTGATTTAATTAAGATGTTAATTATTGTCTTATAAAAGTTTACTGAGGACGTGGTGTTATCCTGGTCCTCTGTTTCCATCTTCCTAATAGTTCCTTTAGTTTCCATCTGTTCCATATTCCCCCTTTCTTAACAGACTTGTAATGATGGCTGATTGCTGTGTGCCAAGCTGTGTACCTCATCTTCTCCAGTAAAGAGGATGAGGTTACCCCTGAACATCTTTATAGAGGTCGGGGAATAGATCCTCATCATCTTGTGTTTATACTGTTTTCTGCTGCTGTCGTCCTTAGACTCTGGAGGGCAGGTGATCCTTTAAGGTGCATCATGATTAAGTTTACATTCCTCATCCTCATCTTCATCTTCATCCGCTTATCCGGGGTCGGGTCGCGGGGGCAGCAGCTCTAGCAGGGGGCATTGACCTTTCCCGGGCCACATTGACCAGCTCTGACGGGGGGATCCCGAGGCGTTCCCAGGCCAGTGTTGAGATATAATCTCTCCACCTAGTCCTGGGTCTTCCTCCCCACTGGTCGTGCCTGGAACACCTCCCAAGGGAGGCGCCCAGTGGGCATCCTCACCAGATGCCCGAACCACCTCAACTGATTCCTTTATAAGCAGAGGAGCAGCGGCTCTAATCCGAGTTCCTCATGGATGGCTGAGCTTCTCACCCTATCCCTAAGGGAGAAGCCAGCCACCCTCCTGAGAAAACTCATCTCGGCCGCTTGTACCCGCGATCTCATCCTTTCGGTCATCACCCATCCTTCATGTCCATAGGTGAGGGTAGAAATGAAGATCGACCAGTAGATTGAGAGCTTTTCGTCACTACGCTGCAGTAAAGCGTAAAACTCACAAACATGACCCAGAGGTACTTCAACTCCTTAGCTTGGGCTACGGACTCATTTCCTACCCGAGTAGGCAATCCACCCGTTTCCTGCTGAGAGTCATGGCCTTAGATTTAAGTTTACACTACAATAACAATCATGTAGGCTATGTAAGCCCAAAGTGATATTAGAGCAATGGGATCTGACTGCATCGATTGGTCGTTCTTCCTGCAGCAGAGATTGAGTGGAGCTGCCAGGCCTTCTGAACTCGGGTTTGATTCAATCGCTTAAAGTTCACTCATGTGTCCTGGTTCGAGAGAACAGTTTCTCCGACCTTGTTTCGTGATGTCATCGCTCTCTCTCTCTCTCACTCTCTCTCTCCTTCACTGTCTCTCTCTCTCTCTCTTTTTGGAACCAGATCCAGACAGTGAATCAGTAGTTGAGGCTTAAAACAAACAAGCGATGTGGCTGTCATCCCTTTGACCTTTGCCAATACATGAGAATTCCCTGTTAACGGCTCCTAAGAGGCCAATATGTCATCTCCACCGAACCTTGAGGAACATTCTGCAGGTTAGTTAACAGACCGTTTAGGCCGTTTCACACGAGGCACACACACACACACACACACACACACACACGCGTAATTGCGAACATCCTTCCACACTCCACTTCTTCCCCTTCTTTCGTCCTCCTGCACACAATGAAACACACACATACACACGCACACACACTTAAACAGCCACATAAACACAACATTATTCAGGTGTTCACAGTTAGATCAGGAACGGAGCAGAAAGATGTCAGTTTCTTCTCCTCCTCTGTCTTCTCCTTCTCCTCCTCTCCCTCTTCCTCTACTTCCTTTTCCTCTTTCCTGCTTCTCCTCATTTTCCTCTTCATCTTCCCTTTCCTCCTCTTTATCCTCCTCCCCCTCCTCCTCCTTCTCATCCTCTTCCTCCTCCAGGAGTAGCTCTACTTGGTTGGTTTAGTTGTGTGTGTGTGCGGACTGTGTGAGTGTGTGTAGCTTTGTGTGTGACACTATGTTCCTGGGCCAGGGGGTGTGTTGTTAAGGCTGGTGTGGAGGCTGCACACGCTGGCTTACCGCCTCAGAGTGCGTCCCGTTGCGAGGTCTCCCCCACAGCTTGGCACAGCTTTACACCCCCCAGGGGCGCTCTGACAATGGTAGGGGCAGAGCGAACACCACCAGCATTTTCTCATTTATGAACCATAAAAAGTCCCATGTAATTTGGTGGTTAACTTTAACGGCTAACATTTGAAATCCCTCCTTTAATCGTTTACACATTAAATGGGTGACCTGTCGGAGCTAGCCATGAGGTCATCGCATGAGGTCATCGCTAGCTGCTACCGTTGACACTTCTTTCTAATATATATATACATAAATATATATATATATATACTATATATACATAACTTTGTTTTTTAACAAGTGATACTTTTCTTTTCTTTCTTTCTTTTTTTCAATAATGAACATCTCCTGGAGTTCTTGCCTTCCACGGGGGTTTCTCCGTCGGAAGTTTAGGAGGAACAATGTGCGGAATGTTTGCGAGGTTCCCAGGGGGGTCCTCCGCCACGGGGGGGGGAGCGTGTGCTCACAGGGCAGGTAGGTCCTCCCCCACAGGGGGAACCGTCTCCAACTGACCCTTCTCAAGCTCGCCTGCTATATGAAGAGTGACCCGCCCAGGCGGCGGTGGCGTGAGGCTGCAGTGGTTGTGGTGTGGCTGCCTTCCTGTGTCATTCTCCCCGGCTGGGTACGGTGACGCGCTGAGCCCCGTGGCCTGCTCCAGACGGCGGTGTAGACGACTGCGGCCCGGAGCTTTATGGATGGAGGCACAGCTGGGTCTCCCTGTTCCATCTAAAGACCAGTCTTTAAAAAACAACAACCCCGACGGATAGGAGTGACATCGCGTGACCCGGGCCACCAACACCAGCAGTGCTCCGTCGTGGAGAGACACGTGTTGAAGGCACACAGACCACATTCAGCATGATTAGTTGGCATGGTTATTCAGCTAAAGCCTCTCATGGACGTTCATCATTATATACGCTTCTACGGGTTTCACTGCATCCTCATGACCCTTGACATCAGTGTAGGGGTTAGGGTTAGGGTTAGGGGAGTATGCGTTCATGTTAATCATACTTCAGTCCACCCCAGACCCCCTCCCTGACCTACAAGGGGGGGGGGGGGCTGCGTCACCAGTGGGGTCCTGCGTCACCACCTGAGTCCTGAATCTTTGTTCCATCCCTCCCAGCGTGTTAGAGCTTCTGTTGTGAACGTCGAGATGTTGAGACCAAGTGAGAGAGAGAGAGAGAGAGAGAGAGAGAGAGAGAGAGAGAGACACAGAGAGACACAGAGAGAGTAAGAGAGACACAGTGCGAGACAGACACAGAGAGAGAAAAAGAACGAGAGAGAGAAAGAGAACGAGGGAGGCAGAGAGAGAGGGAGGGAATGGGAAGGATATGGGCTAGAAAGCAAGAGTAAGACAGATGACTAAGAGAGAGATTTCAGTAGTCATTGTCGTTGGCATAGTAATACTACACCCGACCCATCACAGTCCAGTAGTTCTTATACACAAAACAATCTCACACAACAGAGTCAGACATATTATGTTGGTTATGTTGGTCGTTCCCAAAACAAGCGTTAACAATGAACAATGAACAAACATGTAACACAGAAATATCACTGTGGGCTGTAAAACTGCGGTGGTACTTTAACCCAGATATACACATACAGTATGAAGTATCTGTGTCTTTCTGTCCTTTCTCTTGGGTATGTCATTCATGTCTCTCACTCTCTCTCCCTCTCTTTTCCTCTCTCTCCCTACATAAACACATCAGCAAGAGCGCTCTGTCCCGATGCTACAACTGTAGATGGCAGCAAACAACTGTAGCCTCCTCACATCAGAGACCTTTCCCCGTGAAACCGCTGACACGCCGGGAAACCATTAATCGCTTGTGAGTGCCCAGTGTTGGGGAATATAAACGTGCTCCACTTCGGGGAAACATCTTCCCCACTCGCACCGACAGAATACTTTGAAGCCGCCGGCCGCTGCTCCTTGCCAAGACAAATGTACCTCGACTTCTCTGGTTGCAGAGAGAGCGATTAGTGAATGACTCCAGGTCACTCTGACCCAGGCTGAACCCTGCAAGTCTGCAGACTTTAGGTAATGGAGCGTTGGAACATTAGCCTTGGAGGAGCCAACCTGGTGGAGAACCCCCAATCTCTCACACCAGCCTCACACAGTGAAATCGAAGACAAATGCACCCTTCTCTCAGTCCTCCTGGCAGCGTGTTATCTGTGTTTGTTGCTGGTGAAGATGACCATATCACATCTCCCTACTGCAAGAGCTGGTGTCTCATGGCCTGCGAACCGACGTCTGGACATTTTGCAGGTGATTGCAATTATGTCATCTGAGATAGCTGAGGTCATATCCTGCTTGACATCATGAAATCAGTCATTCCCTCACTTGAAAAACAACTAATCAATTATCAGTGGGAGAGAGGATGACCTCATTTCTCACGTTTGATGTCATGAATAACGACGAGAACCTGTTAATAGTTTGTGGTAAAGACATGTGTAAAGACTGCTTTGTGTGTGAATCCACTATTTAACAAATGTATGTATGTACTTGCTTAAGACATTGATGGTTCATCTTGTAGTGCATACCAGGTGTAATCACCTCACTGGGTGTCCTGACACTAAATCTTTGTCACGTGAACAAAGCAAAACAGGTATTTTTTCCCATGCTGTCTATGGACCACAGTCCAGACTCCAACAGATCAAACATCGCTATCTGCACAAGGTCTGTGCTAAGCAAAGGTTCCTGCTCTTTGCTTGGAAGTACAGTTTGGGAGTGAAAGTATGTGTGCACGTGCTTAGAGGCCTGGTAGTGTAAGTGTGTGCATTTACACCCATGCTCCGTATAGGAGGTGTTGTATTTCTGATCAAGCAACATAGGCACATGTTGGTGTTTGGATGAATACTTGTATTTTTACCATTTCTTAAAGTCTGTACTTTAGACTGGAGACTGATATACACACAGATTCTAATTAGAAAATTGTATCTGTGATCTCTCTCTGCCTGTACCCACCCCGACCCTCTCTCTCTCTCTCTCTCTCTCTCTCTATATATATATATATATATATATATATGTATACACCTAATTGATTTGAATGCAAGCTTTTATTAATAAATTAAGGATTGTGAATTAAGCTTTTCTAGCAATACTTCTCAATGATGAAAGTCTATCATCCCACAGCCTGTGAGGAGATAGAAAGGGGAGGGGGGGGTTGACCAGGATTGGTCCCCTGGGTTGGCGAGGGGGGGAGGCCTGGCCCAGTGGGCGAGGTCCTCTGATCCTCCACAGGTACCAGAGGAACCCACACAAGGACGTCCTGGTTCAAAGTCCTGTAAAGTAAAATAACAGAATGAAAAGTATTTGTACATCCTCTGATGTCAACATGATGTTAATATTTGGTGTGGATCCGTTTTTTATGCAGTTATTTTCACTTTTGTGGCCTCATGCTTTTGATATAAAACAGGTATAAAACTTTTGTTGAACCTGTAATGAAATACAATGTATGATTGTTATCATAGATCCTAAAACACTAATAAATGCCTTAAAATTATTAAGCATAGAATATGCTCTAAAATAAGCATGTGCATGTGGAGTTCCCTCCCTAACCTATCATAGTGAGGGCGGAGCTTCCATACCAGGTCTGCTTCTCTTTTTGTGTACAGATCTTCTGTTAATCATCTCCCAAGGGATCACGTTCTTGGTGACTCTATTTCCAATTGCAAACCGGAAAATCCAGCATCCTGTTCCCAGGAATCTCAGGCACTGGGCCCACTCGTCCAACTTTCTGTGGATTTTGATGGACTATATGTTCCTGGTTTCTATTAGAGGGAGGGATTTACTTTCAGTGGAACAGCATGTACTCATTTCTGTTTAACAATCACCGGTCTCTATTGACGATCGAAGGAACTGGCTTAGGTGGCAAACGAACAGCCAGTACAGATGAGAAACAGAACAGAACAAAAGCCTTCACCCCACCACCCAACGTCCAGCCAACCCTGCACGGTGCCTGCTAGACTCGGGGAACATCTCTGCTCTGAACACATGTGTTGAAGGGACTATGATGTAAGAGGCTCAAGTGAAACATGCTTGGTACTCCAGTTGACCGAATCAATTTGTCCTCTTCCACTTCTGCGAATCAAGCGGCCAGTGGTTCCACTGAACACTGGCAGGGAAGGGTGGGGGGGAGGGGTGTTTCATAACGCAGATGATCAATGATCCCCTACCCCTGTGTTTGACAGAAGCATCGGCTTATCTGCTGGCTGGTTAACGGCTAACCAGCGACCAGAGCAGGCCAGAGCTTACCAGGATTTAGGGCTGGGGTCATCACTGTGTGCAACCTGCCCACCGCGAGGGTCTTGACGAGCACGTGGGCACAGAGAGGGGGGCTTTAAATAGCCACGGTGGAGAACATAAGATCCAGAGGGTTCAGGTGTCAGGGCGGGTGATAGGGTTGGTCTATAGAGACACATCAGCCATCAGAGAGTGTAGGTCAGAGGCCAGAGCGCTTCGAAGGGTGGCCAATGACCTCCAGCTCAACATCAGAAAGAGCAAGGAGCTGCTGGGGGCCCACAGGGGGAGCGAGAAGAGGTCCCTAGCTCCCATCCCCATCCAAGGGCAGGTGGACACGTACCAGTTTGTGGGAGTTCCAGGAAGTAGACAATAAACTGGACTAGACTGACCACAACAAGGTGTAGAACACTGGTTCAACGTGTGCAGTGGGCTCTCCCTTGGTGTGCTATAGAGGGAGTAACATCAACACACAACACAAGGGATGCCAACATAATAAACAAGCTGCTGAGGAAGGCTAGCTCCGGCATGGCCTTCTGCATGGACTCATGTATATTTAAGCAATAGATCACGACAGGCTGTGGTATACGCTCATTATACCACAGTTAAGGGGCGTTGTCCGTCCCGACGCGCAGCGGAGGGGCGGCGACCCCCTTCACTGTGGTATAATGACCGTATATCACTGACTGAAGTGATCTATTGCTTTTATAAAACGGTTACATAAATATGGCGAAATGAAAGTCATAGACACCCTCAATTTTGAAAAAGCTAGAAAGTCGGAAAAGCATTTTTTTTAACGAATACAAAAAAGTAGTCCCTCCTGGCTGCCGGCAAAGTGTACGGCGGTTGCTATGCAACACACTGTAGCGTCCTTCAGAGAGAAGGCTAGGCTAAAGACGGTAGCTTGGTTCGCCGGCAATTTAGCCTTCTATCGAGTTCACTCAAACTCGATAGTAGGCTAAATTGCCGACCGTGTGCCTATTGCTTTACAACATTTCCACCCTCTCCAGCAATCAACATGTTTTTTAGGCTTCAGTGAACTACGCTATCGCTTTTATATATACATAAACAACAGTTAGAGTTAGGCGCGGAGTGATACTGAACTCTGTAAACTGAACGGGCGTCATAGCTGTGTGTATACGCTCAATATACAACGGTTGGGAACCAATCAGATCGCTTGATTTAGGCCCCCCGTTTTATAACTATTGATATATTGACAAAGATTGATAGACTGAGGCTATTTATTGATGGACTGTATACATAGTTACATGTATTGTACTTACCTGTACATCTACTCTGCTCGCTGCTATCACACCTGAATCTCCCTCTGGGGTTTACTAGAGGCTGATCTTATCTTGTTGTATCTTATCATGTTTGATTTATTTGCCTGTTTTACTTCATGTCTTTATGGGGTCATGTCCATAGTGTTTGTGTGTGTGTGTGTGTGTGTGTGTGTGTGAGTGTGTGTGTGTGTGTGTGCATTCATGCCTGTGTGCGTTTGTGTGTGTGTGTGTGTGTGTGTGTGTGTGTGTGTGTGTGTGCATCCGACCCATTTTAATTCATTTACATTACTTTACATTTTATTGGTATAGCCCTTAATCACAGTTATAGGGCCCTATCTTGCGCCCGGCGCAATTGACTTTCTACACCGACACATGTGTCGTTGCTAGTTTGCACCCGGCGCAAAGCTGATTTTCCCCCGCAGCAACCAGGCGCCACTACACTTGCGCCTGGAGAGGCGTGTCGACGAAAAGCAGGTGCGTGTTCCGGCGCAACTATTAGTAAGTTATTATTAACATTTTTTTCAATAGAAATGAAATATAGTAGGCTATGGCATGCATTAAAATAATAATAATAATAATAACAATAATACATTCGAGCAAACTATATTCCAGGCTTCCAAAACAAAATCTAATTTTAGGGTAAATGATTTGGGAAAGAACAGCTGATACAGCGGTAAGTTGTACTTTTAAATCAATGCATCTGCAAACACCGTACAGCAAACACATATGTCCTTATAAATATCAACTCGCCAAGTCAAATGCGCTGGGTCTTAAGGGGATGGCAGGTGGAACTCTCATTGGTTTATTGCACGTTACGCCCAAAACACACCTACAGGTTTCAGCCCAACCCTTTTTAGATTTGCGCCGGGCGCAAAGCTCATTTATCCCGCCGTCATAATAGCAACAGCGCCGTACAACCGCCCACAAAGTACTTTGACTGCGCCTTGACGTCTGCGTTTTAGACCGTCTAACTAGGGCCCCTAGTCTCAAAGGAACAGGCTGTGGGCCCTATCTTGCACCCAGTGCAATTTACTTTCCACACCGACGCATGTGTCGTTGCTAGTTTGCACCACTGCTCCAGGTGTGTTCACCGGCTCCCAGATGGGTCAAAAGCAGAGAAAGAATTTCCCCCAAAAAGGGACAATAAAGGATAAAGGATAACTTAACTTAACCCTGACCTTCATGAATAAAGCTGAAGATGACCAGTAAGATCACAACACTTGAGTTAACATAATGAGTGTCTGGGAGTGGGTGAGTTAGACTAACAAGCACTGTTTTAATTCACTTAACAAACTGACTCAGGGTCAGTCTCAGCTCAGGGGGCAGAGTGAGGCCAAGTCCACCTCTTGGTCAGATATAATTCTGTTGCTCCTTCCAAAACAACATGGTAAAAAGTGTGAGGCTGAATCTCTTCCTATTTGGTTATTTATGAGGACTAATTCCCCTCCTCCTCTGCAGGTTTCTATCTCAGCACACGGCCTCCTCAAAAGAGAAAAGGGAGGAACGAGTCACAAGGGGGAAGGAAAGTGGCGGAGACAGAGAGAGGAAACAGGACGTATGCAGGAAGTGGTTTCCTGTGGTGCATTTGTGCATGTTGCACTTTAAACATGCTGACTTCACACTGTCACTTTTATTCGGTTAATGTTTCATTGGATTTAAGGAGAAATGTCAGAGCATGTTTTCTCTTTAGGAAAACCAAACCACTGAACCACTAAAGCAAACCAAGCGTTCTGGGCTGGATCACTCTGTCTCACTCCTCCTTGACCTCTGGGGTGATCTGTCATGGGGGGCATCTGGTCCGGGTGACCTTGTTGCTGCGCGTGTCTAGGAGTGAACTTCTGATTCAGGACCATGGAGAGAGGCCCAGACTGCTGCTCACACACTGCTCACAGATAGGCTTCTGAAGCGCATCAATTACATTACATTTTAATTCATTTAAATCACATTACATTTTATTGGTATAGCCCTTAATCACAGTTACAGTCTCAAAGGAACAGGCTGTGGGCCCTATCTTGCACCCAGTGCAATTGACTTTACACACCGACGCATGTGTCGTTGCTGATTTTCCCCCGCACTTGTGCCCTGAAGAGGTGTGTTGGCAAAGAGCAGAGGCATGTTCCGGCGCAAATGATACTTGGTGCTATTTTAGTGATCCAAAAAGCAATTGCGCCACTGACCGGCAAAAACCTGGTCTACGGATAGCGCAGTCGGTGTTGATATTTTGACGTGCCATGGCAAGTTGGAACAGTGACATAAGCTTGCACACACGTAGGCTATACACAGCACAAACATGCAAATGGTTAGCTTAATTGAATATTATGATGACAGAGATTGTTCAAATGTGTTAAACTGCACAGAAATAGCGTGTGGATTGTGGAAACATTTTTTTTACCATAAGGGCTGCATGAATGAACATTGTAGTAGGCTAATGCCATGCTTTAAAATAATGATAGCAATAATAAACTCAAGTAAAGTATATCCCAGCCTTTTAAAACAAAATCTCATTTTAGGGTAAATGATAACGTTGGTTAAATTATTTGGGAAAGAACAGCTGATACAGCAATAAGAAGTTGTACTGTTTGTATCTGCAAACACCGTACAGCAAACACATATTTTCTTGACGCAGACATCGTGTACAAGCCCATAACTTTTAGGAATGATGAGTATTTGATCGGGAGAAAACATCGTTTTACCGTGAGTGAGTGTTTAAAAGTTGAATGTATGCGGGTGAAAATGTTTGGCGCGCAATTCAACAATATGTGTGCGCCCATCTGTTTTAACACACGCAAACTAAACACGTAAAGCATAATACAGTCCATGGCAATGTATATTAATGGGGGACACATGCATATTATGAACACAAGTCAATAATGATAATGTATACAATACTGGTAACAAACAATGTTTGTTAATGTATTGCCGCAGATCATTAAATAGACCGACAATTGCGGCCACAGGACCGCACAGTTCACTTTGCCGACATTTACATGACGACTAAGTGTTTCTGAAGTTGTAGAAGAAAACACAATTCCATGTGTGAATTAGGCCTATTATTTGGCCATAAACTGAGCCATTTGAAGTTTGAAATTCATGTGGTCATGCATTGGTCTCAGCGGAGACTGCAAACGTCAAAATATCAACTCGTCAAGTTCAAATGCGCTGGCTCTTAAAGGGGATGAGAGATGGCACTCTCATTGGTTTATTGCATGTTATGCCCAAATCACACCTACGGGTAATTAAGCTACTTCAGACCAACCCATTTTAGATTTGCGTCGGGCACAAGAGTCATTAATAGCAACAGCACCAGAGATCCGCCCACAAAGCTACTACGTGTTTCGCGTTTCATACTTGCATTTCAGATGGGTAAAATTGTGCACTGTATGTTTATGACACGCCCCTAATTAGTAATAACCTTGAGAAGGAACACAGGGAGGGATGGTTAGGAGTGCAATGGGTGCCATAATTGATACATAATAATACAAGCAAACTGTTTTTAGTCATTTAGTTGTCCAGAGTAATGAATGAGATGGGGCAGGGGGCACAGAGAATATGTAGGCTACCACTAATCTAGTGCCAATCAGCAGCAGCAATCGGCAATAGGCAAACAGCCTCAGCAGCTGAAGGAACCCCTAGGTGCCACATGAAATAATGAAGAGGGAGGTTTCAATATCTTTCAATATCTCCGCAGAGTCAGCTTTTCTGATTACAGGTGGCAGCGCTCAATGGGAGAACCCTCCTGCTGATTTCTTCTTAGCCTTTGGGATTGAAAGGAAGGATTGGATTGGAAGGCCAGCTCCAGAAGACCAGAGCGGCAGAGAAGGACAATAAGGACTATATCTGCTGCAGATAACTGTGGTCTGATTGTAGCAATGTTTCTTTCTTGTCAAAGAGCAGTGGACCAAGCAACAACCCTTGGGGGATACCAAGGCTTAGGCTGCAGTGCTTTTATTCTGAGTCTTCACAGAGCCAGTGAGGAGCAGAACCATTGATGCCAACATAGTGTTGTAGGCTGCCTACATGGTAAGGAGGAGATAACTTACTACTCTGGTCACAGCAGGTTCAGGGGAATAGAAAGCCATGAACTCAGATTGAATGGTTTCTGACTACTTCAGGGTCTAGGCCAGGCTTCTTGAGTGGCTGTTTTATCACTCAGGATGATGGTGCATAGCAGGTCCCACTGTTTGAAAGAGTTATTTGAGAACCTGTAGGGAGAGGATCCAGCGTACAGATTGTGGGTTTAGATGTTTTCGTTTTACAGGTTCCTCCAAAGAGATTGTGCTAAACTGCAGAAAGGTTGATTCAGGGTGGAGACGTGGTGCGCTTTGGTTGGACTTTTA